>NC_092772.1:32457379-32762379 GCF_047496795.1 Chiloscyllium punctatum
ACACACATACACCACACACACAGACACACACACACACACAAAACACACATACACAACACACATACACACAAAACACACATACACACACACATACAAACACACATGCACACACACATACAAACACACACACACACAACACAACACACACTCCAATGGCATGTCGAGGAGCAAGGGAGGTTCCTGCTCAGACATGATGGAGAGAGACTCGAGCTTTCAGCATGACTCTGCACAGCTCCAGGGCTATAGCAGTGAGGGACCACAGCAGGCCAGCCTTACAGTGTCAGCATGACTTTGCAGAATGCCCAACAAACACCAGAATGTTTTTACCACAGCCGAAGGCATTCATAAACCAGGCAACCAGAGGGCAGCTACAAATCCGATAGGCCGGTAAGGTGGGGGGGGGGCAGATATTCAAAGGGAAGAGAGTTTTCTTCCATCCAGTATATCAGTATCAACAGTGATTATTCGATCGATAAGGTCATACAGTCATAGAGACTACAGCACAGAATCAGACCCTTCAGTCCAACTCGTCCATGCCCCCGCTAAATTAATCTAGTCCCTTTTGCCAGCATTTGGCCCATATCCCTCTGAACCCTTCCAGTTCATATACCCATCCAGATGCCTTTTAAATGTTGTAATTGCACCAGCCTCCACCATTTCCTCGGACAGCTCATTCCATACACGCACCACCCTCTGTAAAGTTGCTCCTTAGATTTGATTCATTTCTTTCAACTCTCATCTTAAACCAATGTCCTGCAGTTTGGGACTCCCCTACCCTGGGGAAAGGACATGGGCTATTTAGCTGGTCCTGGACTGTCGGCCACAGAAGCTCCAGGGGAAAACACGTCAGCTTACTGAGAAACTCTGTTTAGCTATGCACCAGTTTCGTAATTCAGCAATTTAACCATGTACACACCCCTGAAGCACAACATATTCCCCCTGTTTTGCTAACACCTAACTGTCCAATTGAGAGCCTCGAGTGAACCATTCTCTCCAACACAGACCCTAACCTCTCCATTTCAGACCCTAACCTCTCGAGTGAACCTGCCTCCCCCACACTCTCAGACAGTACACTCCAGACCCTAACCTCTCGAGTGAACCTGCCTCCCCCACACTTTCAGACAGTACACCCCGACCCTAACCTCTCGAGTGAACCTGCCTCCCCCACACTCTCAGACAGTACACTCCAGACCCTAACCCCTCGAGTGAACCTCCTCCCCCACACTCTCAGACAGTACACCCAGACTCTAACCCCTCGAGTGAACCTCCCTCCCCCCACACTCTTAGACAGTACACCCAGACCCTAACCCCTCGAGTGAACCTCCCCCTCCCCCCACACTCTCAGACAGTACATTCCAGACCCTAACCCCTCGAGTGAACCTCCCTCCCCCACACTCTCAGACAGTACACCCCGACCCTAACCTCTCGAGTGAACCTGCCTCCCCCCACACTCTCAGACAATACACCCAGACCCTAACCCCTTGAGTGAACCTCCTCCCCCACAGTCTCAGACAGTACACCCAGACTCTAACCCCTCGAGTGAACCTCCCTCCCCCCCACACTCTCAGACAGTACACCCAGACCCTAACCCCTTGAGTGAACCTCCTCCCCCACAGTCTCAGACAGTACACCCAGACCCTAACCCCTCGAGTGAACCTCCCCCCCACACTCTCAGACAGTACACCCCAGACCCTAACCCCTCGAGTGAACCCACCTCTCCCCACACTCTTAGACAGTACACCCAGACCCTAACCCCTTGAGTGAACCTGCCACCCCCACACTCTCAAACAGTACACTCCAGACCCTAACCCCTCGAGGGAACCTGCCTCCCCCACACTCTCAAACAGTACATTCCAGACCCTAACCCCTCGAGTGAACCTCCCTCCCTCCCACACTCTCAGACAGTACACCCCGACCCTAACCCCTCGAGTGAACCTGCCCCCCCACACTCTCAAACAGTACATTCCAGACCCTAACCCCTCGAGTGAACCTCCCTCCCTCCCACACTCTCAGACAGTACACCCCGACCCTAACCCCTCGAGTGAACCTCCCTCCCCCCCCACACTCTCAGACAGTACACCCCGACCCTAACCCCTCGAGTGAATCTCCCTCCCCCACACTCTCAGACAGTACACTCCAGACCCTCACCCCTCGAGGGAACCCACCTCCCCCCACACTCTCAGACACTACACCCAGACCCTAACCTCTCGAGTGAACCTGTCACCCCCTACCCTCTCAGACAGAACATTTCAGACCCTAACCCCTCGAGTGAACCTCCCTCCACCACACTCTCAGACAGTACACTCCAGACCCTCACCCCTCGAGTGAACCTGCCTCCCCCTCACACTCTCAGACAGTACATTCCAGACCCTAACCCCTCGAGTGAACCTGCCCCCCCCACACTGTCATACAGTACACTCCAGACCCGAACCCCTCGAGTGAACCTCCCCCTCCCCCACACTCTCAGACAGTACATTCCAGACCCTAACCCCTCGAGTGAACCTCCCCCTCCCCCACACTCTCAGACAGTACATTCCAGACCCTAACCCCTCGAGTGAACCTCCCTCCCCCCCCACACTCTCAGACAGTACACCCAGACCCTAACCCCTCGAGTGAACCTCCCTCCCTCCACACTCTCAGACAGTACATTCCAGACCCTAACCCCTCGAGTGAACCTCCCTCCCCCCACACTCTTAGACAGTACACCCAGACCCTAACCCCTCGAGTGAACCTGCCCCCCCACACTCTCAGACAGTACACCCAGACCCTAACCCCTCGAGTGAACCTCCCTCCCCTCACACTCTCAGACAGTACATTCCAGACCCTAACCCCTCGAGTGAACCTCCCTCCCCCCACACTCTTAGACAGTACATTCCAGACCCTAACCCCTCGAGTGAACCTCCCCCCCCACACTCTCAGACAGTACACTGCAGACCCTAACCCCTCGAGTGAACCTGCCTCCCCCCACACTCTCAGACAGTACATTCCAGACCCTAACCCCTCGAGTGAACCTTTCTCCCCCCTACACTCTCAGACAGTACATTCCAGACCCTAACCCCTCGAGTGAACCTCCCTCCCCCCACACTCTCAGACAGTACACTCCAGACCCTAACCCCTCGAGTGAACCTCCTCCCCCCACACTCTCAGACAGTACATTCCAGACCATAACCCCTCGAGTGAACCTGCCTCCCTCCACACTCTCAGACAGTACACTCCAGACCCTAACCCCCTCGAGTGAACCTCCCTCCCCCACACTCTCAGACATTACATTACAGACCCTAACCCCTCGAGTGAACCTCCCTCCCCCACACTCTCAGACAGTACACTCCAGACCCTAACCCCTCGAGTGAACCTCCCTCCCTCCACACTCTCAGACAGTACATTACAGACCCTAACCCCTCGAGTGAACCTGCCTCCCTCCACACTCTCAGACAGTACACTCCAGACCCTAACCCCTCGAGTGAACCTGCCTCCCCCCACACTTTCAGACAGTACACCCCGACCCTAACCCCTCGAGCGAACCTCCCTCCCCCACACTCTCAGACAGTACATTCCAGACCCTAACCCCTCGAGTGAACCTGCCTCCCCCACACTCTCAGACAGTACACCCAGACCCTAACCCCTCGAGTGAACCTCCCTCCCCCCACACTCTCAGACAGTACACCCAGACCCTAACCCCTCGAGTGAACCTGCCTCCCCCCACACTCTCAGACAGTACACTCCAGACCCTAACCCCTCGAGTGAACCTCCCCTTCCCCCCCACACTCTCAGACAGTACATTCCAGACCCTAACCCCTCGAGTGAACCTCCCTCCCCCCACACTCTCAGACAGTACATTCCAGACTCTAACCCCTCGAGTGAACCTCCCTCCCCCCACACTCTCAGACAGTACACCCCGACCCTAACCCCTCGAGTGAACCTCCCTCCCCCACACTCTCAGACAGTACATTCCAGACCCTAACCCCTCGAGTGAACCTGCCTCCCCCCACACTCTCAGACAGTACACCCAGACCCTAACCCCTCGAGTGAACCTGCCTCCCCCCACACTCTCAGACAGTACACCCAGATCCTAACCCCTCGAGTGAACCTGCCTCCCCCCACACTCTCAGACAGTACACCCAGACCCTAACCCCTCGAGTGAACCTCCCTCCCCCCACACTCTCAGACAGTACACCCAGACCCTAACCCCTCGAGTGAACCTGCCTCCCCCCACACTCTCAGACAGTACACTCCAGACCCTAACCCCTCGAGTGAACCTCCCCTTCCCCCCACACTCTCAGACAGTACATTCCAGACCCTAACCCCTCGAGTGAACCTCCCTCCCCCCACACTCTCAGACAGTACATTCCAGACCCTAACCCCTCGAGTGAACCTCCCTCCCCCCACACTCTCAGACAGTACACCCCGACCCTAACCCCTCGAGTGAACCTCCCTCCCCCACACTCTCAGACAGTACATTCCAGACCCTAACCCCTCGAGTGAACCTGCCTCCCCCCACACTCTCAGACAGTACACCCAGACCCTAACCCCTCGAGTGAACCTGCCTCCCCCCACACTCTCAGACAGTACACCCAGATCCTAACCCCTCGAGTGAACCTGCCTCCCCCCACACTCTCAGACAGTACACTCCAGACCCTAACCCCTCGAGTGAACCTGCCTCCCCCCACACTCTCAGACAGTACACCCAGATGCTAACCCCTCGAGTGAACCTGTCTCCCCCCACACTCTCAGACAGTACATTCCAGACCCTAACCCCTCGAGTGAACCTGCCTCCCCCCACACTCTCAGACAGTACACCCAGATCCTAACCCCTCGAGTGAACCTCCCTCCCCCCCACACTCTCAGACAGTACACTCCAGACCCTAACCCCTCGAGTGAACCTCCCTCCCCCCACACTCTCAGACAGTCCACTCCAGACCCTAACCCCTCGAGTGAACCTGCCTCCCCCCACACTCTCAGACAGTACACTCCAGACCCTAACCCCTCGAGTGAACCTGCCTCCCCCCACACTCTCAGACAGTACACTCCAGACCCTCACCCCTCGAGTGAACCTGCCTCCCCCTCACACTCTCAGACAGTACATTCCAGACCCTAACCCCTCGAGTGAACCTGCCCCCCCCACACTGTCATACAGTACACTCCAGACCCGAACCCCTCGAGTGAACCTCCCCCTCCCCCACACTCTCAGACAGTACATTCCAGACCCTAACCCCTCGAGTGAACCTCCCCCTCCCCCACACTCTCAGACAGTACATTCCAGACCCTAACCCCTCGAGTGAACCTCCCTCCCCCCCCACACTCTCAGACAGTACACCCAGACCCTAACCCCTCGAGTGAACCTCCCTCCCTCCACACTCTCAGACAGTACATTCCAGACCCTAACCCCTCGAGTGAACCTCCCTCCCCCCACACTCTTAGACAGTACACCCAGACCCTAACCCCTCGAGTGAACCTGCACCCCCACACTCTCAGACAGTACACCCAGACCCTAACCCCTCGAGTGAACCTCCCTCCCCTCACACTCTCAGACAGTACATTCCAGACCCTAACCCCTCGAGTGAACCTCCCTCCCCCCACACTCTTAGACAGTACATTCCAGACCCTAACCCCTCGAGTGAACCTCCCCCCCCACACTCTCAGACAGTACACTGCAGACCCTAACCCCTCGAGTGAACCTGCCTCCCCCCACACTCTCAGACAGTACATTCCAGACCCTAACCCCTCGAGTGAACCTTTCTCCCCCCTACACTCTCAGACAGTACATTCCAGACCCTAACCCCTCGAGTGAACCTCCCTCCCCCCACACTCTCAGACAGTACACTCCAGACCCTAACCCCTCGAGTGAACCTCCTCCCCCCACACTCTCAGACAGTACATTCCAGACCATAACCCCTCGAGTGAACCTGCCTCCCTCCACACTCTCAGACAGTACACTCCAGACCCTAACCCCCTCGAGTGAACCTCCCTCCCCCACACTCTCAGACATTACATTACAGACCCTAACCCCTCGAGTGAACCTCCCTCCCCCACACTCTCAGACAGTACACTCCAGACCCTAACCCCTCGAGTGAACCTCCCTCCCTCCACACTCTCAGACAGTACATTACAGACCCTAACCCCTCGAGTGAACCTGCCTCCCTCCACACTCTCAGACAGTACACTCCAGACCCTAACCCCTCGAGTGAACCTGCCTCCCCCCACACTTTCAGACAGTACACCCCGACCCTAACCCCTCGAGCGAACCTCCCTCCCCCACACTCTCAGACAGTACATTCCAGACCCTAACCCCTCGAGTGAACCTGCCTCCCCCCACACTCTCAGACAGTACACCCAGACCCTAACCCCTCGAGTGAACCTCCCTCCCCCCACACTCTCAGACAGTACACCCAGACCCTAACCCCTCGAGTGAACCTGCCTCCCCCCACACTGTCAGACAGTACACTCCAGACCCTAACCCCTCGAGTGAACCTCCCCTTCCCCCCCACACTCTCAGACAGTACATTCCAGACCCTAACCCCTCGAGTGAACCTCCCTCCCCCCACACTCTCAGACAGTACATTCCAGACCCTAACCCCTCGAGTGAACCTCCCTCCCCCCACACTCTCAGACAGTACACCCCGACCCTAACCCCTCGAGTGAACCTCCCTCCCCCACACTCTCAGACAGTACATTCCAGACCCTAACCCCTCGAGTGAACCTCCCTCCCCCCACACTCTCAGACAGTACACCCCGACCCTAACCCCTCGAGTGAACCTCCCTCCCCCACACTCTCAGACAGTACATTCCAGACCCTAACCCCTCGAGTGAACCTGCCTCCCCCCACACTCTCAGACAGTACACCCAGACCCTAACCCCTCGAGTGCACCTCCCTCCCCCCACACTCTCAGACAGTACACCCAGACCCTAACCCCTCGAGTGAACCTGCCTCCCCCCACACTCTCAGACAGTACACTCCAGACCCTAACCCCTCGAGTGAACCTCCCCTTCCCCCCCACACTCTCAGACAGTACATTCCAGACCCTAACCCCTCGAGTGAACCTCCCTCCCCCCACACTCTCAGACAGTACATTCCAGACCCTAACCCCTCGAGTGAACCTCCCTCCCCCCACACTCTCAGACAGTACACCCCGACCCTAACCCCTCGAGTGAACCTCCCTCCCCCACACTCTCAGACAGTACATTCCAGACCCTAACCCCTCGAGTGAACCTCCCTCCCCCCACACTCTCAGACAGTACACCCCGACCCTAACCCCTCGAGTGAACCTCCCTCCCCCACACTCTCAGACAGTACATTCCAGACCCTAACCCCTCGAGTGAACCTGCCTCCCCCCACACTCTCAGACAGTACATTCCAGACTCTAACCCCTCGAGTGAACCTGCCTCCCCCCACACTCTCAGACAGTACACTCCAGACCCTAACCCCTCGAGTGAACCTGCCCCCCCCCACACTCTCAGACAGTCCACTCCAGACCCTAACCCCTCGAGTGAACCTGCCTCCCCCCACACTCTCAGACAGTACATTCCAGACCCTAACCCCTCGAGTGAACCTGCCTCCCCCCACACTCTCAGACAGTACACTCCAGACACTAACCCCTCGAGTGAACCTGCCCCCCCCCACACTCTCAGACAGTCCACTCCAGACCCTAACCCCTCGAGTGAACCTCCCTCCCCCCACACTCTCAGACAGTACATTCCAGACCCTAACCCCTCGAGTGAACCTGCCTCCCCCCACACTCTCAGACAGTACACTCCAGACCCTAACCCCTCGAGTGAACCTGCCTCCCCCCACACTCTCAGACAGTACACTCCAGACCCTAACCCCTCGAGTGAACCTGCCTCCCCCCACACTCTCAGACAGTACACTCCAGACCCTAACCCCTCGAGTGAACCTGCCTCCCCCCACACTCTCAGACAGTACACTCCAGACCCTAACCCCTCGAGTGAACCTGCCTCCCCCCACACTCTCAGACAGTACACTCCAGACCCTAACCCCTCGAGTGAACCTGCCTCCCCCCACACTCTCAGACAGTACACTCCAGACCCTAACCCCTCGAGTGAACCTGTCTCCCCCCACACTCTCAGACAGTACACTCCAGACCCTAACCCCCTCGAGTGAACCTCCCTCCCTCCACACTCTCAGACAGTACACTCCAGACCCTAACCCCTCGAGTGAACCTCCCTCCCCCCACACTCTCAGACAGTACACTCCAGACCCTAACCCCTCGAGTGAACCTGTCTCCCCCCACACTCTCAGACAGTACACCCCGACCCTAACCCCTCGAGTGAACCTCCCTCCCCCACACTCTCAGACAGTACATTCCAGACCCTAACCCCTCGAGTGAACCTCCCTCCCCCCACACTCTCAGACAGTACATTCCAGACCCTAACCCCTCGAGTGAACCTGCCTCCCCCCACACTCTCAGACAGTACACTCCAGACCCTAACCCCTCGAGTGAACCTGTCTCCCCCCACACTCTCAGACACTATAGTATCAAGGTTCCCTGGTCATGGCTCCACTTGCAAAGTACCTGAGAACCTCTGTCATATTCTTTCAGATGATACTGTAGCCTCTGACCCAACCCAGCAGATTTCACTTCGACATGGGCCCAGCACTTGTGGCCCGTCCCTAGATGCCCATTGAGAAGGTGGGGCTGGGCTGCCTTCTTGAACCACTGCAGTCCATGTGCTGTGGGTTGACCCACAATGTCCTTCGGGAGAAAATTCCGGGATTTTTGACCCAGCAACATTGAAGGAATGGCAGTATATTTCGTAGTGTGCAGTGTGCAAACAGGCCATTCGGCCCAACACGTCCACTCCCACCCTCCAAAGAATATTTCACCAGACCCATCCCCCTACCCTGTTACTCTACATTTCCCCCTGACTAATGCACCCAACCTACACATCCCTGAACATTATGGACAATCTAGTCTGGCCTAACCTGCACTGAGTCTGGAAACCCACGCCAACATGGGGAACCTATGTACATTCCACACAGGCCGGAGGCCTGAGGCTGGAACAGAACCAAGACCCTGGTGCGGTGAGACAGCAGTGCGAACGACTGAGCCACTGTGCCACCCAGTTTCGACAGGATGGCGAGTGACTTCGAGGGGAACTTGAAGGTGATGGTGATCCCAAATATCTACTGCCCTTGTCCTTACAGATAGAAATGGTCACGGTTTTGGAAGGTGCTGTCTGAGGATCTTTGGTGATCTTTGGATCTGCAGCGCATCTTATCGATAGTGCGTCCTGCTGCTGCTAGCATCAGAGGTGGAGGGAGAGGATGCTTGTGGATGTGGTACCAATCATTCGTGCTGCTTTGTCCTGGATGGTGTCGAGCTTCTTGAGTGTTACTGGATCCTGACTCGTCCATGGCAAGTGGGGAGTTTCACTCGTGCCCTGTCAATGGTGCAGTCAGGAGATGGGTTTCTCACCACAGCATTGCTAGCCTCGAACCTGCTCTTGTAGCCGCTGTGTTCATGTGGTGAGTTCAATGATAACTTCCAGGATGTTGACAGTGGGGATTTCAGTGACGGTAACACCACTGAACGTCAAGAGCAATTGTCTCTTGTTGGTAATGATCATAGCCTGGCATCTGTGTGGGGCAAATGTTAAGTACCACTTGTCAGCCCAGGCCGGGATATTGTCCAAATCCTGTGGCCTTTGGGTACCTGCCTCAGGACCTGATGATTCATGGATGGTGCTGGACACTGTGCAACCATTGGCAAACATCCCCAACTCGGAGCTTCATGCAGAGGGAAGGTCAGTGACGAAGCAGCTGAAGATGGTTGGACCGAGGATACGACACTGAGGGACTTCTGCAGAGATGTCCTGGAGCCGAGTTGACTGACCCTCCAACAACCAGCACCATCTTCCTGCGTGTCAGGTATGTCTCGAAACCAGGCTTCTCCCATTTCCCATTGAGGCAAGTGCTATGAGGACTCCCTGATGCCACACTTGGTGGAGTACCAGCTTGATGTCACCTCCCCTCTGGAGTTCAGCTCTTTTGTCCATGTTTGAACGAAGGCTGGAATGACTTCAGGAGTTGAGCGGCCCTGGTGGAACCCAAATTGGATTGATAGCACTGAGCAATTGCTGAACTGGTGCTGTTTGATAGCCCTGTTGATAACACATTGCATAACTTCACTGATGGTCAAGAGTCGAATGATTCGTGGGGGGGGAGTTGGGGTGGAGCAAGTTAGATTTGTCTTGTTTTTATGTACAGGGCATACTTTCCACATTATTGGGTAGATGCCAGCGTTGCAACTGTACTGAAATAGCTTGGCGAGGAAATTGGCAAGGTCTGGAGCACAACTCTTCAGTAATATTGCTGGAATGTTGTCAGGGCCAGGAGGCTTTGTTTCGTGATATCGTGCGGAGTGAACTGAATTGGCTGAAGACTGCTAATGTGAGATACTGTGGCCCACTATGACCCAACGCACTAAAATGCACTGAAGCCAGTGGCCCAGTGCGCAGAATCTTACTCCCCCTACAGCCAGTGCCCCAGTGCGCCAAGTCTTACTCCCCGTGTAGCCAGTAGCACAGTGCGCCAAATCTTACACCCCCTACAGCTAGTAGCCCAGTGCACAGGATCTGACTCCCCCAGTAGCTAGTGGCCCAGTGCACAGGATCTTACTCCCCCTGTAGCCAGAAGCCCAGTGCACAGAATCTTACTCCCCCTGTAGCCAGTAGCCCAGTGCACAGACTCTTACTCCCCCTGTAGCCAGTAGCCCAGGGCGCACAATCTTACTCCCACTGTAGCAAGTGGCCCACTGCACAGAATCATACTCCCCCTGTAGCCAGTAGCCCAGTGCACAGAATCTTACTCCCACTGTAGTTAGTGGTCCAGTGCGCAGAATCTTACTCCCCCTGTAGCCAGTAGCCCAGTGCACAGAATCTTACTCCCACTGGAGCAAGTGGCCCAGTGCACAGAATCTTACTCCCCCTGTAGCAAGTGGCCCAGTGCACAGAATCTTACACCCCCTGCAGCCAGTAGCCCAGTGCACAGACTCTTACTCCCACTGTAGTTAGTGGCCCAGTGTGCAGAATCTTACTCCCCCTGTAGCCAGTAGCCCAGTGCACAGAATCTTACTCCCGCTGTAGCAAGTGGCCCAGTGCACAGAATCTTACTCCCACTGGAGCAAGTGGCCCAGTGCACAGAATCTTACTCCCACTGTAGCCAGTATCCCAGTGCGCAGAATCTTACTCCCCTGTAGCAAGTGGCCCAGTGCACAGAATCTTACTCCCCCTGTAGCTAGTAGCCTAGTGCACAAAATCATACTCCCCCTGTAGTCAGTAGCCCAGTGCGCAGAATCTTACTACCCCTGTAGCAAGTGGCCCAGTGCACAGAATCTTACTCCCCCTACAGCTAGTAGCCCAGTGCACAGGATCTGACTCCCCCTGTAGCTAGTGGCCCAGTGCACAGGATCTTACTCCCCCTGTAGCCAGAAGCCCAGTGCATAGAATCTTACTCCCCCTGTAGCCAGTAGCCCAGTGCACAGAATCTTACTCCCCCTGTAGCCAGTAGCCCAGTGCGCAGAATCTTACTCCCACTGTAGCAAGTGGCCCAGTGCACAGAATCTTACTCCCCCTGTAGCAAGTGGCCCACTGCACAGAATCATACTCCCCCTGTAGCTAGTGGCCCAGTGCACAGAATCTTACTCCCACTGTAGTTAGTGGCCCAGTGCGCAGAATCTTACTCCCCCTGTAGCCAGTAGCCCAGTGCACAGAATCTTACTCCCGCTGTAGCAAGTGGCCCAGTGCACAGAATCTTACTCCCACTGGAGCAAGTGGCCCAGTGCACAGAATCTTACTCCCACTGTAGCCAGTATCCCAGTGCGCAGAATCTTACTCCCCTGTAGCAAGTGGCCCAGTGCCCAGAATCTTACTCCCACTGTAGCTAGTGGCCCAGTGCACAGAATCTTACTCCCCCTGTAGCTAGTAGACTAGTGCACAAAATCATACTCCCCCTGTAGTCAGTAGCCCAGTGCGCAGAATCTTACTCTCCCTGTAGCAAGTGGCCCAGTGCACAGAATCTTACTCCCACTGTTGCTAGTGGCCCAGTGCACAGAATCTAACGCCCCCTGTAGCCAGTGGCCCAGTGCACAGAATGTTACTCCCCTGTAGCCTGTAGCCCATTCCACTGATTCTTACTCCCCCCTGTAGCCAGTAGCCCAGTGCACAGAATCTTACTCCCACTGTAGCGAGTTGCCCAGGGCACAGAATCTTACTCCCACTGTAGCCAGTAGCCCAGTGCGCAGAATCTTACTCCCACTGTAGCCAGTAGCCCAGTGCACTGAATCTTCCTCCCTCTGTAGCCAGTAACCCAGTGCACAGAATCTTAATCACACTGTAGCCTGTAGCCCAGTGCACAGAATCTTATTCCCCCTGTAGCAAGTGGCCCAGTGCGCAGAATCCTAATCCCCCTGAAGCCTGTAGCCCACTTCACTCAATCTTACTCCCCCTGGAGCCAGAAGCCAAGTGCACAGAATCTTACTCCCCCAGTAGCCAATAGCCCAGTGCACAGAATCTTACTCCCCCTGTAGCCTGTAGCGCAATGCACAGATTCTTACTCCCCCTGTAGCCTGTAGCCCAGTGCATAGAATCTTACTCCGACCTGTAGCTAGTGGCCCAGTGCCCAGACTCTTTCTCCCCCTGTAGCCTGTAGGCCAGTGCACTGAAAGATACTCCCACTGTAGCCAGTAGCCCAGTGTACAGAATCTTATTCCCCCTGTAGCCTGTAGCTCATTGCAATGAATCTTACTCTCACTGTAGCCAGTAGCCCAGTGCACAGAATAGTACTCCCCCTGTAGCCAGTAGCCCAGTGCACAGAATCCTACTCCACCTGTAGCCTGTAGCCCATTTCACTCAATGTTACTCCCCCTGTAGCCAGAAGCGCAGTGCACAGAATCTAACTCCGCCTGTAGCCAGTAGCCCAGTGTGCAGAATCTTACTCCCCCTGTAGCCAGCAGCCCAGTGCACAGAATCTTACTCCCCCTGTAGGCAGTAGCCCAGTGTATAGAATCGTACTCCCACTGTAGCAAATAGTCCAGTGCGCAGTATCTTACTGCCACTGTAGCCAGTAGCCCAGTGCACAGGATCTTACTCCCCCTGTAGCCAGTAGCCCAGTGTGCAGAATCTTATTCCCCCTGTAGCAAGTGGCCCAGTGCACAGAATTATACTCCCACTGTAGCCAGTAGCCCAGTGCGCAGAATCTTATTCCCCCTGTAGCAAGTGGCCCAGTGCACAGACTCTTACTCCCCTGTAGCAAGTGGCCCAGTGCACAGAATCATACTCCCACTGTAGCCAGTAGCCCAGTGCACAGAATCCTACTCCACCTGTAGTCTGTAGCCCATTTCACTCAATGTTACTCCCCCTGTAGCCAGAAGCGCTGTGCACAGAATCTAACTCCGCCTGTAGCCAGTAGCCCAGTGTGCAGAATCTTACTCCCCCTGTAGCCAGCAGCCCAGTGCACAGAATCTTACTCCCCCTGTAGGCAGTAGCCCAGTGTATAGAATCGTACTTCCACTGTAGCAAATAGTCCAGTGCGCAGTATCTTACTGCCACTGTAGCCAGTAGCCCAGTACACAGGATCTTCCTCCCCCTGTAGCCAGTAGCCCAGTGCATAGATTCTTACTCCCCCTGTAGCAAGTGGCCCAGTGCACAGAATCTTACTCCCACTGTAGCCAGTAGCCCAGTGCGCAGAATCTTATTCCCCCTGTAGCAAGTGGCCCAGTGCGCAAAATCTTACTCCCACTGTAGCCAGTAGCCCAGTGCGCAGAATCTTATTCCCCCTGTAGCAAGTGGCCCAGTGCACAGACTCTTACTCCCCCTGTAGCAAGTGGCCCAGTGCACAGAATCATACTCCCACTGTAGCCAGTAGCCCAGTGCGCAGAATCTTATTCCCCCTGTAGCAAGTGGCCCAGTGCGCAGAATCTTACTCCCACTGTAGCCAGTAGCCCAGTGCGCAGAATCTTATTCCCCCTGTAGCAAGTGGCCCAGTGCACAGACTCTTACTCCCCCTGTAGCAAGTGGTCCAGTGTGCAGAATCTTACTCCCACTGTAGCCAGTAGCCCAGTGCGCAGAATCTTATTCCCCCTGTAGCCTGTAGCGCAGTGCATAGAATCTTACTACCCCTGTAGCCTGTAGCCCAGTGCATAGAATCTTACTCCCCCTGTAGCTAGTGGCCCAGTGCACAGACTCTTTCTCCCCCTGTAGCCTGTAGGCCAGTGCACTGAAAGATACTCCCACTGTAGCCAGTAGCTCAGTGCACAGAATCTTATTCCCCCTGTAGCCTGTAGCTCATTGCAATGAATCTTACTCCCCCTGTAGCCAGTACCCAGTGCACAGAATCTTACTCCTCCTGTAGCAAGTGGCCCAGTGCACAGAATCTTACTCCCCCTGTAGCAAATAGTCCAGTGCGCAGTATCTTACTGCCACTGTAGCCAGTAGCCCAGTGCACAGGATCTTACTCCCCCTGTAGCCAGTAGCCACGTGCATAGATTCTTACTCCCCCTGTAGCCAGTACCCAGTGCACAGAATCTTACTCCCCCTGTAGCAAGTGGCCCAGTGCACAGAATCTTACTCCCCCTGTAGCAAGTGGCCCAGTGCACAGAATCTTACTCCCCCTGTAGCCAGTAGCCTAGTGCACAGAATCTTACTCCCCCTGTAGCAAGAAGCCCAGTGCACAGAATCTTACTCCCCCTGTAGCCAGGAGCCCAGTGCACAGAATCTTACTCCCCCTGTAGCAAGTGGCCCAGTGCACAGAATCTTACTCCCCCTGTAGCCAGTAGCCCAGTGCACAGAATCTTACTCCCCCTGTAGCAAGTGGCCCAGTCCATAAAATCTTACTCCCCCTGTCGCCTGTAGCCCAGTGCACAGAATCTTACTCCCGCTGTAGCCTGCAGCCCAGTGCACAGTATCTCACTCCCCCTGTAGCTCATGGCCCAGTGCATAGAATCTTACTCCCCCTGTAGCCAGTAGCCCAGTTCGCAGAATCGCACTCCCCCTGTAGTTAGTAGCCCAATGCGCAGAATCTTATTCCCCTGTAGCCTGTAGCCCATTTCACTCAATCTTACACCCCCTGTAGCCAGAGGCCCAGTGCACAGACTCTTAGTCCCCTGTAGCAAGTGACCCAGTGCACAGAATCTTACTCCCACTGGAGCAAGTGGCCCAGTGCACAGAATCTTACTCCCACTGTAGCCAGTAGCCCAGTGTGCAGAATCTTACTCCCCGTGTAGCAAGTGGCCCAGTGCACAGAATCTTACTCCCACTGTAGCCAGTAGCCCAGTGCACAGAATCTTACTCCCCCTGTAGCCCGTAGCCCAGTGCACAGAATCTTACTCCCCCTGTAGCAAGTGGCCCAGTGCACAGAATCTTACTCCCCCTGTAGCTAGTAGCCTAGTGCACAAAATCTTACTCCCACTGTAGTTAGTGGGCCAGTGCGCAGAATCTAACTCCCCCTGTAGCCAGTGGCCCAGTGCACAGAATCTCACTCCCCCTGTAGCAAGTGGTCCAGTGTGCAGAATCTTACTCCCACTGTTGCAAGTGGTCCAGTCCGCGGAATCTTACTCCACCTGTAGCCTGTAGCCCAGTGCACAGAAACTTACTCCCACTGTAGCCAGGAGCCCAGTTCGCAGAATCTTACTCCCCCTTAGCCAGTAGCCCAGTGCACAGACTCTTACTCCCACTGTAGCCAGTCCCTCAATGTGCAGACACTTACTCCCACTGAAGCAAGTGGCCCAGTGAACAGACTCTTACTCCCCCTGTAGCCAGTACCCAGTGCATAGAATCTTATTCCCCCTGTAGCTAGTGGCCCAGTGTGCAGAATCGCACTCCCCCTGCAGCCAGTAGCCCATTGCACTGAATCTCACTCCCCCTGTAGCAAGTGGTCCAGTGTGCAGAATCTTACTCCCCCTGTAGCCAGTAGCCTAGTGCACAGAATCTTACTCCCCCTGTAGCAAGAAGCCCAGTGCACAGAATCTTACTCCCCCTGTAGCCAGGAGCCCAGTGCACAGAATCTTACTCCCCCTGTAGCAAGTGGCCCAGTGCACAGAATCTTACTCCCCCTGTAGCCAGTAGCCCAGTGCACAGAATCTTATTCCCCCTGTAGCAAGTGGCCCAGTCCATAAAATCTTACTCCCCCTGTCGCCTGTAGCCCAGTGCACAGAATCTCACTCCCCCTGTAGCAAGTGGCCGAGTGCACAGAATCTTACTCCCCCTGTAGCCAGTAGCCCAGTTCGCAGAATCGCACTCCCACTGTAGTTAGTAGCCCAATGCGCAGAATCTTATTCCCCTGTAGCCTGTAGCCCATTTCACTCAATCTTACTCCCCCTGTAGCCTGTAGCCCATTGCACTGAATCTTCCTCCCACTGTAGCCAGTAGCCCAATGCACAGAATATAACTCCCCCTGTAGCCTGTAGCCCATTTCACTCAATCTTACACCCCCTGTAGCCAGAAGCCCAGTGCACAGAATCTTACTCCCCCTGTAGCAAGTGGTTCAGTACACAGACTCTTAGTCCCCTGTAGCAAGTGACCCAGTGCACAGAATCTTACTCCCACTGTAGCCAGTAGCCCAGTGTGCAGAATCTTACTCGCCCTGTAGCAAGTGACCCAGTGCGCAGAATCTTACTCCCACTATAGCCAGTAGCCCAGATCGGTGAATTTTACTCCCCCTTCAGACAGTAGCCCAGTGCACAGAATCTTAATCCCCCTGTAGCAAGTGGCCCAGTGCGCAGAATGTTACTCCCCCTGTAGCCAGTAGCTCAGTGCACAGAATCTTACTCCCCCTGTAGCTAGTGGCCCAGTGCACACAATCTTACTCCCACTGTAGCCAGTAGCCGAGTGCGCAGAATCGCACTCCCCCTGCAGACAGTAGCCCAGTGCGCAGAATCTTAATCCCACTGTAGCCAGACCCTCAGTGTGCAGACACTTACTACCACTGGAGCAAGTGGCCCAGTGCACAGACTCTTACACGCCCGGTAGCCAGTACCCAGTGCATAGAATCTTACTCCCCCTGTAGCCAGTAGCCCAGTGCACAGAATCTTACTCCCTCTGTAGCCAGTAGCCCAGTGCACAGAATCTTACTGCCACTGTAGCAAGTGGCCCAGTGCACAGACTCTTACTGCCCCTGTAGCCAGTAGCCCAGTGCACAGAATCTTACTCCCCATGTAGTAAATGACCCAGTGCGCAGAACCTTACTCCCCCTGGACCCAGTAGCCCAGTGCACAGAATCTTACTCCCCCTGTAGCAAGTAGTTCAATGTACAGACTCTTACTCCCACTGTAGCCAGGAGCCCAGTGCGCAGTATCTTACTCCCACTGTAGCCAGTAGCCCAGTGCGCAGAATCTTACTCCCCCGTTGCAAGTGGTTCAGTGTACAGACTCTTACTCCCACTGTAGCCAGGATCCTAGTGCACAGAATGTTACACCCCCTGTAGCCAATAGCCCAGTGCACAGGATCTTACTCCCCCTGTAGCTAGTGGCCCAGTGCACAGAATCTTACTCCCTCTGTAGCCAGTAGCCCATTGCGCAGAATCGCACTCCCCCTGTAGCCTGTAGCCCAGTGCACAGAATCGCACTCCCCCTGTAGCCAGTAGCCCAGTGCGCAGACTCTTAATCCCACTGTAGCCAGTCCCTCAATGTGCAGACACTTACTCCCACTGAAGCAAGTGGCCCAGTGAACAGACTCTTACTCCCCCTGTAGCCAGTACCCAGTGCATAGAATCTTATTCCCCCTGTAGCTAGTGGCCCAGTGTACAGAATCTTACTCCCACTGTAGCCAGTAGCCCAGTGTGCAGAATCGCACTCCCCCTGCAGCCAGTAGCCCATTGCACTGAATCTTACTCCCCCTGTAGCCAGTAGCCCAGTGCGCAGAATCTTACTCGGCCCGTAGCCTGTAGCCCATTTCACTCAATCTTACTCCCCCTGTAGCCAGAAGCCCAGTGCACAGAATCTTACTGCCACTGTAGCAAGTGGTTCAGTGCACAGAATCTTAGTCCCCCTGTAGCCAGAAGCCCAGTGCACAGAATCTTACTGCCACTGTAGCAAGTGGTTCAGTGCACAGAATCGTACTCCCCCTGTAGCCAGAAGCCCAGTGCACAGAATCTTACTCCCACTGTAGCAAGTGGTTCAGTGCACAGACTCTTAGTCCCCCTGTAGCCAGTAGCCCAGCACGCAGAATCACAATCCCCCTGTAGCCAGTACCCAATGCATAGAATCTTACTCCCCCTGTAGCTAGTAGCCTAGTGCACAGAATCTTACTCCCACTGTAGCCAGTAGCCCAGTGCACAGAATCTTACTCCCACTGTAGCCAGTAGCCCAGTGCACAGAATCTTACTCCCCCTGTAGCTAGTGGCCCAGTGCACAGAATCGTACTCCCCCTGTAGCCCGTAGCCCAGTGCACAGAATCTTACTCCCCCTGTAGCTAGTAGCCTAGTGCACAAAATCTTACTCCCACTGTAGTTAGTGGGGCAGTGCGCAGAATCTAACTCCCCCTGTAGCCAGTGGCCCAGTGCACAGAATCTCACTCCCCCTGTAGCAAGTGGTCCAGTGTGCAGAATCTTACTCCCACTGTGGCAAGTGGTCCAGTCCGCGGAATCTTACTCCACCTGTAGCCTGTAGCCCAGTGCACAGAAACTTACTCCCACTGTAGCCAGGAGCCCAGTTCGCAGAATCTTACTCCCCCTTAGCCAGTAGCCCAGTGCACAGACTCTTACTCCCACTGTAGCCAGTAGCCCAGTGCACAGACTCTTACTCCCACTGTAGCAAGTGGTTCAGTGCACAGAATCGTACTCCCACTGTAGCCAGAAGCCCAGTGCACAGAATCTTACTCCCACTGTAGCAAGTGGTTCAGTGCACAGACTCTTAGTCCCCCTGTAGCCAGTAGCCCAGCACGCAGAATCACAATCCCCCTGTAGCCAGTACCCAGTGCATAGAATCTTACTCCACCTGTAGCCTGTAGCCCAGTGCACAGAAACTTACTCCCACTGTAGCCAGGAGCCCAGTTCGCAGAATCTTACTCCCCCTTAGCCAGTAGCCCAGTGCACAGACTCTTACACCCACTGTAGCCAGTAGCCCAGTGCACAGACTCTTACTCCCACTGTAGCAAGTGGTTCAGTGCACAGAATCGTACTCGCACTGTAGCCAGAAGCCCAGTGCACAGAATCTTACTCCCACTGTAGCAAGTGGTTCAGTGCACAGACTCTTAGTCCCCCTGTAGCCAGTAGCCCAGCACGCAGAATCACAATCCCCCTGTAGCCAGTACCCAGTGCATAGAATCTTACTCCCCCTGTAGCTAGTAGCCCAGTGCACAGAATCTTACTCGCCCTGTAGCCAGTAGCGCAGTGCACAGAATCTTACTCGCCCTGTAGCAAGTGGCCCAGTGCACAGAATCTTGCTCCTCCTGTAGCCAGTACCCAGTGCATAGAATCTTACTCCCACTGTCGCCAGTAGCCCAGTGCACAGAATCGTACTCCCCCTGTAGCCATTAGCCCAGTGCACAGAATCTTACTCCCACTGTAGCAAGTGGCCCAGTGCACAGAATCTTACTCCTCTTGTAGCAAGTAGCCCAGTGCATAGAATCTTACTCCCCCTGTCGCCAGTAGCCCAGTGCACAGAATCGTACTCCCCCTGTAGCCAGTACCCAGTGCACAGAATCTTACTCCCCCTGTAGCAAGTGACCCAGTGCACAGAATCTTACTCCCCCTGTAGCAAGTAGCCCAGTGCATAGAATCTTACTCCCCCTGTCACCAGTAGCCCAGTGCACAGAATCGTACTCCCCCTGTAGCCAGTACCCAGTGCACAGAATCTTACTCCCCCTGTAGCAAGTGACCCAGTGCACAGAATCTTACTCCCCCTGTAGCAAGTAGCCCAGTGCATAGAATCTTACTCCCCCTGTCGCCAGTAGCCCAGTGCACAGGATCGTACTCCCCCTGTAGCCAGTACCCAGTTCACAGAATCTTACTCCCCCTGGAGCAAGTTGTCCAGTGTGCAGAATCTTACTCCCACTGTTGTAAGTGGTCCAGTCCGCGGAATCTTACTCCACCTGTAGCCTGTAGCCCAGTGCACAGAATCTTACTTCCCCTGTAACATGTAGCCCAGTGCACAGAAACTTACTCCCACTGTAGCCAGGAGCCCAGTGCACAGAAACTTACTCCCACTGTAGCTAGTAGCCCAGTGCGCTGTATCTCACTCCCACTTAGCCCGCAGCCCAGTGCACAGACTCTTACTCCCACTGTAGCCAGTAGCCCAGTGCACAGACTCTTACTCCCACTGTAGCCAGTAGCCCAGTGCACAGAATCTTATTCCCCCTGTAGCAAGTGGCCCAGTGCATAGAATATTCCTCCCCCTGCAGCCAGTACCCAGAGCACAGAATCTTACTCCCTCTGTAGCCAGTAGCCCAGTGCACAGAATCTTACTCCCCCTACAGCAAGTGGCCTAGTGCACAGAATCTTACTTCCCCTACAGCATGTGGCCCAGTGCGCAGAGTCTTATTCCCCCTGTAGCCAGGAGCCCAGTGCACAGAATCTTACTCCCACTGTAGCCAGTAGCCCAGTACACAGAATCATACACCCACTGCAGCTAGTGGCCCAGTGCGCAGAATCTTACTCCCCCTATAGCAAGAGGTCCAGTGCACAGAATCTTACTCCCCCTGTAGCCAGTAGCCCAGTGCACAGAATCTTACTCCCACTGTAGCAAGTGGCCCGGTGCGCAGAATCTTACCCCCTCTGTCGCCAGTAACCCAGTGCACACAATCTTACTCCCCCTGTAGCAAGTGGCCCAGTGCACAGAATCTTACTCGCCCTGTAGCAAGTGGCCCAGTGCACAGAATCTTACTCCTCCTCTCGCAAGTAGCCCAGTGCATAGAATCTTACTCCCCCTGTCGCCAGTAGCCCAGTGCACAGAATCGTACTCCCCCTGTAGCCAGTACCCAGTGCACAGAATCTTACTCCCCTGTAGCAAGTGACCCAGTGCACAGAATCTTACTCCTCCTATAGCAAGTAGCCCAGTGCATAGAATCTTACTCCCCCTGTCTCCAGAAGCCCAGTGCACAGAATCGTACTCCCCCTGTCGCCAGTACCCAGTTCACAGAATCTTACTCCCCCTGTAGCAAGTGGTTCAGTGCACAGAATCTTTCTCCCCCTGTAGCAAATGGCTCAGTGCACATAATCTTACTCCCACTGTAGCCAGTAGCCCAGTGCACAGATTCTCACTCCCACTGTAGCTAGTGGCCCAGTGCACAGACGCTTTCACCCACGGTACCCAGTATCCCAGTGTACAGAATCTTACTTCCTCTGCAGGTAGTGGCCCAGTGCGCAGAATCCTACTCCCCCTGTAGCAAGTCGCCCAGTGCGTAGAATCACAATCCCCCTGTAGCCAGTACCCAGTGCACAGAATCGTACTCCCCCTACAGCAAGTGGCCCAGTGCACAGAACCTTACTCCCACTGTAACAAGTTGCCCAGTGCACAAAATCTTACTCCCCCTGTAGCCAGTAGCCCAGTGCACAAAATCTTACTCCCCCTGTAACAAGTTGCCCAGTGCACAAAATCTTATTCCCCCTGTAGGCAGTAGCCCAGTACACAGAATCTTACTCCCCCTGTAGACAGTAGCCCAGTGCACAGAATCTTACTACCACTGTAGCAAGTGGCCCAGTGCACAGAATCTTACTCCCCCTGTAGCCAGTAGCCCAGTGCACAGAACTTTACTCCCCCTACAGCCAGTAGCCCAGTGCACAGAATCTTACTCCCCCTGTAGCAAGTGGCCCAGTGCACAGAATTTTACTCCCCCTACAGCCAGTAGCCCAGTGCACAGAATCTTACTCCCCCTGTAGCCAGTAGCCCAGCACACAGACTCTTACTCCCCCTGAAGCAAGTAGCCCAGTGCACAGAATTTTACTCCTCCTATAGCCAGTAGCCCAGTGCACAGAATCACACTCCCACTGTAGCAAGTGGCCCGGTGCACAGAATCACACTCCCACTGTAGCAAGTGGCCCGGTGCACAGAATCTTACTCCCTCTGTCGCCAATAGCCCAGTGTGCAGATTCTTACTCCCACTGTAGCCAGTAGCCCAGTGCACAGAATCACACTCCCACTGTAGCAAGTGGCCCGGTGCACAGAATCTTACTCCCTCTGTCGCCAATAGCCCAGTGCACAGAATCTTACTCACCCTGACGCAAGTGCGCAGTGCACAGAATCTTGATCCCCTGCAGCAAGTAGCCCAGTACGCAGAATCTTACTCCCCCTGTAGCCAGGAGCCCATTGCACTGACTCTTACTCCCACTGTAGCGAGTGGCCCAGCATATAGAATCTTATTCCCTCTGTAGCCTGTAGCCCAGTGCGCAGTATCTTACTCCCACTGTAGCCAGTAGCCCAGTGTACAGAATCTTACTCCCACTGTAGCCAGTAGCCCAGTGCACAGAATCTTACTCCCACTGTAGCCAGTAGCCCAGTGCACAGAATCTTACTCCCCCTGTAGCAAGTGGTTCAGTGCACAGACTCTTCCTCCCCCTGTAGCCAGGAGCCATGTGCGCAGTATCTTACTCCCACTGTAGCCAGTAGGCCAGAGCACAGAATCTTACTCCCACTGTAGCAAGTGGCCCAGTGCACAGAAGCTTTCTCCCCCTGTAGCAAATGGCCCAGTGTGCATAATCTTACTCCCACTGTAGCCAGTAGCCCAGTGCGCATAATCTTACTCCCACTGTAGCCAGTAGCCCAGTGCACAGAATCTTACTCCCACTGTAGCCAGTAGCCCTGTGTACAGAATCTTACTCCCACTGTAGCCAGTAGCCCAGTGCACAGAATCTTACTCCCCCTGTAACAAGTGGCCCAGTGCACAAAATCTTACTCCCACTGTAGCCAGTAGCCCAGTGCACAGAATCTTACTCCCACTGTAGCCAGTAGCCCAGTGCACAGAATCTTACTCCCCCTGTAGCCAATACCCAGTTCACAGAATATAACTCCCTCTGTAGCCAGTAGCCCAGTGCACATAATCTTACTCCCCCTGTAGCAAGTGGTTCAGTGCACAGACTGTTCCTACCCCTGTAGCCAGGAGCAAATTCGCAGTATCTTACTCCCACTGTAGCCAGTAGACCAGAGTGCAGAATCTTAGTCCCACTGTAGCAAGTGGCCCAGTGTACAGAACCTTACTCCCACTGTAGCCAGTAGCCCAGTGCACAAAATCTTACTCCCCCTGTAACAAGTCGCCCAGTGCACAAAATCTTACTCCCCCTATAGCCAGTAGCCCAGTACACAGAATCTTACTCCCCCTGAAGCCAGTATCCCAGTGTACAGAATCTTACTTCCTCTGCAGGTACTGGCCCAGTGCGCAGAATCCTACTCCCCCCGTAGTAAGTGGTTCAGTGCACAGACTCTTACTCCCACTGTAGCCAGGAGCCCAGTGCACAGATTCTTACTCCCACTGTAGCTAGTGGCCCAGTGCACAGAAGCTTTCACCCACGGTAGCCAGTATCCCAGAGTACAGAATCTTACTTCCTCTGCAGGTACTGGCCCAGTGCGCAGAATCCTACTCCCCCTGTAGTAAGTGGTTCGGTGCACAGACTCTTACTCCCACTGTAGGCAATAGCCCAGTGCACAGAGTCTTACTCCCCCTTTAGTAAGTGGTTCAGTGTACAGACTCTTACTCCCACTGTAGCCAGGAGCCCAGTGCGCAGTATCTTACTCCCACGGTAGCCAGTAGCCCAGTGCACAGAATCTTACTCCCCCGTTGCAAGTGGTTCAGTGTACAGACTCTTACTCCCACTGTCGCCAGGATCCCAGTGCACAGAATGTTACGCCCCCTGTAGCCAGTAGCCCAGTGCACAGGATCTTACTCCCCCTGTAGCTAGTGGCCCAGTGCACAGGATCTTACTGCTACTGTAGCCAGCAGCCCACTGCGCGGAATCTTTCTCCCCCTGTAGCAAGTGGCCCAGTGCACAGAATCTTACTCCCACTGTAGCCAGTAGCCCAGTGCACTGAACCTTACTCCCCCTGTAGCCAGTAGCCCAGTGCACAAAATCTTACTCCCCCTGTAACAAGTGGCCCAGTGCACAGAATCACACTGCCACTGTAGCAAGTGGCCCTGTGCACATAATCTTACTCCCTCTGTCGCCAGTAGCCCAGAGTGCAGATTCTTACTCCCCCTGTAGCCAGTAGCCCAGTGCACAGAATCTTACTCCCCCTGTAACAAGTGGCCCAGTGTGCAGAATCTTACTCCCCCTGTAGCACGTGGTTCAGTGCACAGACTCTTACTCCCCTTGTAGCCAGGAGCCCATTGCACTGAACCTTACTCCCCCTGTAGCCAGTAGCCCAGTGCACAAAATCTTACTCCCCCTGTAACAAGTGGCCCAGTGCACAGAATCACACTCCCACTGTAGCGAGTGGCCCAGCATATAGAATTGTACTCCCTCTGTAGCCAGTAGCCCAGTGCACAGAATCTTACTCCCACTGTAGCCAGTAGCCCAGTGCACAGAATCTTACTCCCCCTGTAGCAAGTGGTTCAGTGCACAGACTCTTCCTCCCCCTGTAGCCAGGAGCCATGTGCACAGTATCTTACTCCCACTGTAGCCAGTAGGCCAGAGCACAGAATCTTACTCCCACTGTAGCAAGTGGCCCAGTGCACAAAAGCTTTCTCCCCCTGTAGCAAATGGCCCAGTGTGCATAATCTTACTCCCACTGTAGCCAGTAGCCCAGTGCGCATAATCTTACTCCCACTGTAGCCAGTAGCCCAGTGCACAGAATCTTACTCCCACTGTAGCCAGTAGCCCAGTGTACAGAATCTTACTCCCACTGTAGCCAGTAGCCCAGTGCACAGAATCTTACTCCCACTGTAGCCAGTAGCCCAGTGCACAGAATCTTACTCCCCCTGTAACAAGTGGCCCAGTGCACAAAATCTTACTCCCACTGTAGCCAGTAGCCCAGTGCACAGAATCTTACTCCCACTGTAGCCAGTAGCCCAGTGCACAGAATCTTACTCCCACTGTAGCCAGTAGCCCAGTGCACAGAATCACACTCCCACTGTAGCAAGTGGCCCGGTGCACAGAATCACACTCCCACTGTAGCAAGTGGCCCGGTGCACAGAATCTTACTCCCTCTGTCGCCAGTAGCCCAGTGCGCAGATTCTTACTCCCACTGTAGCCAATAGCCCAGTGCACATAATCTTACTCCCACTGTAGCCAGGAGTCAAGTGCGCAGTATCTTACTCCCACTGTAGCCAGTAGACCAGAGCGCATAATCTTACTCCCCCTGTAAAAAGTCGCCCAGTGCACAAAATCTTTCTCCCCCTATAGCCAGTAGCCCAGTGCACAGAATTTTACTCCCCCTATAGCCAGTAGCCCAGTGCACAGAATCACACTCCCACTGTAGCAAGTGGCCCGGTGCACAGAATCTTACTCCCTCTGTCGCCAGTAGCCCAGTGCGCAGATTCTTACTCCCACTGTAGCCAATAGCCCAGTGCACATAATCTTACTCCCACTGTAGCCAGGAGCCAAGTGCGCAGTATCTTACTCCCCCTGTAACAAGTCGCCCAGTGCACAAAATCTTACTCCCCCTATAGCCAGTAGCCCAGTACACAGAATCTTACTCCCCCTGAAGCCAGTAGCCCAGTGCACAGAATTTTACTCCCCCTATAGCCAGTAGCCCAGTGCACAGAATCACACTCCCACTGTAGGAAGTGGCCCGGTGCTCAGAATCTTACTCCCTCTGTCGCCAGTAGTCCACACCGCAGATTCTTACTCCCACTGTAGCCAGTAGCCCAGTGCACAGAATCTTACTCCCACTGTAGCCAGTAGCCCAGTGCACAGAATCTTACTCCCCCTGTAGCAAGTGGTTCAGTGCACAGACTCTTCCTCCCTCTGTAGCCAGGAGCCAAGTGCGCAGTATCTTACTCCCACTGTAGCCAGTAGACCAGAGCGCATAATCTTACTCCCAGTGTAGCCAGTAGCCAAGTGCGCAGTATCTTACTCCCCCTGTAACAAGTCGCCCAGTGCACAAAATCTTACTCCCCCTATAGCCAGTAGCCCAGTACACAGAATCTTTCTCCCCCTATAGCCAGTAGCCCAGTGCACAGAATTTTACTCCCACTATAGCCAGTAGCCCAGTGCACAGAATCACACTCCCACTGTAGGAAGTGGCCCGGTGCACAGAATCTTACTCCCTCTGTCGCCAGTAGCCCAGTGCGCAGATTCTTACTCCCACTGTAGCCAATAGCCCAGTGCACATAATCTTACTCCCACTGTAGCCAGGAGCCAAGTGCGCAGTATCTTACTCCCCCTGTAACAAGTCGCCCAGTGCACAAAATCTTACTCCCCCTATAGCCAGTAGCCCAGTACACAGAATCTTTCTCCCCCTATAGCCAGTAGCCCAGTGCACAGAATTTTACTCCCCCTATAGCCAGTAGCCCAGTGCACAGAATCACACTCCCACTGTAGGAAGTGGCCCGGTGCACAGAATCTTACTCCCTCTGTCGCCAGTAGCCCAGTGCGCAGATTCTTACTCCCACTGTAGCCAATAGCCCAGTGCACATAATCTTACTCCCACTGTAGCCAGGAGCCAAGTGCGCAGTATCTAACTCCCCCTGTAACAAGTCGCCCAGTGCACAAAATCTTACTCCCCCTATAGCCAGTAGCCCAGTACACAGAATCTTACTCCCCCTGAAGCCAGTAGCCCAGTGCACAGAATTTTACTCCCCCTATAGCCAGTAGCCCAGTGCACAGAATCACACTCCCACTGTAGGAAGTGGCCCGGTGCTCAGAATCTTACTCCCTCTGTCGCCAGTAGTCCACACCGCAGATTCTTACTCCCACTGTAGCCAGTAGCCCAGTGCACAGAATCTTACTCCCACTGTAGCCAGTAGCCCAGTGCACAGAATCTTACTCCCCCTGTAGCAAGTGGTTCAGTGCACAGACTCTTCCTCCCTCTGTAGCCAGGAGCCAAGTGCGCAGTATCTTACTCCCACTGTAGCCAGTAGACCAGAGCGCATAATCTTACTCCCAGTGTAGCCAGTAGCCCAGTGCACAGATTCTTGCTCCCACTGTAGCTAGTGGCCCAGTGCACAGAAGCTTTCACCCATGGTAGCCAGTATCCCAGTCTACAGAATCTTACTTCCTCTGCAGGTAGTGGCCCAGTGCGCAGAATCCTACTCCCCCTGTAACAAGTCGCCCAGTGCACAGAATCTTACTCCCCCTGTAGCAAATGGCCCAGTGTACAGAATCTTACTCCCACTGTAGCCAGTAGCCCAGTGCACAGAATCACACTCCCACTGTCGCCAGTAGCCCGGTGCACAGAATCACACTCCCACTGTAGCAAGTGGCCCGGTGCACAGAATCACACTCCCACTGTAGCAAGTGGCCCGGTGCACAGAATCTTACTCCCTCTGTCGCCAGTAGCCCAGTGCGCAGATTCTTACTCCCACTGTAGCCAATAGCCCAGTGCACGTAATCTTACTCCCACTGTAGCCAGGAGCCAAGTGCGCAGTATCTTACTCCCCCTGTAACAAGTCGCCCAGTGCACATAATCTTACTCCCCCTATAGCCAGTAGCCCAGTACACAGAATCTTACTCCCCCTGAAGCCAGTAGCCCAGTGCACAGACTTTTACTCCCCCTATAGCCAGTAGCCCAGTGCACAGAATCACACTCCCACTGTAGGAAGTGGCCCGGTGCTCAGAATCTTACTCCCTCTGTCGCCAGTAGTCCACACCGCAGATTCTTACTCCCACTGTAGCCAGTAGTCCAGTGCACAGATTCTTACTCCCACTGTAGCCAGTAGCCCAGTGCGCAGATTCTTACTCCCACTGTAGCCAGTAGCCCAGTGCACAGAATCTTGAACCCCCTGCAGCAAGTAGCCCAGTGCACAGAATCTTACTCCCCCTGGAGCACGTGGTTCAGTGCGCAGAATTTTACTCCCCCTGTAGCCAGGAGCCCATTGCACTAACTCTTACTCCCACTGTAGTGAGTGCCCCAGCATATAGAATCTTACTCCCTCTGTAGCCAGTAGCCCAGTGTGCAGTATCTTACTCCCCCTGTAGCCAGTAGGCCAGAGCACAGAATCTTAGTCCCACTGTATCAAGTGGCCCAGTGCACAGAATCTTTCTCCCCCTGTAGCAAGTAGCCCAGTGCGCATAATCTTACTCCCACTGTAGCCAGTAGCCCAGTGCGCAGATTCTTGCTCCCACTGTAGCTAGTGTCCCAGTGCACAGAAGCTTTCACCCACGGTACCCAGTATCCCAGTGTACAGAATCTTACTTCCTCTGCAGGTAGTGGCCCAGTGCGCAGAATCCTACTCCCCCTGTAGTAAGTGGTTCAGTGCACAGACTCTTACTCCCATTGTAGCCAGGAGCCCAGTGCACAGAGTCTTACTCCCCCTGTAGTAAGTGGTTCAGTGCACAGACTCTTACAACCACTGTAGCCAATAGACCAGTGCACAGAGTCTTACTCCCCCTGTAGTAAGTGGTTCAGTGCACAGACTCTTACTCCCACTGTAGCCAGGAGCCCAGTGCGCATAATCTTACTCCCACTGTAGCCAGTAGCCCAGTGCACTGAACCTTGCTCCCCCTGTAGCCAGTAGCCCAGTGCACAAAATCTTACTCCCCCTGTAACAAGTGGCCCAGTGCACAAAATCTTACTCCCCCTGTAGCCAGTAGCCCAGTGCACAGACTCTTACTCCCACTGTAGGCAATAGCCCAGTGCACAGAGTCTTACTCCCCCTTTAGTAAGTGGTTCAGTGTACAGACTCTTACTTCCACTGTAGCCAGTAGCCCAGTGCACAGAATCTTACTCCCCCTGTAACAAGTGGCCCAGTGCACAGAATCTTACTCCCCCGTAGCACGTGGTTCAGTGCACAGACTCTTACTCCCCTTGTAGCCAGGAGCCCATTGCACTGACTCCCACTTTAGCGAGTGGCCCAGCATATAGAATCGTACTCCCTCTGTAGCCAGTAGCCCAGTGCACAGAACCTTACTCCACTGTAGCAAGTCGTTCAGTGCACAGAATCTTACTCCCCCTGTAGCCAATATCCCAGTTCACAGAATATAACCCCCTCTGTAGCCTGTAGCCCAGTGCACAGAATCTTACTCCCCCTGTAGCAAGTGGTTCAGTGCAGTGACTCTTCCTCCCCCTGTAGCCAGGAGCCAAGTGCGGAGTATCTTACTCCCACTGTAGCCAGTAGACCAGAGTGCAGAATCTTAGTCCCACTGTAGCAAGTGGCCTAGTGCACAGAATCGTTCTCCCCCTGTAGCAAGTGGCCCAGTGTACAGAACCTTACTCCCACTGTAGCCAGTAGCCCAGTGCACAAAATCTTACTCCCCCTGTAACAAGTCGCCCAATGCACAAAATCTTACTCCCCCTATAGCCAGTAGCTTAGTACACAGAATCTTACTCCCCCTGAAGCCAGTATCCCAGTGTACAGAATCTTACTTCTTCTGCAGGTACTGGCCCAGTGCGCAGAAGCCTACTCCCCCTGTAGTAAGTGGTTTGGTGCACAGACTCTTACTCCCAATGTAGGCAGTAGCCCAGTGCGCAGTATCTTACTCCCACTGTAGCCAGCAGCCCACTGCGCGAAATCTTTCTCCCCCTGTAGCAAGTGGCCCAGTGCACAGAATCTTACTCCCACTGTAGCCAGTCGCCCAGTGCACTGAACCTTACTCCCCCTGTAGCCAGTAGCCCAGTGCACAAAATCTTACTCCCCCTGTAACAAGTGGCCCAGTGCACAAAATCACACTCCCACTGTAGCAAGTGGCCCTGTGCACATAATCTTACTCCCTCTGTCGCCAGTAGCCCAGAGTGCAGATTCTTACTCCCCCTGTAGCCAGTAGCCCAGTGCACAGAATCTTACTCCCCCTGTAACAAGTGGCCCAGTGTGCAGAATCTTACTCCCCCTGTAGCACGTGGTTCAGTGCACAGACTCTTACTCCCCTTGTAGCCAGGAGCCCATTGCACTGACTCCCACTGTAGCGAGTGGCCCAGCATATAGAATTGTACTCCCTCTGTAGCCAGTAGCCCAGTGCACAGAATCTTACTCCCACTGTAGCCAGTAGCCCAGTGTACAGAATCTTACTTCCTCTGCAGGTAGTGGCCCAGTGCGCAGAATCCTACTCCCCCTGTAACAAGTCGCCCAGTGCACAAAATCTTACTCCCCCTATAGCCAGTAGCCCAGTGCACAGAATCGTACTCCCCCTGAAGCAAGTAGCCCAGTGCACAGAATTTTACTCCTCCTGTAGCCAGTAGCCCAGTGCACAGAATCACACTCCCACTGTAGCAAGTGGCCCGGTGCACAGAATCTTACTCCCTCTGTCGCCAGTAGCCCAGTGCGCAGATTCTTACTCCCACTGTAGCCAATAGCCCAGTGCACATAATCTTATTCCCACTGTAGCCAGTAGACCAGAGCACAGAATCTTAGTCCCACTGTATCAAGTGGCCCAGTGCACAGAATCTTTCTCCCCCTGTAGCAAGTGGCCCAGTGCGCATAATCTTACTCCCACTGTAGCCAGTAGCCCAGTGCGCAGATTCTTACTCCCACTGTAGCCAATAGCCCAGTGCACGTTATCTTACTCCCACTGTAGCCAGGAGCCAAGTGCGCAGTATCTTACTCCCCCTGTAACAAGTCGCCCAGTGCACAAAATCTTACTCCCCCTATAGCCAGTAGCCCAGTACACAGAATCGTACTCCCCCTGAAGCAAGTAGCCCAGTGCACAGAATTTTACTCCTCCTGTAGCCAGTAGCCCAGTGCACAGAATCACACTCCCACTGTAGGAAGTGGCCCGGTGCACAGAATCTTACTCCCTCTGTCGCCAGTAGCCCAGTGCGCAGATTCTTACTCCCACTGTAGCCAATAGCCCAGTGCACATAATCTTATTCCCACTGTAGCCAGTAGACCAGAGCACAGAATCTTAGTCCCACTGTATCAAGTGGCCCAGTGCACAGAATCTTTCTCCCCCTGTAGCAAGTGGCCCAGTGCGCATAATCTTACTCCCACTGTAGCCAGTAGCCCAGTGCGCAGATTCTTGCTCCCACTGTAGCTAGTGTCCCAGTGCACAGAAGCTTTCACCCACGGTACCCAGTATCCCAGTGTACAGAATCTTACTTCCTCTGCAGGTAGTGGCCCAGTGTGCAGAATCCTACTCCCCCTGTAGTAAGTGGTTCAGTGCACAGACTCTTACTCCCACTGTAGCCAATAGACCAGTGCACAGAGTCTTACTCCCCCTGTAGTAAGTGGTTCAGTGCACAGACTCTTACTCCCACTGTAGCCAGGAGCCCAGTGCGCATAATCTTACTCCCACTGTAGCCAGTAGCCCAGTGCACTGAACCTTGCTCCCCCTGTAGCCAGTAGCCCAGTGCACAAAATCTTACTCCCCCTGTAACAAGTGGCCCAGTGCACAAAATCTTACACCCCCTGTAGCCAGTAGCCCAGTGCATAGAATCTTACTCCCCCTGAAGCCAGTAGCCCAGTGCACAGAATTTTACTCCCCCTGTAACAAGTGGCCCAGTGCACAAAATCTTACTCCCCCTGTAGCCAGTAGCCCAGTGCACAGAATCTTACTCCCCCTGAAGCCAGTAGCCCAGTGCACAGAATTTTACTCCCCCTGTAGCCAGTAGCCCAGTGCACAGAATCACACTCCCACTGTAGCAAGTGGCCCAGTGTGCAGAATCTTACTCCCCCTGTAGCTAGTAGCCCAGTGCACAGAATCTTACTCCCCCTGAAGCCAGTAGCCCAGTGCACAGAATTTTACTCCCCCTATAGCCAGTAGCCCAGTGCACAGAATCACACTCCCACTGTAGCAAGTGGCCCAGTGTGCAGAATCTTACTCCCCCGTAGCACGTGGTTCAGTGCACAGACTCTTACTCCCCTTGTAGCCAGGAGCCCATTGCACTGACTCCCACTTTAGCGAGTGGCCCAGCATATAGAATCGTACTCCCTCTGTAGCCAGTAGCCCAGTGCACAGAACCTTACTCCACTGTAGCAAGTGGTTCAGTGCACAGAATCTTACTCCCACTGTAGCCAATATCCCAGTTCACAGAATATAACCCCCTCTGTAGCCTGTAGCCCAGTGCACAGAATCTTACTCCCCCTGTAGCAAGTGGTTCAGGGCAGTGACTCTTCCTCCCCCTGTAGCCAGGAGCCAAGTGCGCAGTATCTTACTCCCACTGTAGCCAGTAGACCAGAGCGCAGAATCTTAGTCCCACTGTAGCAAGTGGCCTAGTGCACAGAATCTTTCTCCCCCTGTAGCAAGTGGCCCAGTGTACAGAACCTTACTCCCACTGTAGCCAGTAGCCCAGTGCACAAAATCTTACTCCCCCTGTAACAAGTCGCCCAGTGCACAAAATCTTACTCCACCTATAGCCAGTAGCCCAGTACACAGAATCTTACTCCCCCTGAAGCCAGTATCCCAGTGTACAGAATCTTACTTCCTCTGCAGGTACTGGCCAAGTGCGCAGAATCCTACTCCCCCTGTAGTAAGTGGTTCGGTGCACAGACTCTTACTCCCACTGTAGGCAATAGCCCAGTGCACAGAGTCTTACTCCCCCTTTAGTAAGTGGTTCAGTGTACAGACTCTTACTCCCACTGTAGCCAGGAGCCCAGTGCGCAGTATCTTACTCCCACTGTAGCCAGCAGCCCACTGCGCGAAATCTTTCTCCCCCTGTAGCAAGTGGCCCAGTGCACAGAATCTTACTCCCACTGTAGCCAGTAGCCCAGTGCACTGAACCTTACTCCCCCTGTAGCCAGTAGCCCAGTGCACAAAATCTTACTCCCCCTGTAACAAGTGGCCCAGTGCACAGAATCACACTCCCAGTGTAGCAAGTGGCCCTGTGCACATAATCTTACTCCCTCTGTCGCCAGTAGCCCAGAGTGCAGATTCTTACTCCCCCTGTAGCCAGTAGCCCAGTGCACAGAATCTTACTCCCCCTGTAACAAGTGGCCCAGTGTGCAGAATCTTACTCCCCCTGTAGCACGTGGTTCAGTGCACAGACTCTTACTCCCCTTGTAGCCAGGAGCCCATTGCACTGACTCCCACTGTAGCGAGTGGCCCAGCATATAGAATTGTACTCCCTCTGTAGCCAGTAGCCCAGTGCACAGAATCTTACTCCCACTGTAGGCAGTAGCCCAGTGTACAGAATCTTATTTCCTCTGCAGGTAGTGGCCCAGTGCGCAGAATCCTACTCCCCCTGTAACAAGTCGCCCAGTGCACAAAATCTTACTCCCCCTATAGCCAGTAGCCCAGTACACAGAATCCTACTCCCCCTGTAACAAGTCGCCCAGTGCACAAAATCTTACTCCCCCTATAGCCAGTAGCCCAGTACACAGAATCGTACTCCCCCTGAAGCAAGTAGCCCAGTGCACAGAATTTTACTCCTCCTGTAGCCAGTAGCCCAGTGCACAGAATCACACTCCCACTGTAGGAAGTGGCCCGGTGCACAGAATCTTACTCCGTCTGTCGCCAGTAGCCCAGTGTGCAGATTCTTACTCCCACTGTAGCCAATAGCCCAGTGCACATAATCCTATTCCCACTGTAGCCAGTAGACCAGAGCACAGAATCTTAGTCCCACTGTATCAAGTGGCCCAGTGCACAGAATCTTACTCCCCCTGTAGCAAGTGGTTCAGTGCACAGGCTCTTCCTCCCCCTGTAGCCAGGAGCCAAGTGCGCAGTATCTTACTCCCACTGTAGCCAGTAGACCAGAGCACAGAATCTTAGTCCCACTGTATCAAGTGGCCCAGTGCACAGAATCTTACTCCCCCTGTAGCAAGTGGTTCAGTGCACAGGCTCTTCCTCCCCCTGTAGCCAGGAGCCAAGTGCGCAGTATCTTACTCCCACTGTAGCCAGTAGACCAGAGTGCAGAATCTTAGTCCCACTGTAGCAAATGGCCCAGTGCACAGAATCTTACTCCCACTGTAGCCAGTAGCCCAGTGCACAGAATCTTACTCCCACTGTAGCCAGTAGCCCAGTGCACAGAATCTTACTCCCCCTATAGCAAGTGGTTCAGTGCACAGACTCTTCCTCCCCCTGTAGCCAGGAGCCAAGTGCGCAGTATCTTATTCCCACTGTAGCCAGTAGACCAGAGCACAGAATCTTAGTCCCACTGTAGCCAGTAGCCCAGTGCACAGATTCTTGCTCCCACTGTAGCTAGTGGCCCAGTGCACAGAAGCTTTCACCCACGGTAGCCAGTATCCCAGGGTACAGAATCTTACTCCCCCTGTAACAAGTCGCCCAGTGCACAAAATCTTACTCCCCCTATAGCCAGTAGCCCAGTACACAGAATCGTACTCCCCCTGAAGCACGTAGCCCAGTGCACAGAATTTTACTCCTCCTGTAGCCAGTAGCCCAGTGCACAGAATCACACTCCCACTGTAGGAAGTGGCCCAGTGCACAGAATCTTTCTCCCCCTGTAGCAAGTGGCCCAGTGCACAGAATCTTACTCCCACTGTAGCCAGTAGCCCAGTGCGCAGATTCTTACTCCCACTGTAGCCAATAGCCCAGTGCACAGAATTATACTCTTCCTGTAGCCAGTAGACCAGTGCACAGAATCACACTCCCACTGTAGGAAGTGGCCCAGTGCACAGAATCTTACTCCCCCTGTAGCAAGTGGCCCAGTGCACAGAATCTTACTCCCACTGTAGCCAGTAGCCCAGTGCGCAGATTCTTGCTCCCACTGTAGCTAGTGTCACAGTGCACAGAAGCTTTCACCCACGGTACCCAGTATCCCAGTGTACAGAATCTTACTTCCTCTGCAGGTAGTGGCCCAGTGTGCAGAATCCTACTCCCCCTGTAGTAAGTGGTTCAGTGCACAGACTCTTACTCCCACTGTAGCCAATAGACCAGTGCACAGAGTCTTACTCCCCCTGTAGTAAGTGGTTCAGTGCACAGACTCTTACTCCCACTGTAGCCAGGAGCCCAGTGCGCATAATCTTACTCCCACTGTAGCCAGTAGCCCAGTGCACTGAACCTTGCTCCCCCTGTAGCCAGTAGCCCAGTGCACAAAATCTTACTCCCCCTGTAACAAGTGGCCCAGTGCACAAAATCTTACTCCCCCTGTAGCCAGTAGCCCAGTGCATAGAATCTTACTCCCCCTGAAGCCAGTAGCCCAGTGCACAGAATTTTACTCCCCCTGTAACAAGTGGCCCAGTGCACAAAATCTTACTCCCCCTGTAGCCAGTAGCCCAGTGCACAGAATCTTACTCCCCCTGAAGCCAGTAGCCCAGTGCACAGAATTTTACTCCCCCTGTAGCCAGTAGCCCAGTGCACAGAATCACACTCCCACTGTAGCAAGTGGCCCAGTGTGCAGAATCGTACTCCCTCTGTAGCCAGTAGCCCAGTGCACTGAACCTTACTCCACTGTAGCAAGTGGTTCAGTGCACAGACTCTTACTCCCCCTTTAGCCAATATCCCAGTTCGCAGAATATAACCCCCTCTGTAGCCTGTAGCCCAGTGCACAGAATCTTACTCCCCCTGTAGCATGTGGTTCCGTGCAGTGACTCTTCCTCCCCCTGTAGCCAGGAGCCAAGTGCGGAGTATCTTACTCCCACTGTAGCCAGTAGACCAGAGTGCAGAATCTTAGTACCACTGTAGCAAGTGGCCTAGTGCACAGAATCTTTCTCCCCCTGTAGCAAGTGGCCCAGTGTACAGAACCTTACTCCCACTGTAGCCAGTAGCCCAGTGCACAAAATCTTACTCCCCCTGTAACAAGTCACCCAGTGCACAAAATCTTACTCCCCCTATAGCCAGTAGCCCAGTACACAGAATCTTACTCCCCCTGAAGCCAGTATCCCAGTGTACAGAATCTTACTTCCTCTGCAGGTACTGGCCCAGTGCGCAGAATCCTACACCCCCTGTAGTAAGTGGTTCGGTGCACAGACTCTTACTCCCACTGTAGGCAATAGCCCAGTGCACAGAGTCTTACTCCCCCTTTAGTAAGTGGTTCAGTGTACAGACTCTTACTCCCACTGTAGCCAGGAGCCCAGTGCGCAGTATCTTACTCCCACTGTAGCCAGCAGCCCACTGCGCGAAATCTTTCTCCCCCTGTAGCAAGTGGCCCAGTGCACAGAATCTTACTCCCACTGTAGCCAGTAGCCCAGTGCACTGAACCTTACTCCCCCTGTAGCCAGTAGCCCAGTGCACAAAATCTTACTCCCCCTGTAACAAGTGGCCCAGTGCACAGAATCACACTCCCACTGTAGCAAGTGGCCCTGTGCACATAATCTTACTCCCTCTGTCGCCAGTAGCCCAGAGTGCAGATTCTTACTCCCCCTGTAGCCAGTAGCCCAGTGCACAGAAACGTACTCCCCTGTAACAAGTGGCCCAGTGTGCAGAATCTTACTCCCCCTGTAGCACGTGGTTCAGTGCACAGACTCTTACTCCCCTTGTAGCCAGGAGCCCATTGCACTGACTCCCACTGTAGCGAGTGGCCCAGCATATAGAATTGTACTCCCTCTGTAGCCAGTAGCCCAGTGCACAGAATCTTACTCCACTGTAGCAAGTGGTTCAGTGCACAGAATCTTACTCCCTCTGTAGCCAGTAGCCCAGTGCACAGAATCTTACTCCCACTGGAGCCAGTAGCCCAGTGCACAGAATCTTACTCCCCCTGTAGCAAGTGGTTCAGTGCACAGACTCTTCCTCCCCCTGTAGCCAGGAGCCAAGTGCGCAGTATCTTACTCCCACTGTAGCCAGTAGATCAGAGCGCAGAATCTTAGTCCCACTGTAGCAAGTGGCCCAGTGCACAGAAGCTTTCTCCCCCTGTAGCAAGTGGTTCAGTGCACAGACCCTTCCTCCCCCTGTAGCCAGGAGCCAAGTGCGCAGTATCTTACTCCCACTGTAGCCAGTAGACCAGAGCGCAGAATCTTAGTCCCACTGTAGCAAGTGGCCCAGTGCACAGAATCTTACTCCCCCTGTAGCCAGTAGCCCAGTGTACAGAATCTTACTCCCACTGTAGCCAGTAGCCCAGTGCACAGAATCTTACTCCCACTGTAGCCAGTAGCCCAGTGCACAGAATCTTACTCCCACTGTAGCCAGTAGCCCAGTGCACAGAATCTTACTCCCCCTGTAGCAAGTGGTTCAGTGCACAGACTCTTCCTCCCTCTGTAGCCAGGAGCCAAGTGCGCAGTATCTTACTCCCACTGTAGCCAGTAGACCAGAGCGCATAATCTTACTCCCAGTGTAGCCAGTAGCCCAGTGCACAGATTCTTGCTCCCACTGTAGCTAGTGGCCCAGTGCACAGAAGCTTTCACCCATGGTAGCCAGTATCCCAGTCTACAGAATCTTACTTCCTCTGCAGGTAGTGGCCCAGTGCGCAGAATCCTACTCCCCCTGTAACAAGTCGCCCAGTGCACAGAATCTTACTCCCCCTGTAGCAAATGGCCCAGTGTACAGAATCTTACTCCCACTGTAGCCAGTAGCCCAGTGCACAGAATCACACTCCCACTGTCGCCAGTAGCCCGGTGCACAGAATCACACTCCCACTGTAGCAAGTGGCCCGGTGCACAGAATCACACTCCCACTGTAGCAAGTGGCCCGGTGCACAGAATCTTACTCCCTCTGTCGCCAGTAGCCCAGTGCGCAGATTCTTACTCCCACTGTAGCCAATAGCCCAGTGCACGTAATCTTACTCCCACTGTAGCCAGGAGCCAAGTGCGCAGTATCTTACTCCCCCTGTAACAAGTCGCCCAGTGCACAAAATCTTACTCCCCCTATAGCCAGTAGCCCAGTGCACAGAATTTTACTCCCCCTATAGCCAGTAGCCCAGTGCACAGAATCACACTCCCACTGTAGGAAGTGGCCCGGTGCTCAGAATCTTACTCCCTCTGTCGCCAGTAGTCCACACCGCAGATTCTTACTCCCACTGTAGCCAGTAGTCCAGTGCACAGATTCTTACTCCCACTGTAGCCAGTAGCCCAGTGCGCAGATTCTTACTCCCACTGTAGCCAGTAGCCCAGTGCACAGAATCTTGAACCCCCTGCAGCAAGTAGCCCAGTGCACAGAATCTTACTCCCCCTGGAGCACGTGGTTCAGTGCGCAGAATTTTACTCCCCCTGTAGCCAGGAGCCCATTGCACTAACTCTTACTCCCACTGTAGTGAGTGCCCCAGCATATAGAATCTTACTCCCTCTGTAGCCAGTAGCCCAGTGTGCAGTATCTTACTCCCCCTGTAGCCAGTAGGCCAGAGCACAGAATCTTAGTCCCACTGTATCAAGTGGCCCAGTGCACAGAATCTTTCTCCCCCTGTAGCAAGTAGCCCAGTGCGCATAATCTTACTCCCACTGTAGCCAGTAGCCCAGTGCGCAGATTCTTGCTCCCACTGTAGCTAGTATCCCAGTGCACAGAAGCTTTCACCCACGGTACCCAGTATCCCAGTGTACAGAATCTTACTTCCTCTGCAGGCAGTGGCCCAGTGCGCAGAATCCTACTCCCCCTGTAGTAAGTGGTTCAGTGCACAGACTCTTACTCCCATTGTAGCCAGGAGCCCAGTGCACAGAGTCTTACTCCCCCTGTAGTAAGTGGTTCAGTGCACAGACTCTTACTCCCACTGTAGCCAATAGACCAGTGCACAGAGTCTTACTCCCCCTGTAGTAAGTGGTTCAGTGCACAGACTCTTACTCCCACTGTAGCCAGGAGCCCAGTGCGCATAATCTTACTCCCACTGTAGCCAGTAGCCCAGTGCACTGAACCTTGCTCCCCCTGTAGCCAGTAGACCAGTGCACTGAACCTTGCTCCCCCTGTAGCCAGTAGACCAGTGCACAGAATTTTACTCCCCCTGTAGCCAGTAGCCCAGTGCACAGAATCTTACTCCCCCTGAAGCCAGTAGCCCCGTGTGCAGAATCTTACTCCCCCTGTAGCCAGTAGCCCAGTGCACAGAATCTTACTCCCCCTGAAGCCAGTAGCCCAGTGCACAGAATTTTACTCCCCCTATAGCCAGTAGCCCAGTGCACAGAATCACACTCCCACTGTAGCAAGTGGCCCAGTGTGCAGAATCTTACTCCCCCTGTAGCACGTGGTTCAGTGCACAGACTCTTACTCCCCTTGTAGCCAGGAGCCCATTGCACTGACTCCCACTTTAGCGAGTGGCCCAGCATATAGAATCGTACTCCCTCTGTAGCCAGTAGCCCAGTGCACAGAACCTTACTCCACTGTAGCAAGTGGTTCAGTGCACAGAATCTTACTCCCCCTGTAGCCAATATCCCAGTTCACAGAATATAACCCCCTCTGTAGCCTGTAGCCCAGTGCACAGAATCTTACTCCCCCTGTAGCAAGTGGTTCAGTGCAGTGACTCTTCCTCCCCCTGTAGCCAGGAGCCAAGTGCGCAGTATCTTACTCCCACTGTAGCCAGTAGACCAGAGCGCAGAATCTTAGTCCCACTATAGCAAGTGGCCCAGTGCACAGAATTTTACTCCTCCTATAGCCAGTAGCCCAGTGCACAGAATTACACTCCCACTGTAGCAAGTGGCCCAGTGTGCAGAATCTTACTCCCCCTGTAGCACGTGGTTCAGTGCACAGACTCTTACTCCCCTTGTAGCCAGTAGCCCATTGCAGTGAATCTTACTCCCACTGCAGCTACTGGCCCAGTGTGCAGAATCTTACTCCCACTGTAGCCAGTAGCCCCGTGCACAGAATCCTACTCCCCCTGTAGTAAGTGGTTCAGTGCACAGACTCTTACTCCCACTGTAGCCAGGAGCCCAGTGCGCAGTATCTTACTCCCACTGTAGCCAGGAGCCCAGTGTGCAAACTCTTTCTCCCCCTGTAGCTAGTGGCCCAGTACACAGAATCCTATCCCCGCTGTTGCCAGTAGCCCAGTGCACAGAATCTTACTCCCCTTGTAGCCAGTAGCCCATTGCAGTGAATCTTACTCCCACTGCAGCTACTGGCCCAGTGTGCAGAATCTTACTCCCACTGTAGCCAGTAGCCCAGTGCACAGAATCTTATTCACCCTGTAGTAAGTGGTTCAGTGCACAGTCTCTTATTCCCACTGTAGCCAGGAGCCCATTGCAGTGAATCTTACTCCCACTGTAGATAGTGGTTCAGTGCACAGACTCTTACTCCCACTGTAGCCAGGAGCCTGGTGCACAGAATCTTATTCCCCCTGTAGCCCGTAGCCCAGTGCACAGAATATAACTCCCACTGTACCAAGTGGCCCAGTGCACAGAATCTTACTCCCCCTGTAGCAAGTGGCCCAGTGCGCAGAACCTTACTCCCCCTGTAGCCAGTAGCCCAGTACACAGAATTTTATTCCCCTGTAGCCAGTAGCCCAGTGTGCAGAATCTTATTCCCCCTGTAGCCTGTAGCCCATTGCAGTGACTCGTACTCCCACTGTAGCCAGTAGCCCAGTGCACAGATCTTACTCCCACTGTAGCTCGTGGGCCAGTGCACAGAATCTTACTCCCACTGTAGCAAGTGGCCCAGTGCACAGAATCCTACTCCCCCTGTAGCCAGTAGCCCAGTGCGCAGAATCTTACTCCCACTGTAGCAAGTGGCCCAGTGCACAGAATCTTACTCCCACTGTAGCAAGTGGCCCAGTGCACAGAATCCTACTCCCCCTGTAGCAAGCAGCCCAGTGCGCAGAATCTTACTCCCCCTGTAGCAAGTGGCCCAGTGCACAGAATCTTACTCCCCCTGTAGCAAGTGGCCGAGTGCACAGAATCGTAATCCCCCTGTAGCAAGTGGCCCAGTGCGCAGAATCTTGCTCCCACTGTAGCCAGTAGCCCAGAGCACAGATCTAACTCCCACTGTAGCTTGTGGCCCAGTGCGCAGAATCTTACTCCCCCTGTAGCAAGTGGCCCAGTGCACAGAATCCTAATCCCCCTGTAGCCAGTAGACCAGTGCGCAGAATCTTACTCCCCCTGTAGCAAATGGCCCAGTGCACAGAATCTTACTCCCCCTGTAGCAAGTGGCCCAGTGCACAGAATCCTACTCCCCCTGTAGCCAGTAGCACAGTCCACAGGATCTTACTCACCCTGTAGCAAGTGGTTCAGTGCACAGAATCTTACTCCCACTGTAACCAGTAGCCCAGTGCACAGAATCTTACTCCCTCTGTAGCAAGTGGTTCAATGCACAGAATCTTAATCCCACTGTAGCCAGTAGCCCAGTGCACAGAATCTTATTCCCCCTGTAGCCAGTAGCCCAGTGCGCAGAATCTTACTCCCCCTGTAGCCTGTAGCCCATTGCACTGAATCTCAGTCCCACTGTAACTAGTGGCCCAGTGCACAGAATCTTACTCCCACTGTAGCTAGTGGCCCAGTGCACAGAATCTTGCTCCCACTGGAGCACGTGGTTCAGTGCATAGACTCTTACTCCCCCTGTAGCCAGTAGCCCAGTGCACAGAATCTTTCTCCCACTGTAGCAAGTAGCCCAGAACGCAGAATCTTACTCCCCCTGTAGCCAGGAGCCCATTGCACTGACTCTTACTCCCACTGTAGTGAGTGCCCCAGCATATAGAATCTTACTCCCTCTGTAGCCAGTAGCCCAGTGTGCAGTATCTTACTCCCACTGTAGCCAGTAGGCCAGAGCGCTGAATCTTAGTCCCACTGTAACAAGTGGCCCAGTGCACAGACTCTTTCTCCCCCTGTAGCCAGTAGCCCAGTGCACAGGATCTTACTCCCCCTGTAGCTAGTGGCCCAGTGCACAGGATCTTACTGCCACTGTAGCCAGCAGCCCACTGCGCGGAATCTTTCTCCCCCTGTAGCAAGTGGCCCAGTGCACAGAATCTTACTCCCACTGTAGCCAGTAGCCCAGTGCACTGAACCTTACTCCCCCTGTAGCCAGTAGCCCAGTGCACAAAATCTTACTCCCCCTGTAACAAGTGGCCCAGTGCACAGAATCACACTGCCACTGTAGCAAGCGGCCCTGTGCACATAATCTTACTCCCTCTGTCGCCAGTAGCCCAGAGTGCAGATTCTTACTCCCCCTGTAGCCAGTAGCCCAGTGCACAGAATCTTACTCCCCCTGTAACAAGTGGCCCAGTGTGCAGAATCTTACTCCCCCTGTAGCACGTGGTTCAGTGCACAGACTCTTACTCCCCTTGTAGCCAGGAGCCCAGTGCACTGAACCTTACTCCCCCTGTAGCCAGTAGCCCAGTGCACAAAATCTTACTCCCCCTGTAACAAGTGGCCCAGTGCACAGAATCACACTCCCACTGTAGCGAGTGGCCCAGCATATAGAATTGTACTCCCTCTGTAGCCAGTAGCCCAGTGCACAGAATCTTACTCCCACTGTAGCCAGTAGCCCAGTGCACAGAATCTTACTCCCCCTGTAGCAAGTGGTTCAGTGCACAGACTCTTCCTCCCCCTGTAGCCAGGAGCCATGTGCACAGTATCTTACTCCCACTGTAGCCAGTAGGCCAGAGCACAGAATCTTACTCCCACTGTAGCAAGTGGCCCAGTGCACAAAAGCTTTCTCCCCCTGTAGCAAATGGCCCAGTGTGCATAATCTTACTCCCACTGTAGCCAGTAGCCCAGTGCGCATAATCTTACTCCCACTGTAGCCAGTAGCCCAGTGCACAGAATCTTACTCCCACTGTAGCCAGTAGCCCAGTGTACAGAATCTTACTCCCACTGTAGCCAGTAGCCCAGTGCACAGAATCTTACTCCCACTGTAGCCAGTAGCCCAGTGCACAGAATCTTACTCCCCCTGTAACAAGTGGCCCAGTGCACAAAATCTTACTCCCACTGTAGCCAGTAGCCCAGTGCACAGAATCTTACTCCCACTGTAGCCAGTAGCCCAGTGCACAGAATCTTACTCCCACTGTAGCCAGTAGCCCAGTGCACAGAATCACACTCCCACTGTAGCAAGTGGCCCGGTGCACAGAATCACACTCCCACTGTAGCAAGTGGCCCGGTGCACAGAATCTTACTCCCTCTGTCGCCAGTAGCCCAGTGCGCAGATTCTTACTCCCACTGTAGCCAATAGCCCAGTGCACATAATCTTACTCCCACTGTAGCCAGGAGTCAAGTGCGCAGTATCTTACTCCCACTGTAGCCAGTAGACCAGAGCGCATAATCTTACTCCCCCTGTAAAAAGTCGCCCAGTGCACAAAATCTTTCTCCCCCTATAGCCAGTAGCCCAGTGCACAGAATTTTACTCCCCCTATAGCCAGTAGCCCAGTGCACAGAATCACACTCCCACTGTAGCAAGTGGCCCGGTGCACAGAATCTTACTCCCTCTGTCGCCAGTAGCCCAGTGCGCAGATTCTTACTCCCACTGTAGCCAATAGCCCAGTGCACATAATCTTACTCCCACTGTAGCCAGGATCCAAGTGCGCAGTATCTTACTCCCCCTGTAACAAGTCGCCCAGTGCACAAAATCTTACTCCCCCTATAGATAGTAGCCCAGTACACAGAATCTTACTCCCCCTGAAGCCAGTAGCCCAGTGCACAGAATTTTACTCCCCCTATAGCCAGTAGCCCAGTGCACAGAATCACACTCCCACTGTAGGAAGTGGCCCGGTGCTCAGAATCTTACTCCCTCTGTCGCCAGTAGTCCACACCGCAGATTCTTACTCCCACTGTAGCCAGTAGCCCAGTGCACAGAATCTTACTCCCCCTGTAGCAAGTGGTTCAGTGCACAGACTCTTCCTCCCTCTGTAGCCAGGAGCCAAGTGCGCAGTATCTTACTCCCACTGTAGCCAGTAGACCAGAGCGCATAATCTTACTCCCAGTGTAGCCAGTAGCCCAGTGCACAGATTCTTGCTCCCACTGTAGCTAGTGGCCCAGTGCACAGAAGCTTTCACCCACGGTAGCCAGTATCCCAGTCTACAGAATCTTACTTCCTCTGCAGGTAGTGGCCCAGTGCGCAGAATCCTACTCCCCCTGTAACAAGTCGCCCAGTGCACAGAATCTTACTCCCCCTGTAGCAAATGGCCCAGTGTACAGAATCTTACTCCCACTGTAGCCAGTAGCCCAGTGCACAGAATCACACTCCCACTGTCGCCAGTAGCCCGGTGCACAGAATCACACTCCCACTGTAGCAAGTGGCCCGGTGCACAGAATCACACTCCCACTGTAGCAAGTGGCCCGGTGCACAGAATCTTACTCCCTCTGTCGCCAGTAGCCCAGTGCGCAGATTCTTACTCCCACTGTAGCCAATAGCCCAGTGCACGTAATCTTACTCCCACTGTAGCCAGGAGCCAAGTGCGCAGTATCTTACTCCCCCTGTAACAAGTCGCCCAGTGCACAAAATCTTACTCCCCCTATAGCCAGTAGCCCAGTACACAGAATCTTACTCCCCCTGAAGCCAGTAGCCCAGTGCACAGAATTTTACTCCCCCTATAGCCAGTAGCCCAGTGCACAGAATCACACTCCCACTGTAGGAAGTGGCCCGGTGCTCAGAATCTTACTCCCTCTGTCGCCAGTAGTCCACACCGCAGATTCTTACTCCCACTGTAGCCAGTAGTCCAGTGCACAGATTCTTACTCCCACTGTAGCCAGTAGCCCAGTGCGCAGATTCTTACTCCCACTGTAGCCAGTAGCCCAGTGCACAGAATCTTGAACCCCCTGCAGCAAGTAGCCCAGTGCACAGAATCTTACTCCCCCTGGAGCACGTGGTTCAGTGCGCAGAATTTTACTCCCCCTGTAGCCAGGAGCCCATTGCACTAACTCTTACTCCCACTGTAGTGAGTGCCCCAGCATATAGAATCTTACTCCCTCTGTAGCCAGTAGCCCAGTGTGCAGTATCTTACTCCCCCTGTAGCCAGTAGGCCAGAGCACAGAATCTTAGTCCCACTGTATCAAGTGGCCCAGTGCACAGAATCTTTCTCCCCCTGTAGCAAGTAGCCCAGTGCGCATAATCTTACTCCCACTGTAGCCAGTAGCCCAGTGCGCAGATTCTTGCTCCCACTGTAGCTAGTGTCCCAGTGCACAGAAGCTTTCACCCACGGTACCCAGTATCCCAGTGTACAGAATCTTACTTCCTCTGCAGGCAGTGGCCCAGTGCGCAGAATCCTACTCCCCCTGTAGTAAGTGGTTCAGTGCACAGACTCTTACTCCCATTGTAGCCAGGAGCCCAGTGCACAGAGTCTTACTCCCCCTGTAGTAAGTGGTTCAGTGCACAGACTCTTACTCCCACTGTAGCCAATAGACCAGTGCACAGAGTCTTACTCCCCCTGTAGTAAGTGGTTCAGTGCACAGACTCTTACTCCCACTGTAGCCAGGAGCCCAGTGCGCATAATCTTACTCCCACTGTTGCCAGTAGCCCAGTGCACTGAACCTTGCTCCCCCTGTAGCCAGTAGACCAGTGCACAGAATTTTACTCCCCCTGTAACAAGTGGCCCAGTGCACAAAATCTTACTCCCCCTGTAGCCAGTAGCCCAGTGCACAGAATCTTACTCCCCCTGAAGCCAGTAGCCCCGTGTGCAGAATCTTACTCCCCCTGTAGCCAGTAGCCCAGTGCACAGAATCTTACTCCCCCTGAAGCCAGTAGCCCAGTGCACAGAATTTTACTCCCCCTATAGCCAGTAGCCCAGTGCACAGAATCACACTCCCACTGTAGCAAGTGGCCCAGTGTGCAGAATCTTACTCCCCCTGTAGCACGTGGTTCAGTGCACAGACTCTTACTCCCCTTGTAGCCAGGAGCCCATTGCACTGACTCCCACTTTAGCGAGTGGCCCAGCATATAGAATCGTACTCCCTCTGTAGCCAGTAGCCCAGTGCACAGAACCTTACTCCACTGTAGCAAGTGGTTCAGTGCACAGAATCTTACTCCCCCTGTAGCCAATATCCCAGTTCACAGAATATAACCCCCTCTGTAGCCTGTAGCCCAGTGCACAGAATCTTACTCCCCCTGTAGCAAGTGGTTCAGTGCAGTGACTCTTCCTCCCCCTGTAGCCAGGAGCCAAGTGCGCAGTATCTTACTCCCACTGTAGCCAGTAGACCAGAGCGCAGAATCTTAGTCCCACTATAGCAAGTGGCCCAGTGCACAGAATTTTACTCCTCCTATAGCCAGTAGCCCAGTGCACAGAATTACACTCCCACTGTAGCAAGTGGCCCAGTGTGCAGAATCTTACTCCCCCTGTAGCACGTGGTTCAGTGCACAGACTCTTACTCCCCTTGTAGCCAGTAGCCCATTGCAGTGAATCTTACTCCCACTGCAGCTACTGGCCCAGTGTGCAGAATCTTACTCCCACTGTAGCCAGTAGCCCCGTGCACAGAATCCTACTCCCCCTGTAGTAAGTGGTTCAGTGCACAGACTCTTACTCCCACTGTAGCCAGGAGCCCAGTGCGCAGTATCTTACTCCCACTGTAGCTAGTGGCCCAGTACACAGAATCCTATCCCCGCTGTTGCCAGTAGCCCAGTGCACAGAATCTTACTCCCCTTGTAGCCAGTAGCCCATTGCAGTGAATCTTACTCCCACTGCAGCTACTGGCCCAGTGTGCAGAATCTTACTCCCACTGTAGCCAGTAGCCCAGTGCACAGAATCTTATTCACCCTGTAGTAAGTGGTTCAGTGCACAGTCTCTTATTCCCACTGTAGCCAGGAGCCCATTGCAGTGAATCTTACTCCCACTGTAGATAGTGGTTCAGTGCACAGACTCTTACTCCCACTGTAGCCAGGAGCCTGGTGCACAGAATCTTATTCCCCCTGTAGCCCGTAGCCCAGTGCACAGAATATAACTCCCACTGTACCAAGTGGCCCAGTGCACAGAATCTTACTCCCCCTGTAGCAAGTGGCCCAGTGCGCAGAACCTTACTCCCCCTGTAGCCAGTAGCCCAGTACACAGAATTTTATTCCCCTGTAGCCAGTAGCCCAGTGTGCAGAATCTTATTCCCCCTGTAGCCTGTAGCCCATTGCAGTGACTCGTACTCCCACTGTAGCCAGTAGCCCAGTGCACAGATCTTACTCCCACTGTAGCAAGTGGCCCAGTGCGCAGAATCTTACTCCCACTGTAGCAAGTGGCCCAGTGCACAGAATCTTACTCCCACTGTAGCAAGTGGCCCAGTGCACAGAATCTTACTCCCACTGTAGCAAGTGGCCCAGTGCACAGAATCCTACTCCCCCTGTAGCAAGCAGCCCAGTGCGCAGAATCTTACTCCCCCTGTAGCAAGTGGCCCAGTGCACAGAATCTTACTCCCCCTGTAGCAAGTGGCCGAGTGCACAGAATCGTAATCCCCCTGTAGCAAGTGGCCCAGTGCGCAGAATCTTGCTCCCACTGTAGCCAGTAGCCCAGAGCACAGATCTAACTCCCACTGTAGCTTGTGGCCCAGTGCGCAGAATCTTACTCCCCCTGTAGCAAGTGGCCCAGTGCACAGAATCCTAATCCCCCTGTAGCCAGTAGCCCAGTGCGCAGAATCTTACTCCCCCTGTAGCAAATGGCCCAGTGCACAGAATCTTACTCCCCCTGTAGCAAGTGGCCCAGTGCACAGAATCCTACTCCCCCTGTAGCCAGTAGCACAGTCCACAGGATCTTACTCACCCTGTAGCAAGTGGTTCAGTGCACAGAATCTTACTCCCACTGTAACCAGTAGCCCAGTGCACAGAATCTTACTCCCTCTGTAGCAAGTGGTTCAATGCACAGAATCTTAATCCCACTGTAGCCAGTAGCCCAGTGCACAGAATCTTATTCCCCCTGTAGCCAGTAGCCCAGTGCGCAGAATCTTACTCCCCCTGTAGCCTGTAGCCCATTGCACTGAATCTCAGTCCCACTGTAACTAGTGGCCCAGTGCACAGAATCTTACTCCCACTGTAGCTAGTGGCCCAGTGCACAGAATCTTGCTCCCACTGGAGCACGTGGTTCAGTGCATAGACTCTTACTCCCCCTGTAGCCAGTAGCCCAGTGCACAGAATCTTTCTCCCACTGTAGCAAGTAGCCCAGAACGCAGAATCTTACTCCCCCTGTAGCCAGGAGCCCATTGCACTGACTCTTACTCCCACTGTAGTGAGTGCCCCAGCATATAGAATCTTACTCCCTCTGTAGCCAGTAGCCCAGTGTGCAGTATCTTACTCCCACTGTAGCCAGTAGGCCAGAGCGCTGAATCTTAGTCCCACTGTAACAAGTGGCCCAGTGCACAGACTCTTTCTCCCACTGTATCCAGTGGCCCAGTGCGCAGAATCTTACTCCCCCTGTAGCCAATATCCCAGTTCACAGAATAGAACTCCCTCTGTAGCCTGTAGCCCAGTGCACAGAATCTTACTCCCCCTGTAGCAAGTGGTTCAGTGCACAGACTCTTCCTACCCCTGCAGCCAGCAGCCAAGTGCTCAGTATCTTACTCCCACCGTAGCCAGTAGACCAGAGCGCAGAATCTTAGTCCCACTGTATCACGTGGCCCAGTGCACAGAATCTTTCTCCCCCTGTAGCAAGTGGCCCAGTGCGCATAATCTTACTCCCACTGTAGCCAGTAGCCCAGTGCACAGATTCTTACTCCCACTGTAGCTAGTGGCCCAGTGCACAGACGCTTTCACCCACGGTAGCCAGTATCCCAGTGTACAGAATCTTACTTCCTCTGCAGGTAGTGGCCCAGTGTGCAGAATCCTACTCCCCCTGTAGTAAGTGTTTCGGTGCACAGACTCTTACTCCCACTGTAGCCAATAGCCCAGTGCACAGAGTCTTACTCCCCCTTTAGTAAGTGGTTCAGTGTACAGACTCTTACTCCCACTGTAGCCAGGAGCCCAGTGCGCGAATTCTTTCTCCCCCTGTAGCAAGTGGCCCAGTGCACAGAATCTTACTCCCACTGTAGTCAGTAGCCCAGTGCACAAAAACTTACTCCCCCTGTAACAAGTGGCCCAGTGCACAAAATCTTACTCCCCCTGTAGCCAGTGGCCCAGTGCGCAGAATCTTACTTCCTCTGCAGGTACTGGCCCAGTGCGCATAATCTTACTCCCACTGTAGCCAGTAGCCCAGTGCACAGAAGCTTTCACCCACGGTAGCCAGTATCCCAGTGTACAGAATCTTACTTCCTCTGCAGGTAGTGGCCCAGTGCGCAGAATCCTACTCCCCCTGTAGTAAGTGGTTCAGTGTACAGACTCTTACTCCCATTGTAGCCAGGAGCCCAGTGCGCAGTATCTTACTCCCACTGTAGCCAGCAGCCCAGTGTGCAAAATCTTTCTCCCCCTGTAGCAAGTGGCCCAGTGCACAGAATCTTATCCCCGCTGTAGCCAGTAGCCTAGTGCACTGAACCTTACTCCCTCTGTAGCCAGTAGCCCAGTGCACAGAATCTTAATCCCCCTGTAGCCAGTAGCCCATTGCAGTGAATCTTACTCCCACTGCAGCTACAGGCCCAGTGTGCAGAATCTTACTCCCACTGTAGCCAGTAGCCCAATGCACAGAATCTTATTCCCCCTGTAGTAAGTGGTTCAGTGCACAGACTCTTACTCCCACTGAAGCCAGGAGCCCATTGCAGTGAATCTTACTCCCACTGTAGATAGTGGCCAAGAAACAGAACCTTACTCCCCCTGTAGCCCGTAGCCCAGTGCACAGAATATAACTCCCACTGTACCAAGTGGCCCAGTGCACAGAATCTTACTCCCCCTGTAGCAAGTGGCCCAGTGCACAGAACCTTACTCCCCCTGACGCAAGTGGCCCAGTGCGCAGAATCTTACTCCCACTGACGCAAGTGGCCCAGTGCGCAGAATCTTACTCCCCCTGTAGTAAGTGGTTCAGTGCACAGACTCTTACTCCCACTGTAGCAAGTGGCCTAGTGAACAGAATCTTACTCCCACTGTAGCCAGGAGCCTGGTGCACAGAATCTTATTCCCCCTGTAGCCAGTAGCCCAGTGCACAGTCTCTTACTCCCACTGTAGCCAGGAGCCCATTGCAGTGAATCTTACTCCCACTGTAGCCAGTAGCCCAGTGCACAAAATCTTACACCCCCTGTAGCCAGTAGTACAGTGCACAGAATCCTACTCCCTCCTGTAGCCAGTAGCCCAGTGCACAGAATCTTCCTCCCCCTGTAGCGAGTAGCCCATTGCAGTGAATATTACTCCCACTGTAGCTAGTGGCCCAGGGCGCAGACTCTTACTCCCCCAGTAGCCCGTAGCCCAGTGCACAGAATATAACTCCCACTGTAGCTAGTGGCCCAGGGCGCAGACTCTTACTCCCCCAGTAGCCCGTAGCCCAGTGCACAGAATATAACTCCCACTGTAGCTAGTGGCCCAGTTCGCAGTATCTTACTCCCACTGTAGCCAGTAGCCCAGTGCACAGAATCTTACTACACCTGTAGCCTGCAGCACATTTCAGTGAAACTTATTCCCACTGTAGCCAGTAGCCCAGAGCACAGATCTTACTCCCACTGTAGCTTGTGGACCAGTGTACAGAATCCTAATCCCCCTGTAGCCAGTAGCCCAGTGCGCAGAATCTTACTCCCCCTGTAGCAAATGGCCCAGTGCACAGGATCTTACTCCCCCTGTAACAAGTGGCCCAGTGCACAGAATCCTACTCCCCCTGTAGCCAGTAGCCCAGGCCACAGAATCTTACTCCCCCTGTAGCAAGTGGTTCAGTGCACAGAATCTTACTCCCACTGTAACCAGTAGCCCAGTGCACAGAATCTTACTCCCTCTGTAGCAAGTGGTTCAATGCACAGAATCTTACTCCCCCTGTAGCTAGTGGCCCAGTGCACAGAATCTTATTCCCCCTGTAGTCAGTAGCCCAGTGTGCAGAATCTTACTCCCCCTGTAGCCTGTAGCCCATTGCACTGAATCTCACTCCCACTGTAACTAGTGGCCCAGTGCACAGAATCTTACTCCCACTGTAGCTAGTAGCCCAGTGCACAGAATCTTGCTCCCACTGTAGCACGTGGTTCAATGCACAGAATCTTACTCCCCCTGAAGCCAAGATCCCAGTGCGCATAATCTTACTCCCACTGTACCAAGTGGCCCAGTGCACAGAATCTTAATCCCCCTGTAGCCAGTAGCCCAGTGCAGAGAATCTTACTCCCATGTAGCTAGTGGACCAGTGCACAGAATCTTACTCCCCCTGTAGCCAGTAGCCCATTGCAATGAATCATCCTCCCACTTTAGCTAGTGGCCCAGGGCGCAGAATCGTACTCTCCCTGTAGCCCGTAGCCCAGTGCACAGAATAAAACTCCCACTGTAGCCCGTAGCCCAGTGCACAGAATAAAACTCCCCCTGTAGCAAGTGGCCCAGTGTGCAGAATCTTACTCCCACTGTAGCCAATAGCCCAGTGCACAGAATATAACTTCCCCTGTAGCCTGTAGCCCATGGCACTGACACTTACTCTCACTGTAACTAGTGGCCCAGCATACAGAATCGTACTCCCCCTGTAGCCAGTAGCCCAGTGCACAGAATCTTACATCCCACTGTAACACGTGGTTCAGTGCACAGACTCTTCCTCCCACTGCAGCCAGGAGCCAAGTGCGCAGAATCTTTCTCCACCTGAAGCCAGGAGCCCAGTGCGCATAATCTTACTCCCACTGTAGCTAGTGGCCCAGTGCGCAGCATCTTACTCCCCCTGTAGCCAGTAGCTCAGTGCACAGAATTTTACTCAACCCTGTAGCCAGTAGCCCAGTGCACAGAATCTTACACCCATTTAGCTAGTGGAACAGTGCGCAGATTCTTACTCCCACTGTAGCCAGTAACCCAGTGCGCAGTATCTTACTCCCATTGTAGCCAGTAGCCCAGTGCGCAGAATCTTCCTCCCCCTGTAGCAAGTGGCCCAGTGCACAGAATCTTACTCCCACTGTAGCCAGTAGCCCAGTGTGCAGAATCTTACACCCACTGTAGCCAGTAGTTCAGTGAACAGACTCTTACTCCAACTGGAGCCAGGAGCCCAGTGCGCAGTATCTTACTCCCACTATAGCCAGTAGCCCAGTGCGCAGAATCTTACTCCCCCAGACGCAAGTGGCCCAGTGCGCAGAACCTTACTCCCCCTGTAGCAAGTGGCCCAGTGCGCAGAATCTTACTCCCACTGTAGCCAGTAGCCCAGTGCACAGAATCTTACTCCCACTGTAGCAAGTGGCCCAGTGCACAGAATCTTACTCCCCCTGTAGCCAGTAGCACAGTGCACGAAATCTTACTCCCCCTGTAGCAAGTGGCCCAGTGCACAGAACCTTACTCCCCATGTCGCAAGTGGCCCAGTGAACAGAATCTTACTCCCCCTGTTGCAAGTGGCCCAGTGCACAGAATCTTACTCCACCTGTAGCCAGTAGCCCAGTGCACAAAATCTTATTCCCCTTGTAGCAAATGGCCCAGTGCACAGAATCTGACTCCCTCAAGAGCCAGTAGCCCAGTGCACAAAATCTTACTCCCCCTGTAGCCAGTAGTCCAGTGCACAGAATCTAACTCCCACTGTAGCAAGTGGTTCAGTGCACAGACTCTTACTCCCACTGTAGTTAGTGGGCCAGTGTACAGAATCGTATTCCCTCTGTAGCAACTAGCCCAGTGCACTGAAACTTACTCCCCCTGTAGCCAGTAGTCCATTGCAGTGAATCTTACTCCCACTGTAGCTCGTGGCCCAGGGCGCAGAATCTTACTCCCCCTGTAGCCAGTAGTCCAGTGCACAGAATCTTACTCCCCCTGTAGCCCATAGCCCAGTGCACAGACTATAACTCCCACTGAAGCTAGTGGCCCAGTGCGCAGAATCTTACTCCCACTGTACCAAGTGGCCCAGTGCGCAGAATCTTACTCCCCCAGTAGCCAGTAGCCCAGTGCACAGAAAGTTATTCCCCTGTAGCCAGTAGCCCAGTGCACAGAATCTTTCTCCCACTGTAGCTTGTGGACCAGTGCGCAGAATCTTACTCCCCCGAAGCCAGGAGCCCAGTGCGCATAATCTTACTCCCAGTGTAGCTATGGCCCAGTGCGCAGCATCTTACTCCCCCTGTAGCCAGTAGCCCAGTGCACAGAATTTTACTCAACCCTATAGCCAGTAGCCCCGTGCACAGAATCTTACTCCCCCTGTAGCCAGTAGCCCATTGCAGTGCATGTTACTCCCACTGTCGCCAGTAGCCCAGTGCACAGAATCGTACTCCCCCTGTAGCTCGTGGACCAGTGCGCAGAATCTTACTCCCCCTGTAGCAAGTGGCCCAAACCACAGAATCTTACTCCCACTGAAGCTCGTGGACCAGTGCGCAGAATCTTACTCCCCCTGTAGCAAGTGGCCCAGTGCACAGAATCTTACTCGCACTGTAGCAAGTGGCCTAGTGCACAGAATCTTACTCCCACTGTAGCCAGTAGCCCAGTGCACAGAATCTTGCTCCCACTGTAGCTAGTGGCCTAGTGCACAGAATCTTACTCCCACTGTAGCCAGTAGCCCAGTGCACAGAATCTTGCTCCCACTGTAGCTCGTGGACCAATGTGCAGAATCTTCCTCCCCCTGTAGCAAGTGGCCCAGTGCGCAGAATCTTACTCCCACTGTAGCCAGTAGCCCAGTGCACAAAATCTTACTCCCCCTGTAGCAAGTGGCCCAGTGCACAGAACCTTACTCCCCCTGACGCAAGTGGCCCAGTGAACAGAATCTTACTCCCCCTGTAGCAAGTGGCCCAGTGCGCAGAATCTTACTCCCACTGTAGCCAGTAGCCCAGTGCAAAAAATGTTACTCCCCCTGTAGCAAGTGGCCCAGTGCACAGAATCTGACTCCCTCAAGAGCCAGTAGTCCAGTGCACAGAATCCTACTCCCCCTGGAGCCTGTAGCCCAGTGCACAGAATCTTACTCCCCCTGTAGCCAGTAGCCCAGTGCGCGGAATCTTCCTCCCCCTGGAGCCAGTAGTCCATTGCAGTGAATATTACTCCCACTGTACCAAGTGGCCCAGTGTGCAGTATCTTCCTCCCACTGTAGCCAGTAGCCCAGTGCGCAGAATCTTTCTCCCCCTGTAGCTAGTGGCCCAGTGCGCAGAATCTTACTACACCTGTAGCCTGTAGCACAGTGCAGTGAAACTTACTCCCACTGTAGCCAGTAGCCCAGAGCACAGATCTTACTCCCACTGTAGCTTGTGGACCAGTGCGCAGAATCTTACTCCCCCTGTAGCAAGTGGCCAAGTGCACAGAATCTTACTCCCCCTGTAGCAAGTGGCCCCGTGCTCAGAATCTTACTCCCCCTGTAGCCAGTAGCCCAGTCCACAGAATCGTACACCCCCTGTAGCAAGTGATTCAGTGCACAGAATCTTACTCCCCCTGTAGCCAGTAGCCCATTGCAGTGCATGTTACTCCCACTGTCGCCAGTAGCCCAGTGCACAGAATCGTACTCCCCCTGTAGCTCGTGGACCAGTGCGCAGAATCTCACTCCCCCTGTAGCAAGTGGCCCAGTGCACAGAATCTTACTCCCACTGAAGCTCGTGGACCAGTGCGCAGAATCTTACTCCCCCTGTAGCAAGTGGCCCAGTGCACAGAATCTTACTCGCACTGTAGCAAGTGGCCTAGTGCACAGAATCTTACTCCCACTGTAGCCAGTAGCCCAGTGCACAGAATCTTGCTCCCACTGTAGCTAGTGGCCTAGTGCACAGAGTCTTACTCCCACTGTAGCCAGTAGCCCAGTGCGCAGAATCTTGCTCCCACTGTAGCTCGTGGACCAATGTGCAGAATCTTCCTCCCCCTGTAGCAAGTGGCCCAGTGCACAGAATCTTCCTCCCCCTGTAGCAAGTGGCCCAGTGCGCAGAATCTTACTCCCACTGTAGCCAGTAGCCCAGTGCACAAAATCTTACTCCCCCTGTAGCAAGTGGCCCAGTGCACAGAACCTTACTCCCCCTGTAGCAAGTGGCCCAGTGCGCAGAATCTTACTCCCACTGTAGCAAGTGGCCCCGTGCTCAGAATCTTACTCCCCCTGTAGCCAGTAGCCCAGTGCACAGAATCGTTCTCCCGCTGTAGCAAGTGGCCCAGTGCACAGAATCCTACTCCCCCTGTAGCAAGTGGCCCAGTGCACAGAATCTTACTCCCCCTGTAGCAAGTGGCCCCGTGCTCAGAATCTTACTCCCCCTGTAGCCAGTAGCCCAGTGCACAGAATCTTTCTCCCCCTGTAGCAAGTGGTCCAGTGCACAGAATCTTACTCCCCCTGTAGCAAGTGGCCCCGTGCTCAGAATCTTACTCCCCCTGTAGCCAGTAGCCCAGTGCACAGAATCTTACTCCCCCTGTAGCAAGTGGCCCAGTGCGCAGAATCTTACTCCCACTGTAGCCAGTAGCCCAGTGCACAGAATCGTTCTCCCGCTGTAGCAAGTGGCCCAGTGCACAGAATCCTACTCCCCCTGTAGCAAGTGGCCCAGTGCACAGAATCTTACTCCCCCTGTAGCAAGTGGCCCCGTGCTCAGAATCTTACTCCCCCTGTAGCCAGTAGCCCAGTGCACAGAATCTTTCTCCCCCTGTAGCAAGTGGTCCAGTGCACAGAATCTTACTCCCCCTGTAGCAAGTGGCCCCGTGCTCAGAATCTTACTCCCCCTGTAGCCAGTAGCCCAGTCCACAGAATCTTACTCCCTCTGTAGCAAGTGGTTCAGTGCACAGAATCTTACTCCCACTGTAACCAGTAGCCCAGTGCACAGAATCTTTCTCCCCCTGTAGCCTGTAGCCCAGTACACAGAATTTTATTCCCCTGTAGCCAGTAGCCCAGTGTGCAGAATCTTATTCCCCCTGTAGCCTGTAGCCCATTGCAGTGAATCGTACTCCCACTGTAGCCAGTAGTCTAGTCCACAGATCTTACTCCCACTGTAGCTCATGGACCAGTGCACAGAATCTTACTCCCACTGTAGCCAGTAGCCCAGTGCGCGGAATCTTACTCCCCCTGTAGCCAGTAGCCCAGTGCGCAGAATCTTCCTCCCCCTGTAGCCAGTAGTCCATTGCAGTGAATATTACTCCCACTGTACCAAGTGGCCCAGTGTGCAGTATCTTCCTCCCCTTGTAGCCAGTAGTCCATTGCAGTGAATATTACTCCCACTGTACCAAGTGGCCCAGTGTGCAGTATCTTCCTCCCACTGTAGTCAGTAGCCCAGTGCGCAGAATCTTTCTCCCGCTGTAGCAAGTGGCCCAGTGAACAGAATCTTACTCCCCCTGTAGCAAGTGGCCCAGTGCGCAGAACCTTACTCCCCCGACGCAAGTGGCCCAGTGCACAGAATCTTACTCCCACTGTAACCAGTAGCCCAGGGCACAGAATCTTACTCCCTCTGTAGCCAGTAGACCAGTGCGCAGAATCTTACTCCCCCTTTAGCCAGCAGCCCAGTGCGCAGAACCTTACTCCCCCGACGCAAGTGATCCAGTGCATAGAATCTTACTTCCCCTGTTGCCAGTAGCCCAGTGCACAGATTCTTACTCCCACTGTAGCTAGAGGCCCAGTGCACAGAATCTTTCACCCACGGTAGCCAGTAGCCCACTGTACAGAATCTTAATCCCCCTGTAGCCAGTAGCCCAGTGCGCAGAATCCTACTCCCCCTGTAGCTCGTGGCCCAGGAAACAGAACCTTACTCCCCCTGTAGCCCGTAGCCCAGTGCGCAGAATCTTACTCCCACTGTAGCTCGTGGCCCAGGAAACAGAACCTTACTCCCCCTGTAGCCCGTAGCCCAGTGTGCAGAATCTTACTCCCCCTGTCGCCAGTAGTCAGTGCACAGAATCTTACTCCCACTGTAGCCAGTAGCCCAGTGCGCAGAATCTTACTCCCCCTGTAGCTAGTGGCCCAGGGCGCAGAATCTTACTCCCTCTGTAGCCAGAAGCCCAGTGCACAGAATCTTACTCCCCCTGTAGCAAGTGGCCCAGTGCGCAGACTCTTACTCCCACTGTAGCCAGTAGCCCAGTGCACAGATTCTTACTCCCACTGTAGCTAGAGGCCCAGTGCACAGAATCTTTCACCCACTGTAGCCAGTAGCCCACTGTACAGAATCTTAATCCCCCTGTAGCCAGTAGCCCAGTGTGCAGAATCTTACTCCCACTGTAGCCAGTAGCCCAGTGCACAGAAACTTTCTCCCACTGTAGCCAGTAGCCCAGTGCATAGAATCTTACTCCCACTGTAGCCAGTAGCCCACTGTACAGAATCTTAATCCCCCTGTAGCCAGTAGCCCAGTGTGCAGAATCTTACTACCACTGTAGCCAGTAGCCCAGTGCGCAGAATCTTACTCCCACTGTAGCGAGTGGCCCAGGGTACAGAATCGTACTCCCTCTGTAGCCAGTAGCCCAGTGCACAGACTCTTCCTCCCCCTGTAGCCAGGAGCCAAGTGCGCAGTATCTTACTCCCACTGTAGCCAGTCGACCAGAGCGCATAATCTTACTCCCAGTGTAGCCAGTAGCCCAGTGCACAGATTCTTGCTCCCACTGAAGCTCGTGGACCAGTGCGCAGAATCTTACTCCCCCTGTAGCAAGTGGCCCAGTGCACAGAATCTTACTCGCACTGTAGCAAGTGGCCTAGTGCACAGAATCTTACTCCCACTGTAGCCAGTAGCCCAGTGCACAAAATCTTACTCCCCCTGTAGCAAGTGGCCCAGTGCACAGAACCTTACTCCCCCTGACGCAAGTGGCCCAGTGAACAGAATCTTACTCCCCCTGTAGCAAGTGGCCCAGTGCGCAGAATCTTACTCCCACTGTAGCCAGTAGCCCAGTGCACAGAATCGTTCTCCCGCTGTAGCAAGTGGCCCAGTGCACAGAATCTTACTCCCCCTGTAGCAAGTGGCCCCGTGCTCAGAATCTTACTCCCCCTGTAGCCAGTAGCCCAGTGCACAGAATCTTTCTCCCCCTGTAGCAAGTGGTCCAGTGCACAGAATCTTACTCCCCCTGTAGCAAGTGATTCAGTGCACAGAATCTTACTCCCTCTGTAGCAAGTGGTTCAGTGCACAGAATCGTACACCCCCTGTAGCAAGTGATTCAGTGCACAGAATCTTACTCCCCCTGTAGCCAGTAGCCCCGTGCACAGAATCCTACTCCCCCTGTAGCCAGTAGCCCAGTGCACAGAATCTTTCTCCCCCTGAAGCAAGTGGTCCAGTGCACAGAATCTTACTCCCCCTGTAGCAAGTGGCCCCGTGCTCAGAATCCTACTCCCCCTGTAGCCAGTAGCCCAGTGCACAGAATCTTACTCCCTCTGTAGCAAGTGGTTCAGTGCACATAATCTTACTCCCACTGTAACCAGTAGCCCAGTGCACAGAATCTTTCTCCCCCTGTAGCCTGTAGCCCAGTACACAGAATTTTATTCCCCTGTAGCCAGTAGCCCAGTGTGCAGAATCTTATTCCCCCTGTAGCCTGTAGCCCATTGCAGTGAATCGTACTCCCACTGTAGCCAGTAGTCTAGTCCACAGATCTTACTCCCACTGTAGCTCATGGACCAGTGCACAGAATCTTACTCCCACTGTAGCTCATGGCCCAGTGCACAGAATCTTACTCCCACTGTAGCTCATGGCCCAGTGCACAGAATCTTACTCCCACTGTAGCAAGTAGCCCAGTGCGCGGAATCTTACTCCCCCTGTAGCCAGTAGCCCAGTGCGCAGAATCTTCCTCCCCCTGTAGCCAGTAGTCCATTGCAGTGAATATTACTCCCACTGTACCAAGTGGCCCAGTGTGCAGTATCTTCCTCCCCTTGTAGCCAGTAGTCCATTGCAGTGAATATTACTCCCACTGTACCAAGTGGCCCAGTGTGCAGTATCTTCCTCCCACTGTAGTCAGTAGCCCAGTGCGCAGAATCTTTCTCCCGCTGTAGCAAGTGGCCCAGTGCGCAGAATCTTACTACACCTGTAGCCTGTAGCCCATTGCAGTGAATCGTACTCCCACTGTAGCCAGTAGTCTAGTCCACAGATCTTACTCCCACTGTAGCTCATGGACCAGTGCACAGAATCTTACTCCCACTGTAGCAAGTGGCCCAGTGCACAGAATCTTACTCCCACTGTAGCAAGTGGCCCAGTGAACAGAATCTTACTCCCCCTGTAGCCAGTAGCCCAGTGCGCAGAATCTTACTCCCCCTGTAGCCTGTAGCCCAGTGCACAAAATCTTACTCCCCCTGTAGCCAATAGCCCAGTGCACAGAATCTTACTCCCACTGTAACCAGTAGCCCAGAGCACAGAATCTTACTCCCTCTGTAGCCAGTAGCCCAGTGCGCAGAATCTTACTCCCCCTGTAGCCTGTAGCCCAGTGCACAGAATCTTACTCCCCCTGTAGCCAGTAGCCCAGTGTGCAGAATCTTATTCCCCCTGTAGCCTGTAGCCCATTGCAGTGAATCGTACTCCCACTGTAGCCAGTAGTCTAGTCCACAGATCTTACTCCCACTGTAGCTCATGGACCAGTGCACAGAATCTTACTCCCACTGTAGCAAGTGGCCCAGTGAACAGAATCTTACTCCCCCTGTAGCAAGTGGCCCAGTGCGCAGAACCTTACTCCCCCGACGCAAGTGGCCCAGTGCACAGAATCTTACTCCCACTGTAACCAGTAGCCCAGGGCACAGAATCTTACTCCCTCTGTAGCCAGTAGACCAGTGCGCAGAATCTTACTCCCCCTTTAGCCAGCAGCCCAGTGCGCAGAACCTTACTCCCCCGACGCAAGTGATCCAGTGCATAGAATCTTACTTCCCCTGTTGCCAGTAGCCCAGTGCACAGATTCTTACTCCCACTGTAGCTAGAGGCCCAGTGCACAGAATCTTTCACCCACGGTAGCCAGTAGCCCACTGTACAGAATCTTAATCCCCCTGTAGCCAGTAGCCCAGTGCGCAGAATCCTACTCCCCCTGTAGCTCGTGGCCCAGGAAACAGAACCTTACTCCCCCTGTAGCCCGTAGCCCAGTGCGCAGAATCTTACTCCCACTGTAGCTCGTGGCCCAGGAAACAGAACCTTACTCCCCCTGTAGCCCGTAGCCCAGTGTGCAGAATCTTACTCCCCCTGTCGCCAGTAGTCAGTGCACAGAATCTTACTCCCACTGTAGCCAGTAGCCCAGTGCGCAGAATCTTACTCCCCCTGTAGCTAGTGGCCCAGGGCGCAGAATCTTACTCCCTCTGTAGCCAGAAGCCCAGTGCACAGAATCTTACTCCCCCTGTAGCAAGTGGCCCAGTGCGCAGACTCTTACTCCCACTGTAGCCAGTAGCCCAGTGCACAGATTCTTACTCCCACTGTAGCTAGAGGCCCAGTGCACAGAATCTTTCACCCACTGTAGCCAGTAGCCCACTGTACAGAATCTTAATCCCCCTGTAGCCAGTAGCCCAGTGTGCAGAATCTTACTCCCACTGTAGCCAGTAGCCCAGTGCACAGAAACTTTCTCCCACTGTAGCCAGTAGCCCAGTGCATAGAATCTTACTCCCACTGTAGCCAGTAGCCCACTGTACAGAATCTTAATCCCCCTGTAGCCAGTAGCCCAGTGTGCAGAATCTTACTCCCTCTGTAGCCAGAAGCCCAGTGCACAGAATCTTACTCCCCCTGTAGCAAGTGGCCCAGTGCGCAGACTCTTACTCCCACTGTAGCCAGTAGCCCAGTGCACAGATTCTTACTCCCACTGTAGCTAGAGGCCCAGTGCACAGAATCTTTCACCCACTGTAGCCAGTAGCCCACTGTACAGAATCTTAATCCCCCTGTAGCCAGTAGCCCAGTGTGCAGAATCTTACTCCCACTGTAGCCAGTAGCCCAGTGCACAGAAACCTTCTCCCACTGTAGCCAGTAGCCCAGTGCATAGAATCTTACTCCCACTGTAGCCAGTAGCCCACTGTACAGAATCTTAATCCCCCTGTAGCCAGTAGCCCAGTGTGCAGAATCTTACTACCACTGTAGCCAGTAGCCCAGTGCGCAGAATCTTACTCCCACTGTAGCGAGTGGCCCAGGGTACAGAATCGTACTCCCTCTGTAGCCAGTAGCCCAGTGCACAGACTCTTCCTCCCCCTGTAGCCAGGAGCCAAGTGCGCAGTATCTTACTCCCACTGTAGCCAGTCGACCAGAGTGCAGAATCTTAGTCCCACTGTAACAAGCGGCCCAGTGCACAGAATCTTTCTCCCCCTGTAGCCAGTACCACAGTGCACAAAATCTTACTCCCCCTGTAGCCAGTAGCCCAGTGCACAGAATCTTACTCCCCCTGTAGCAAGTGGCCCAGTGCACAGAATCTTACTCCCCCTGTAGCAAGTGGTCCAAATGCGCAGAATCTTACTCCCCCTGTAGCAAGTGATCCAGTGCATAGAATCTTACTTCCCCTGTTGCCAGTAGCCCAGCACACAGAATCTTACTCCCACCGTAGCAAGTGGCCCAGTGCACAGAATCTTACTCCCACTGTGGCCCGCCGCCCAGTGCACAGAACTTTACTCCCCCTGTAGCCAGTAGCCCAGTGCGCAGAATCTTACTCCTCCTGTAGCCAGTAGTCCATTGCAGTGAATATTACTCCCACTGTACCAAGTGGCCCAGTGTGCAGTATCTTCCTCCCACTGTAGCCAGTAGCCCAGGACACAGAATTTTATTCCCCTGTAGCCAGTAGCCCAGTGTGCAGAATCTTATTCCCCCTGTAGCCTGTAGCCCATTGCAGTGAATCGTACTCCCACTGTAGCCAGTAGTCTAGTCCACAGATCTTACTCCCACTGTAGCTCATGGACCAGTGCACAGAATCTTACTCCCACTGTAGCCAGTAGCCCAGTGCACAAAATCTTACTCCCCCTGTAGCCAGTAGCCCAGTGCACAGAATCTTACTCCCACTGTAACCATAGCCCAGGACACAGAATCGTACTCCCTCTGTAGCCAGTAGCCCAGTGCGCAGAATCTTACTCCCCCTGTAGCCTGTAGCCCAGTGCACAGAATCTTACTCCCCCTGTAGCCAGTAGCCCAGTGCGCAGAATCTTACTCCCCCTGTAGCCAGTAGCCCAGTGCGCAGAATCTTCCTCCCCCTTTAGCCAGTAGTCCATTGCAGTGAATATTACTCCCACTGTACCAAGTGGCCCAGTGTGCAGTATCTTCCTCCCACTGTAGCCAGTAGCCCAGTGCGCAGAATCTTTCTCCCCCTGTAGCAAGTGGCCCAGTGCGCAGAATCTTACTACACCTGTAGCCTGTAGCAAATTGCAGTGAAACTTACTCCCACTGTAGCCAGTAGCCCAGAGCACAGATCTTACTCCCACTGTAGCTTGTGGACCAGTGCGCAGAATCTTACTCCCCCTGTAGCAAGTGGCCAAGTGCACAGAATCTTACTCCCCCTGTAGCCAGTAGCCCAGTCCACAGAATTGTACTCCCCCTGTAGCAAGTGATTCAGTGCACAGAATCTTATTCCCCCTGTAGTCAGTAGCCCCGTGCACAGAATCCTACTCCCCCTGTAGCCAGTAGCCCAGTGCACAGAATCTTTCTCCCCCTGTAGCAAGTGGCCCAGTGCACAGAATCTTACTCCCCCTGTCGCAAGTGGCCCCGTGCTCAGAATCCTACTCCCCCTGTAGCCAGTAGCCCAGTCCACAGAATCTTACTCCCTCTGTAGCAAGTGGTTCAGTGCACAGAATCTTACTCCCACTGTAGCCAGTAGCCCAGTGCGGAGAATCTTACTCCCACTGTAACCAGTAGCCCAGTGCACAGAATCTTTCTCCCCCTGTAGCCTGTAGCCCATTGCACTGAATCTCACTCCCACTGTAACTAGTGGCCCAGTGCACAGAATCGTACTCCCACTGTAGCTAGTGGCCCAGTGCACAGAATTTTGCTCCCACTGTAGCATGTGGTTCAGTTCACAGACTCTTACTCCCCCTGTAGCCAGGAGCCCAGTGTGCAATTTCTTAGTCCCACTGTAGCCAGTAGCCCAGTGCGCAGAATCTTACTCCCACTGTAGCCAGTAGCCCAGTACACAGAATTTTATTCCTCTGTAGCCAGTAGCCCAGTGTGCAGAATCTTATTCCCCCTGTAGCCTGTAGCCCATTGCAGTGAATCGTACTCCCACTGTAGCCAGTAGTCTAGTCCACAGATCTTACTCCCACTGTAGCTCATGGACCAGTGCACAGAATCTTACTCCCACTGTAGCTCATGGCCCAGTGCACAGAATCTTACTCCCACTGTAGCTCATGGCCCAGTGCACAGAATCTTACTCCCACTGTAGCAAGTGGCCCAGCGAACAGAATCTTACTCCCCCTGTAGCAAGTGGCCCAGTGCGCAGAACCTTACACCCCCGACGCAAGTGGCCCAGTGCACAGAATCTTACTCCCACTGTAGCCAGTAGCCCAGTGCACAAAATCTTACTCCCCCTGTAGCCAATAGCCCAGTGCACAGAATCTTACTCCCACTGTAACCAGTAGCCCAGGGCACAGAATCTTACTCCCCCTGTAGCCAGTAGCCCAGTGCGCAGAATCTTCCTCCCCCTGTAGCCATTAGTCCATTGCAGTGAATATTACTCCCACTGTACCAAGTGGCCCAGTGTGCAGTATCTTCCTCCCACTATAGCCAGTAGCCCAGTGCGCAGAATCTTTCTCCCCCTGTAGCAAGTGGCCCAGTGTGCAGAATCTTACTACACCTGTAGCCTGTAGCACATTGCAGTGAAACTTACTCCCACTGTAGCCAGTAGCCCAGAGCACAGATCTTACTCCCACTGTAGCTTGTGGACCAGTGCGCAGAATCTTACTCCTCCTGTAGCAAGTGGCCAAGTGCACAGAATCTTACTCCCCCTGTAGCCAGTAGCCCAGTCCACAGAATCGTACTCCCCCTGTAGCAAGTGATTCAGTGCACAGAATCTTACTCCCCCTGTAGCCAGTAGCCCCGTGCACAGAATCCTACTCCCCCTGTAGCCAGTAGCCCAGTGCACAGAATCTTTCTCCCCCTGTAGCAAGTGGCCCAGTGCACAGAATCTTACTCCCCCTGTCGCAAGTGGCCCCATGCTCAGAATCCTACTCCCCCTGTAGCCAGTAGCCCAGTCCACAGAATCTTACTCCCTCTGTAGCAAGTGGTTCAGTGCACAGAATCTTACTCCCCCTGTAGCCAGTAGCCCAGTGCGGAGAATCTTACTCCCACTGTAACCAGTAGCCCAGTGCACAGAATCTTTCTCCCCCTGTAGCCTGTAGCCCATTGCACTGAATCTCACTCCCACTGTAACTAGTGGCCCAGTGCACAGAATCTTACTCCCACTGTAGCTAGTGGCCCAGTGCACAGAATCTTGCTCCCACTGTAGCACGTGGTTCAGTTCACAGACTCTTACTCCCCCTGTAGCCAGGAGCCCAGTGTGCAATTTCTTAGTCCCACTGTAGCCAGTAGCCCAGTGCGCAGAATCTTACTCCCCCTGTAGCCAGTAGCCCAGTACACAGAATTTTATTCCCCTGTAGCCAGTAGCCCAGTGTGCAGAATCTTATTCCCCCTGTAGCCTGTAGCCCATTGCAGTGAATCGTACTCCCACTGTAGCCAGTAGTCTAGTCCACAGATCTTACTCCCACTGTAGCTCATGGACCAGTGCACAGAATCTTACTCCCACTGTAGCTCATGGCCCAGTGCACAGAATCTTACTCCCACTGTAGCAAGTGGCCCAGCGAAAAGAATCTTACTCCCCCTGTAGCCAGTAGCCCCGTGCACAGAATCCTTCTCCCCCTGTAGCCAGTAGCCCAGTGCACAGAATCTTACTCCCTCTGTAGCAAGTGGTTCAGTGCACAGAATCTTTCTCCCCCTGTAGCCTGTAGCCCATTGCACTGAATCTCACTCCCACTGTAACTAGTGTCCCGGGGAACAGAATCTTACTCCCACTGTAGCTAGTGGCCCAGTGCACAGAATCTTGCTCCCACTGTAGCACGTGGTTCAGTGCACAGACTCTTACTCCCCCTGTAGCCAGGAGCCCAGTGTGCAATATCTTAGTCCCACTGTAGCCAGTAGCCCAGTGCACAGAATCTTACTCCCACTGTAGCCAGTAGCCCAGTGTGCAGAATCTTACTCCCCTTGTAGCAAGTGGCCCAGTGAACAGAATTTTACTCCCACTGTAGCAAGTGGCCCAGTGAACAGAATCTTACTCCCCCTGTAGCAAGTGGCCCAGTGCACAGAATCTTACTCCCACTGTAGCAAGTGGCCCAGTGAACAGAATCTTACTCCCCCGACGCAAGTGGCCCAGTGCACAGAATCTTACTCCCACTGTAGCCAGTAGCCCAGTGCACAAAATCTTACTCCCCCTGTAGCCAGTAGCCCAGTGCACAGAATCTTACTCCCACTGTAACCAGTAGCCCAGGGCACAGAATCTTACTTCCTCTGTAGCCAGTAGCCCAGTGCGCAGAATCTTACTCCCCCTGTAGCCTGTAGCCCAGTGCACAGAATCTTACTCCCCCTGTAGCCAGTAGCCCAGTGCGCAGAATCTTACTCCCCCTGTAGCCAGTAGCCCAGTGCGCAGAATCTTCCTCCCCCTTTAGCCAGTAGTCCATTGCAGTGAATATTACTCCCACTGTACCAAGTGGCCCAGTGTGCAGTATCTTCCTCCCCCTGTAGCCAGTAGCCCAGTGCGCAGAATCTTTCTCCCCCTGTAGCAAGTGGCCCAGTGCGCAGAATCTTACTACACCTGTAGCCTGTAGCACATTGCAGTGAAACTTACTCCCACTGTAGCCAGTAGCCCAGAGCACAGATCTTACTCCCACTGTAGCTTGTGGACCAGTGCGCAGAATCTTACTCCCCCTGTAGCAAGTGGCCAAGTGCACAGAATCTTACTCCCCCTGTAGCCAGTAGCCCAGTCAACAAAATCGTACTCCCCCTGTAGCAAGTGATTCAGTGCACAGAATCTTACTCCCCCTGTAGTCAGTAGCCCCGTGCACAGAATCCTACTCCCCCTGTAGCCAGTAGCCCAGTGCACAGAATCTTTCTCCCCCTGTAGCAAGTGGCCCAGTGCACAGAATCTTACTCCCCCTGTAGCAAGTGGCCCCGTGCTCAGAATCCTACTCCCCCTGTAGCCAGTAGCCCAGTCCACAGAATCTTACTCCCTCTGTAGCAAGTGGTTCAGTGCACAGAATCTTACTCCCCCTGTAGCCAGTAGCCCAGTGCGGAGAATCTTACTCCCACTGTAACCAGTAGCCCAGTGCACAGAATCTTTCCCCCCCTGTAGCCTGTAGTCCATTGCACTGAATCTCACTCCCACTGTAACTAGTGGCCCAGTGCACAGAATCTTACTCCCACTGTAGCCAGTAGCTCAGTGCACAGAATCTTACTCCCACTGTAGCTAGTGGCCCAGTGCACAGAATCTTAGTCCCACTGTAGCCTGTAGCCCAGTGCGCAGAATCTTACTCCCACTGTAGCCAGTAGCCCAATGTGCAGAATCTTACTCCCCCTGTAGCCAGTAGCCCAGTACACAGAATTTTATTCCCCTGTAGCCAGTAGCCCAGTGTGCAGACTCTTATTCCCCCTGTAGCCTGTAGCCCATTGCAGTGAATCGTACTCCCACTGTAGCCAGTAGTCTAGCCCACAGATCTTACTCCCACTGTAGCTCATGGACCAGTGCACAGAATCCTACTCCCCCTGTAGCCAGTAGCCCAGTGCATAGAATCTTACTCCCCTTGTACCAAGTGGCCCAGTGCGCAGACTCTTACTCCCACTGTAGCCAGTAGCCCAGTGCACAGATTCTTACTCCCACTGTAGCTAGAGGCCCAGTGCACAGAATCTTTCACCCACGGTAGCCAGTAGCCCAGTGCGCAGAATCTTACTCCCACTGTAGCCAGTAGCCCAGTGCGCAGAATCTTACTCCCCCTGTAGCCAGTAGCACAGTGCACAAAATCTTACTCCCCCTGTAGCCAGTAGCCCAGTGTGCAGAATCTTTCTCCCCCTGTAGCAAGTGAGGCAGTGCACAGAATCGTACTCCCCCTGTTGCCAGTAGCCCAGTGCGCAGAATCTTACTCCCCCTGTAGCAAGTGGCCCAGTGCACAGAATCTTACTCCCCCTGTAGCAAGTGGTCCAGTGCGCAGAATCTTACTCCCCCTGTAGCAAGTGATCCAGTGCATAGAATCTTACTTCCCCTGTTGCCAGTAGCCCAGCACACAGAATCTTACTCCCACTGTAGCAAGTGGCCCAGTGCACAGAATCTTACTCCCACTGTGGCCAGCCACCCAGTGCACAGAACTTTACTCCCCCTGTAGCCAGTAGCCCAATGTGCAGAATCTTATTCCCCCTGTAGCCTGTAGCCCATTGCAGTGAATCATACTCCCACTGTAGCCAGTAGTCTAGTCCACAGATCTTACTCCCACTGTAGCTCATGGACCTGTGGACAGAATCTTACTCCCACTGTAGCAAGTGGCCCAGTGCACAGAATCTTACTCCCACTGTAGCAAGTGGCCCAGTGAACAGAATGTTACTCCCCCTGTAGCCAGTAGCCCAGTGCACAAAATCTTACTCCCCCTGTAGCCAGTAGCCCAGTGCACAGAATCTTACTCCCACTGTAGCCAGTAGCCCAGTGTGCAGAATCTTACTCCCACTGTAGCAAGTGGCCCAGTGAACAGAATTTTACTCCCACTGTAGCAAGTGGCCCAGTGAACAGAATCTTACTCCCCCTGTAGCAAGTGGCCCAGTGCACAGAATCTTACTCCCACTGTAGCAAGTGGCCCAGTGAACAGAATCTTACTCCCCCGACGCAAGTGGCCCAGTGCACAGAATCTTACTCCCACTGTAGCCAGTAGCCCAGTGCACAAAATCTTACTCCCCCTGTAGCCAGTAGCCCAGTGCACAGAATCTTACTCCCACTGTAACCAGTAGCCCAGGGCACAGAATCTTACTTCCTCTGTAGCCAGTAGCCCAGTGCGCAGAATCTTACTCCCCCTGTAGCCTGTAGCCCAGTGCACAGAATCTTACTCCCCCTGTAGCCAGTAGCCCAGTGCGCAGAATCTTACTCCCCCTGTAGCCAGTAGCCCAGTGCGCAGAATCTTCCTCCCCCTTTAGCCAGTAGTCCATTGCAGTGAATATTACTCCCACTGTACCAAGTGGCCCAGTGTGCAGTATCTTCCTCCCACTGTAGCCAGTAGCCCAGTGCGCAGAATCTTTCTCCCCCTGTAGCAAGTGGCCCAGTGCGCAGAATCTTACTACACCTGTAGCCTGTAGCACATTGCAGTGAAACTTACTCCCACTGTAGCCAGTAGCCCAGAGCACAGATCTTACTCCCACTGTAGCTTGTGGACCAGTGCGCAGAATCTTACTCCCCCTGTAGCAAGTGGCCAAGTGCACAGAATCTTACTCCCCCTGTAGCCAGTAGCCCAGTCAACAAAATCGTACTCCCCCTGTAGCAAGTGATTCAGTGCACAGAATCTTACTCCCCCTGTAGTCAGTAGCCCCGTGCACAGAATCCTACTCCCCCTGTAGCCAGTAGCCCAGTGCACAGAATCTTTCTCCCCCTGTAGCAAGTGGCCCAGTGCACAGAATCTTACTCCCCCTGTAGCAAGTGGCCCCGTGCTCAGAATCCTACTCCCCCTGTAGCCAGTAGCCCAGTCCACAGAATCTTACTCCCTCTGTAGCAAGTGGTTCAGTGCACAGAATCTTACTCCCCCTGTAGCCAGTAGCCCAGTGCGGAGAATCTTACTCCCACTGTAACCAGTAGCCCAGTGCACAGAATCTTTCCCCCCCTGTAGCCTGTAGTCCATTGCACTGAATCTCACTCCCACTGTAACTAGTGGCCCAGTGCACAGAATCTTACTCCCACTGTAGCCAGTAGCTCAGTGCACAGAATCTTACTCCCACTGTAGCTAGTGGCCCAGTGCACAGAATCTTAGTCCCACTGTAGCCTGTAGCCCAGTGCGCAGAATCTTACTCCCACTGTAGCCAGTAGCCCAATGTGCAGAATCTTACTCCCCCTGTAGCCAGTAGCCCAGTACACAGAATTTTATTCCCCTGTAGCCAGTAGCCCAGTGTGCAGACTCTTATTCCCCCTGTAGCCTGTAGCCCATTGCAGTGAATCGTACTCCCACTGTAGCCAGTAGTCTAGCCCACAGATCTTACTCCCACTGTAGCTCATGGACCAGTGCACAGAATCCTACTCCCCCTGTAGCCAGTAGCCCAGTGCATAGAATCTTACTCCCCTTGTACCAAGTGGCCCAGTGCGCAGACTCTTACTCCCACTGTAGCCAGTAGCCCAGTGCACAGATTCTTACTCCCACTGTAGCTAGAGGCCCAGTGCACAGAATCTTTCACCCACGGTAGCCAGTAGCCCAGTGCGCAGAATCTTACTCCCACTGTAGCCAGTAGCCCAGTGCGCAGAATCTTACTCCCCCTGTAGCCAGTAGCACAGTGCACAAAATCTTACTCCCCCTGTAGCCAGTAGCCCAGTGTGCAGAATCTTTCTCCCCCTGTAGCAAGTGAGGCAGTGCACAGAATCGTACTCCCCCTGTTGCCAGTAGCCCAGTGCGCAGAATCTTACTCCCCCTGTAGCAAGTGGCCCAGTGCACAGAATCTTACTCCCCCTGTAGCAAGTGGTCCAGTGCGCAGAATCTTACTCCCCCTGTAGCAAGTGATCCAGTGCATAGAATCTTACTTCCCCTGTTGCCAGTAGCCCAGCACACAGAATCTTACTCCCACTGTAGCAAGTGGCCCAGTGCACAGAATCTTACTCCCACTGTGGCCAGCCACCCAGTGCACAGAACTTTACTCCCCCTGTAGCCAGTAGCCCAATGTGCAGAATCTTATTCCCCCTGTAGCCTGTAGCCCATTGCAGTGAATCATACTCCCACTGTAGCCAGTAGTCTAGTCCACAGATCTTACTCCCACTGTAGCTCATGGACCTGTGGACAGAATCTTACTCCCACTGTAGCAAGTGGCCCAGTGCACAGAATCTTACTCCCACTGTAGCAAGTGGCCCAGTGAACAGAATGTTACTCCCCCTGTAGCCAGTAGCCCAGTGCACAAAATCTTACTCCCCCTGTAGCCAGTAGCCCAGTGCACAGAATCTTACTCCCACTGTAACCAGTAGCCCAGGGCAGAGAATCTTACTCCCTCTGTAGCCAGTAGCCCAGTGCGCAGAATCTCACTCCCCCTGTAGCAAGTGATCCAGTGCGCAGAATCTTACTCCCACTGTAGCGAGTGGCCCAGGGTACAGAATCGTACTCCCTCTGTAGCCAGTAGCCCAGTGCACAGACTCTTCCTCCCCCTGTAGCCAGGAGCCAAGTGCGCAGTATCTTACTCCCACTGTAGCCAGCCACCAGAGCGCAGAATCTTAGTCCCACTGTAACAAGCGGCCCAGTGCACAGAATCTTTCTCCCCCTGTAGCCAGTAGCCCATTGCAGTGAATCTTACTCCCACTGTCGCTCGTGGCCCAGTGCACAGAATCTTACTCCCCCTGTAGCAAGTGATCCAGTGCACAGAATCATACTCCCACTGTAGCCAGTAGCCCAGTGCGCAGAATCTTACTCCCCCTGTAGCAAGTGGCCCAGTGCACAGAATCTTACTCCCCCTGTAGCAAGTGGCCCAGTGCACAGAATCTTACTCCCCCTGTTGCCAGTAGCCCAGTGCACAGAATCTTACTCCCCCTGTAGCAAGTGGCCCAGTGGACAGAATCTTACTCCCCCTGTAGCAAGTGGCCCAGTGCACAGAATCTTACTCCCACTGTAGTCAGTAGCCCAGCACACAGAATCTTACTCCCACTGTAGCAAGTGTCTCAGTGCACAGAATCTTACTCCCACTGTAGCCAGCCGCCCAGTGCACAGAATTTTACTCCCCCTGTAGCCAGTAGCCCAGTGTGCAGAATCTTATTCCCCCTGTAGCCTGTAGCCCATTGCAGTGAATCTTACTCCCCCTGTAGCTAGTTGCCCAGTGCGCAGAATCTTACTCCCACTGCAGCCAGTAGCCTAGTGCGCAGAATCTTACTCCCCCTGTAGCTAGTGGCCCAGGGCGCAGAATCTTACTCCCTCTGTAGCCAGTAGCCCAGTGCACAGAATCTTACTCCCCCTGTAGCAAGTGGCCCAGTGCGCAGACTCTTACTCCCACTGTCGCCAGTCGCCCAGTGCACAGATTCTTACTCCCACTGTAGCTAGAGGCCCAGTGCACAGAATCTTTCACCCACGGTAGCCAGTAGCCCAGTGCGCAGAATCTTACTCCCACTGTAGCCAGGAGCCCAGTGCACAGAATCTTACTCCCACTGTAGCCAGTAGCCCAGTGCGCAGAATCTTACTCCCACTGTAGCCAGTAGCCCAGTGCGCAGAATCTTACTCCCACTGTAGCCAGTAGCCCAGTGCGCAGAATCTTACTCCCACTGTAGCCAGTAGCCCAGTGCGCAGAATCTTACACCCCGTGTAGCAAGTGGCCCAGTGCGCAGAATCTTACTCCCCCTATAGCAAGTGGCCCAGTGCACAGAATCCTACTACCCCTGTAGCCAGTAGTCCAGTACGCAGAATCTTACTCTCCCTGTAGCAAATGGCCCAGTGCACAGAATCTTACTCCCACTGTAGCCAGTAGCCCAGTGCACAGAATCTTACTCCCACTGTAGCCAGTAGCCCAGTGCAGTTAATCTTACTCCCCCTGTAGCAAGTGGCCCAGTGCGCAGAATCTTGATACCCCTGTCGCCAGTAGTCAGTGCACAGAATCTTACCTCCACTGTAGCCAGTAGCCCAGTGCACAGAATCTTTCTCCCATTGTAGCCAGTAGCCCAGTGCATAGAATCTTACTCCCACTGTAGCCAGAAGCCCACGGTACAGAATCTTAATCCTCCTGTAGCCAGTAGCCCAGTGTGCAGAATCTTACTCCCACTGTAGCCAGTAGCCCAGTGCACAGAATCTTTCTCCCACTGTAGCCAGTAGCCCAGTGCATAGAATCTTACTCCCACTGTAGCCAGTAGCCCACTGTACAGAATCTTAATCCCCCTGTAGCCAGTAGCCCAGTGTGCAGAATCTTACTCCCACTGTAGCCAGTAGCCCAGTGCGCAGAATCTTACTCCCACTGTAGCCAGTAGCCCAGTGCGCAGAATCTTTCTCCCACTGTAGCCAGTAGCCCAGAAAGCAGAATCTCACTCCCTCTGCAGCAAGTGTCCCAGTGCACAGAATTTTACTCCCCTGTAGCCAGTAGCCCAGTGTGCAGAATCTTACTCCCTCTGTCACCTGTAGCCCAGTGTGCAGAATCTTACTCCCTCTGTCACCAGTAGCCCAGTGCGCAGAATCTAACTCCCACAGTAGCCTGTAGACCAGTGCATAGAATCTTACTCCCACTGTAGACAGTAGCCCAGTGCGCAGAATCTTTCTCCCCCTGTAGCAAGTGTCCCAGTGCGCAGAATCTTACTCCCCCTGTCGCCAGTAGCCCAGTGCGCAGAATCTTACTCCCCCTGTAGCCTGTAGCCCATTGCAGTGAATCTTACTCCCACTGTAGCCAGTAGCCCAGTGCACAGATCTTACTCCCACTGTAGCTCGTGGACGAATGTGCAGAATCTTACTCCCCCTATAGCAAGTGGCCCAGTGCACAGAATCCTACTACCCCTGTAGCCAGTAGTCCAGTACGCAGAATCTTACTCTCCCTGTAGCAAATGGCCCAGTGCACAGAATCTTACTCCCACTGTAGCCAGTGTCCCATTGCGCAGAATCTTCCTGCCCGTCACCAGTAGCCCATTGCAGTGAATCTTACTCCCCCTGTAGCCAGTAGACCAGCGCACAGAATCTTACTCACCCTGTAGCCTGTAGCCCATTGCAGTGAATCTTACTCCCCCTGCAGCCAGTAGCCCAGTGCGCAGAATCTTTCTCCCCCGTAGCAAGTGGCCCAGTGCGCAGAATCTTGATAATCCTGTCGCCAGTAGTCCAGTGCAAAGAATCTTATTCCCCTGTAGCGAGTAGCGCAGTGCGCAGAATCTTCCTCCCTCTGTCCCCAGTAGCCCAGTGCACAGAACCTTTCGCCCACTGTAGCCAGTAGCCCAGTGCGCAGAATCTTACTCCCACTGTAGCTAGTGGCCCAGTGCGCAGAATCTTACTCCCATTGTAGCCAATAGCCCAATGCAGAGAATCTTACTCCCCCTGTAGCCAGTAGCCCAGTGCGCAGAATCTTACTCCCTCTGTAGCCAGTAGCCCAATGCAAAGAATCTTTCACCCACTGTAGCAAGTGGCCCAGTGCAAGTGGTTCAGTTCACAAACTCTTACTCCCCCTGTAGCCAGTAGCCCAGTGTGCAGAATCTTACTCCCACTGTAGCTAGTGGCCCAGTGCGCAGAATCTTACTCCCACTGTAGCTAGTGGCCCAGTGCGCAGAATCTTACTCCCCCTGTAGCCAGTAGCCCAGTGTGCAGAATCTTACTCCCACTGTAGCTAGTGGCCCAGTGCGCAGAATCTTACTCCCACTGTAGCTAGTGGCCCAGGGCGCAGAATCATACTCCCACTGTAGCCAGTAGCCCAGTGCACAGAATCTTACTCCCACTGTAGCCAGTAGCCCAGTGCGCAGAATCTTGATACCCCTGTCGCCAGTAGCCCAGTGCACAGAATCTTACTCCCACTGTGGCCAGAAGCCCAGTGTGCTGAATCTTACACCCACTGTAGCCAGTAGCCCAGTGCACAGAATCTTTCTCCCACTGTAGCCAGTAGCCCAGTGCATAGAATCTTACTCCCACTGTAGCCAGTAGCCCAGTGCACAGAATCTTAATCCCCCTGTAGCCAGTAGCCCAGTGTGCAAAATCTTACTCCCACTGTAGCCAGTAGCCCAGTGCGCAGAATCTTACTCCCTCTGTAGCCAGTAGCCCAGTGCACAGACTCTTCCTCCCCCTGTAGCCAGGAGCCAAGTGCGTGGTATCTTACTCCCACTGTAGCCAGTCGACCAGAGCGCAGAATCTTAGTCCCACTTTAGCTTGTGGCCCAGTGTACAGAATCTTACTCCCACTGTAGCCAGTAGCCCAGTGCACAGAATCTTACTCCCCCTGTAGCAAGTGGCCCAGTGCACAGAATCTTACTCCCCCTGTAGCAAGTGGTCCAGTGTGCAGAATCTTACTCCCCCTGTAGCAAGTGATCCAGTGCACAGACTCTTCCTCCCCCTGTAGCCAGGAGCCAAGTGCGTGGTATCTTACTCCCACTGTAGCCAGTCGACCAGAGCGCAGAATCTTAGTCCCACTTTAGCTTGTGGCCCAGTGTACAGAATCTTACTCCCACTGTAGCCAGTAGCCCAGTGCACAGAATCTTACTCCCACTGTAGCAAGTGGTCCAGTGCGCAGAATCTTACTCCCCCTGTAGCAAGTGGCCCAGTGCACAGAATCTTACTCCCCCTGTAGCAAGTGGTCCAGTGTGCAGAATCTTACTCCCCCTGTAGCAAGTGATCCAGTGCATAGACTCTTACTCCCCCTGTTGCCAGTAGCCCAGTGCGCAGAATCTTACTCCCCCTGTAGCCAGTGGCCCAGTGCATAGAATCTTACTCCCCCTGTTGCCAGTAGCCCAGTGCGCAGAATCTTACTCCCCCTGTAGCAAGTGGTCCAGTGCATAGAATCTTACTTCCACTGTAGCCAGTAGCCCAGTGCACAGAATCTTATTCCCCTGTAGGAAGTGGTCCAGTGCGCAGAATCTTAATCCCCCTGTAGCAAGTTCTCCAGTGCGCAGAATCTTACTCCCCCTGTAGCAAGTGATCCAGTGCACAGAATCTTACTCCCCCTGTAGCTAGTTGCCCAGTGCACAGAATCTTACTCCCCCTGTAGCCTGAAGCCCATTGTAGTGAATATGACTCCCCCTGTAGCTTACTCTCCATGTAGCATGTGGCCCAGTGCACAGACTCACCTCCCCCCCCCCGTAGCAAGTGGCCCAGTGCAGAGAATCTTACTCCCCCTGTAGCAAGTGGCCCAGTGCGCAGAAATTTACTCCCCCTGTAGCCAGTAGCCCAGTGCACAGAATCTTACTCCCCCTGTAGCCAGTAGCCCAGTGCACAGAATCATACTCCCACTGTAGCCAGTAGCCCAGTGCACAGAATCTTACTCCCACTGTCGCCAGGAGTCCAGTGCGCAGAATCTTACTCCCCCTGTTGCCAGTAGCTCAGTGCACAGAATCTTACTCCCGCTGTAGCCAGGAGCCCAGGGTGAAGTATCTTACTCCCCCTATAGCAAGTGGTTCAGTTCACAAACTCTTACTCCCACTGTAGCCAGTAGCCCAGTGCACAGAATCTTACTCCCCCTGTAGCCAGTAGCCCAGTGCACAGAATCTTACTCCCCCTGTAGCCAGTTACCCAGTGCACAGAATCTTACTCCCACTGTAGCAAGTGGCCCAGTGCACAGAATCTTACTCCCGCTGTAGCCAGGAGCCCAGGGTGCAGTATCTTACTCCCCCTGTAGCCAGGAGGCCAGTGCACAGATTCTTACTCCCCCTGTAGCCAGTAGCCCAGTGCACAGTATCTTTCTCCCACTGTAGCCAGTAGCCCAGTGCACAGAATCTTACTCCCCCTGTAGCCTGTAGCCCATTGCAGTGAATCTTACTCCCACTGAAGCTAGTAGCCCAGTGTGCAGAATCTTACTCCCCCTGTAGCCAGTAACCCAGTGCACAGAATCTTACTCCCACAGTAGCAAGTAGCTCAGTGCACAGAATCTTCCTCCCACTATAGAAAGTGGCTGAGTGCGCAGAATCTTTCTCCCCTGTAGCAAGTAACCCAGTGCACTGAATCTTACTCCCCCTGTTGCCAGTAGCCCAGTGCACAGAATCTTACTCCCACTGTAGCCAGTAGCCCAGTGCACAGAATCTTGCTCCCACTGTAGCTAGTGGCCCAGTGCGCAGAATCTTACTCCCCCTGTCACCAGTAGCCCAGTGCGCAGAATCTTACTCCCCCTGTAGCCTGTAGCCCAGTGCACAGAATCTTACTCCCACTGTAGCTCGTGGACCAATGTGCAGAATCTTACTCCCCCTGTAGCAAGTGGCCTATTGCGGAGAATCATACTCCCCCAGTAGCCAGTAGCCCAGTGCACAGAATCTTACTCCCCCTGTAGCAAGTGGCCCATTGCGGAGAATCTTACTCCCCCCGTAGCCAGGAGCCCAGTGCACAGAATCTTACTCCCCCGTAGCTAGTGACCCAGGGCGCAGAATGTTATTCCCCTTGTAACCCGTAGACAAGTGCACAGAGTCTTACCTCCACTGTAGCCAGTAGCCCAGTGCACAGAGTCTTACTCCCACTGTAGCCAGGAGCCAAGTGCGCAGTATCTTACTCCCGCTGTAGCCAGTAGACCAGAGCGCAGAATCTTAGTCCCACTGCAACAAGCGGCCCAGTGCACAGAATCTTTCTCCCCCTGTAGCCAGTAGCCCAGTGCACAGAACCTTACTACCACTATAGCCTGTAGCCCAGTGCACAGATTCTTACCTCCACTGTAGCAAGTGGCCCAGTGCACAGAATCTTACTCCCACCATTGCCAGTAGCCCAGTGCAGAATCTTACTCCCACTGTAGCCAGTAGCCCAGTGCACAGAATTTTACTCCCCCTGCAGCCAGGAGCCCAGTGCACAGAATCTTACTCCCCCTGTAGCAAGTAGTTCAGTGCACAGACTCTTACTCCCACAGTAGCCAGTAGCCCAGACCACAGAATCTTACTCCCACTGTAGCTAGTGACCCAGGGCACAGAATCTTATTCCCCTTGTAGCCCATAGACAAGTGCACAGAGTCTTACTCCCACTGTAGCCAGTAGCCCAGAGCACAGAGTCTTACTCCCCCTGTAGCCAGTAGCCCAGTGCACAGACTCTTACTCCCACTGTAGCAAGTGGCCCAGTGCACAGAATCTTAATCCCACTGTAGCAAGTGGTTCAGTGCACAGACTCCTACTCCCACTGTAGCCAGTAGCCCAGTGTGCAGAATCTTACTCCCCCTATAGCAAGTGGCCCAGTGTGCAGAATCTTCTCCCACTGTAGCCAGTAGCCCAGTGCGCAGAATCTTACTCCCCCTGTAGCCAGTAACCCAGTGCACAGAATCTTACTCCCCCTGTAGCAAGTGGCCCAGTGCACAGAATCCTACTCCCACTGTAGCCAGTAGCCCAGTGCACAGAATATCACTCCCCCTGTAGCCAGTAGCCCAGTGCACAGAATCTTACTCCCACTGTAGCAAGTGGCCCAGCGCACAGATTCTTACTCCCCCTGTAGCAAGTGGTTCAGTGCATAGACTCTTACTCCCACTGTAGCAAGTGGGTCAGCGCACAGACTCTTTCTCCCACTGTACCCAAGATCCCAGTGCACAGACTCTTACTCCCCCTGTAGCCAATAGCCCAGTTCAGAGAATATAACTTCCTCTGTAGCCAGTAGCCCAATGCACAGAATCTTACTCCCCCTGTAGCAAGTGGCCCAGTGTGCAGAATCTTAACCCCCCTGTTGCCAGTAGCTCAGTGCACAGAATCTTACTCCCCCTGTAGCCAGTAACCCAGTGCACAGAGTCTTAATCCCCCTGTTGCCAGTAGCCTGGTGCACAGAATCTTAATCCCCCTGAAGCCAGTAGCCCAGTGCACAGACTCTTACTCCCACTGTAGCCAGTAGCCCAGTGCACAGAACCTTACTCCCACTGTAGCCAGTCGGCCAGTGCACAGAATCTTACTCCCCCTGTAGCTAGTGACGCAGGTCATAGAATGTTATTCCCCTTGTAGCCCTTAGACAAGTGCACAGAGTCTTACTCCCCCTGTAGCCAGTAGCCCAGTGCACAGAGTCTTATTCCCACTGTGGCCAGTAGCCCAGTGAACAGAATCTTACTCCCACTGAAGAAAGTGGTTCAGTGCGCAGAATCTTACTCCCACTGTAGCCAGGAGCCCAGTGTGCAGAATCTTACTCCCACTGTAGCCAGGAGCCCAGTGCGCATAATCTTACTCCCACTGTAGCCAGTAGACCAGAGCGCAGAATCTTAGTCCCACTGTAACAAGTGGCCCAGTGCACAGAATCTTTCTCCCCCTGCAGCTAGTGGCCCATTGTAATGAATCTTACCCCTAGACTAACTAGTTGCCTCATCCACTGAATCGCACGGTAGCCAGTGGCCCAGTGCACTGAACCGTAACCTCACAGTTGCCAGTGGCCCGATCCATTGCATCGTTTGGCTGCCTTTTGCAATCCCTCCAGCCGGATTGGATCAATCCCTGTCTGGCCACGTACCCGTGAAACCCTGCTGAGTATGTTTGCCGAAAATGAGAGGGGGGGGATGCCCAAGTCGGTTGTGAGCGGAGGGAAGGCTGGAGTCTTCCTGTTGGCTCTTGGCTGTCTTCGTTCCTCTGGGTCGCGAAGGCCCCTGACTGGGATGTGCTGCTGTGGGACCTCTGACAAAGTCCCAGCTGTGTCTCCCGCCTGTCGGAAACGCAGTGGTGGAAGGGATGAATCTTTCCGATGCCAAATCAAGCAGCTTTGCCCTGAACGGTGCCAAGCTTCTTGAGCGTCGTTTGGGGGGGGGGGGGGGGGCGACGCTAACCCAGGGCACCACTGAACGTCAAAGGGCGACGGCTCGATTCTCTCCAGTTTGAGGTGGTCATTGCTGGCACCTGGCTGTGTGCAGCGAACAGTACGTGACCCTTATCAACACAAGCCTGGATCCTTTCAGCTCTCCACGCAAGTCGCGACCGCTTCACTACCGAAGGAATCGCAAATGAAGTCGTCAGACGATCATAAAAATTTATGTCACACTCCATGGGGAAGGAAAGCTGCTGTCCTTAATGGGTCTGGGTTTTTTTTTCGCATGTGACTTCAGTCCCATGGCTTATATCATTAATACCTTGCAGACCTCGCTGAGGGCACTTACAGTTCCCCAGCAGTCACTGGGCAAAGGCGCCAGGCCAGTGATGCCCAGCTCCTCCGAAAGAAGGCAGGTATCATGGCAGAGATCGACAGAACGCAGAGGTTACACGAGACAGAAAGGTCAAACACTGAAGCAGAGATGAAGGCAACCAGGCAACCCCCCCCCCCCCCCCCAGTACGAGCCCGAACCATGCCCACGGAGGCTCGGTCACGGTCCCAATACTTACATTTATGTGACGCCCTCGGGCATTTCAGAAACGTCCATAAAAGGAGAGCAGGAGGGCTTGGTCAGAAAGGTGGCGTTTAATCTGATCTTCGAGGGGAGAATGTGGTAACAGCGGGTTACAACGATTCAGAGCCAGAAGCCAGACTCCAGCACCTTGAACCCACCCCGCCATTCGGGAAGGTCAGGTTTGCTCTGATCTCAGACTCGTGTGTGCCCCCCCTTTTAGTTCTGGCATTCCCCAGGAATGGGGGGGGGGAGAGAACCGACTCTGACAACCCACCCCCGTCAGGGATCTCAGGGGTGTGATCACCGAATCCCTGGAAACAGGCCCTTCAGCCCACACCGACCCTGCAAAGAGTATCCGACCCATTTCCTTGTCCTATATTTACCCCTGACTAACGCTACTAACCTATACATTTCTGAATGCTATGGGCAATTTAGCACGGCCAACGCACCTAACCTACACACCTTTGGATGGCCAGAGGAAACTGGAGGACCCAGAGGGAGCCCACGCAGAATGTGCAAACTCCACACGGACAGTCACATGAGGCTGGAATCGAATCCGGGTCCCTGGCACTGTGAGGCAGCAGTGCCAACCACAGAGCCGCCGTAGGTGTGATGGATAAAGCATTGGTGGTATTGAGGCGGCAAAAGCAGCACGTCTGAGGATTTCATCAGCCAGTGAGATTTATTGGGGAAGGAAGGAAGGAAGGAGAGAGGGAGAGCAAGAAAGTGGCAGGCCTGACCACAAAGCTGGAGGCGAGCGTGACTGGCTGATTGTGGGTTCCTTCACAGAGCTGTGACCTGGTTCGGTCGGAGGCCGTTGGAGCCACTAGTTCAACTTCAATCGCTGAACGCTGCCAAACCCCCCAGAGTCATTGTGACCCCTGATGTCTCCACCACGGAGCTCTCCCTTCAGCAGAGGGACTGAACTGCTGATGCCAAACGGCTCTGTTTCAGAGTCCAAATGGATGGGCTGAGGAGTGACAGACGGAGTTTAATTTAGGTCAAAGCGAGGGGCTGCACTTCGGAAAGGCAAATCAGGGCAGGACTGATACACTTAATGGGAGGGTCCTGGGGAGTGTGGCTGAACAAAGAGACTTTGGAGCGCAGCTTCCTAGCTCCTGGAAAGTGGAGACACAGGAAGGATGCACAGCGGCTTGCCTTTATTGGTCAGCGCGTTGAGTCCAGGAGTCGGGAGGTCAGGTTGCATCAGGACAGGACAGTGGTTCGACCACTTTCGAAAATACTGCGTTCAACTCTGGTCTCCCTGCGACAGCAAAGATGTCGTTCAACTCGAACAGGTTCAGAAAAGATCCAGAAGGATGTTGCCAGGGTTGTCGGGCTTGAGCTACAGGCAGAGGCTGAATAGGCTGGGGGTTGTTCCAACGTTTCAGACATTTGGATAAAGTCCACGAATAGCAAAGGTTTGGAGGGCTCTGGGCCAGGGGGCAGGCAGGTGGGACTGGTGGAGCTAGGAATTCTGATCAGCACGGAGCGGTTGTACTGAAGAGGCTGTGTTGTGTGACTCCATGGCTGTGAAGGGAATGAGGACCGAGGAGCTAGGAATCTTGGGGTGGGAGGGGACGGTGGCCCAGCAACAGTGTGGTGTTCAGCAGATCTGAAAGGGACAGCCCATTCTGCCTGGAGGATGGGGTGGAGTGTGACACAGGCTGGTGGTCAATTCGGTACAGAGAAGCTGGGACGGGGGTGGCGGGGTGGAGGTGCGGAATGACACCAGAGACACATTTATAGGAAGGCCTTCCCGCTCCACATCCATCAGGAGCAGGAACAGGCTGGTTTGCAGTCATATGTATTCACCTCACTGCGCTGCCCCTTAAGCAGGTCAGGGATTTGGTGCCATTTGTACAAGCAGTGAGGCACAATGACATCAACAACACCATCGCTGACAGCGAAAGCAATATCGCTCTTTATCGCAGGAATGGGGACTCTTTGCGAACAGTTAGCGGGGATCGTTCATCTCCCTCATGCTGGAGGTTCCACAGGTGTTACCCAGCCAGCACAAACATGTATACATTCAGGAAGGGGGGAGAACTGGTGCCGAGTCCAACCAAAACGGCTGGGGGGCGGGGGAGGGTGGTCCCGGGCGAGACTCCCTGGAACATCATGGAGCTCCACAAGGTACCGGGAGCAAGCAGATTGGAAATGCCAGGCTTTGTCCGGACAATGCCCACACAGCCAAGGTGGCACTGCTTCCTGGCAAAGCATGGATATTTATCAGCCCTACAACCCTCACTACCTGTGCCCCCCACCTCCAACTTAAACGCACCGACACCTGAGAACATGCCCAGCCCATAATGCGACCCTCTCTCCCGAGTCGCTGTCAGGGATTGCAGTGTCCCCAAAACTGACCTGCCCACCCACTCCCCCAACAACAAAAAACATGTACAAATCGCACGGAAATGGACTGTGAGCTGTTATTAGTGAGTTGAGCTAAGGGTTGCAGCAAGGTGCAGGTTTTGCATTTGACAGGGCAATGAGAGAGAGCACGTATTCAGCCCCCAACTGAAGAAACACCCGAAAGACCGGCAGGAGGACAGTGATGGAGGGAAGGAAAGAGGGAAGGATGGCGTGATAATGTGAGAAGCGCAAAGAGGAACAGTGAAGGATTCAGGTATCACGGGGCAGAGAGGCGACAGACAATAACTGGCCACAATGGAGGGAGCGCAAATACCCACCTGGGGACGGGGTGAAGGAGGGGGCAGCAGAGAGGAAGGAGAAGAAATAAAAGGGGGCTGGGGGGCGTGAAGGAAGAGGCAGGTCAGCACGACTGTGTTGAGGGATGTGCGACGGGGCAATGAAAAGGAGGGCAGGGCAGTACAGAGACAGAAGACAGACAGAGAGAGAAAGGGAATGAAAAACAGAGAAGGTGGGGGGGGGGGGAGAGAGAGAAAGGGAAAGAGAGAGAGAAAAAGAGGGAAGAACAGATCAAGGGAAAGAGAGGGAAAGAGAGAGAGAAAAGAGGGGAAGGCTGCTTGGCAGGCCATGGAAACCCTCAGCTGGTTAAAGCATGAAGCCATAGCCCCTGATCTGCTCCCTCTTCCATCTAGATGCTTCCAGCCACTCCACAGTTACACAAATTCACTGGATAAAGCCCATCACAGGAAACAGAGTTCAGCCTCCCGCTTTTCATTTCTATTAAGCCTAAGTTATTTATCTTATCGACAAACAATCACTTTCTTCATCTGCACAAATGATTCTTCATAGAGTGCCTCTCTTGTCTGTTACCTCAGCCTCTCCCTGTGCGCTCTCTCTCTCTCTCTCTCTCTCTCTGCCAACAGCAGTAATCCCCGACGCCCTTTTTTTTTCCTATCGACCAGTTTCTGGCTCGTCCGCTCCATCCACACTGTGACATTCAGATCAATATTGCATGAATAAAAAAGAAGCCTTTCTTCCTCTCTCTCTCTCTCTCCTGGCTTCGCTCTCTCTCTCGCCCGCACTCACTCTCCCTCTCTCACTCTCGGCAGCTTACCGTCAGATGCTTGGAGTCCCTGGGTCGATTGCAGCTTCCATACGTTGTCAGTGAAGGAGCGTTGCGATACGGAGGGTACAGGCAGTGGAACTAACATAGCGAAGCTGTCAGTCAGTCTCCTGTGCCTACATTCCAGGGACGCACGTTGGTATGTGTGTGTGTGTATGTGTGTGTGTGTGTGTCTGTCTGTGTGAGTGTGTCTGTATCTACACTTTCAAACAGGGAATAAAATGCAGGTGCTGAAGATGTGAATCAGGGTGGCTGCTGTGTGATTACAGAACTCTTGGCCTCTGCACTTAGTAAAATACACAGACAGACACCCTCCCCTGCCCCACACATATACACACACACACACAGACACACACGGTGCCACACAGACCCCCCCCCCCCACTGTGGTTAAGACCGTCTCAAGGACCCCTAACAATTCATAATCCAGTGTAAGTGCAGCTGGGATTCACAGCTTGTTGGAAACAATAGCCCTCCACCACCAACCAACCCAGCCCTCCCCTCCCACTGTTCCACTCAGCCTAATCTTCTTGCATTGTCTGCCACTATCATCCCTCTCTCTCCCTCGCTTTCATACTCTTTGCCTAGTTTGACAGCCGATGACCGAGTTCCAGTCCGTCCTCTCTCGCTCCCCCCTCAGAGGAGCCCCTCGTACCCACACCTCCCCACCACCGCCAACCCCTTGCAGACAAAAGCAATTATTGGAAAGGTACAATGTTCTGTGCCCACTACACAACCAAAATCACACCTCCCCACCCCCCCCCACCCCCCCCCCCAAACACCCTTCCTCCCCAGCGCAACAGCCCATAGCAACCAGCCTCCCCACAGCTCTGGCTCAGCCCAGTCTACACATAGGAGTCACACTGGAGAAATGAACCTGTACCCTGTACATACACACAACGTTGATGCTGCAAAGAGGGCCAGGGTTAGTGAAAATTATACAGCGGGAACAGGGGGCGGGGGGGGGGGTTGCTTCCACATCACACAAAAGGCAGAAACTCAAGTGGACTAAAACAGACTTCATCCGATGTGCGAACATTTCACACTTAGGAACACCATCACAGGGTAGCATAGCACAGGAGCAGGCCCTTCGGCCCGCAATGTTGTGCCAAACATGACACCAAATTGAACAACTCCCGTCAGTGGCCCGTTCATATTTCTTTCCTAGGTTTCGCTAAAAGCCCCGAAAATATGCCTATCGTACCTGCCTCCACCACTACCCTGAGCGGTTGGGCTCAAGATTCCTGCCACTCTCTGTGCAAACAGAAGACTTGCCCCTCAGGTCTCCTTTCGACTTTCCCCTTCTCACCCGAGAGGCGTGCCTCCCTAATGTCAGACCTTTGGCACTCTCGGAGACAGGTTGTGAACGGCGGCTGGGGAATCTGAAATAAAGTCATCAGGAGGGACAGAGTTGAAGGCAAAACTCAAAGTGGTCGCAGAACGTGGCAGGCACACCGTTGGATCATAACATGTCTCACCCAGGGAAGGACCGCCGACTTCAGAGCACAGGCTGCAGAATCCCACGATAGGAGATCGGGGCTCCAGGGTTACGGCATTGAAACGACAGAAGCACAGATCAATATGCTTGTTGGATCATGTGCAAGCTAATTAGTGACCGGGCTCTCTCTACCATCAGAGTATGGTCAGAGTCCCCATTGTCAGTATCGAGTCCGTCATATCAGTGATTCGAGTACAGAGGTGTACAGCACGGAAACAGACCCTTCCATTCATATCAACCATGGACCTTGTCCCATTTGCCAGCATTTGGGCCATTTCCCTTCCTATTCATCTACCAATCCAGAGCTTTCGAAATGTTGTGATTGTATCAGCCTCCATCACTTCCTTTTGGCAGCTCATTCCACCCTCTGTGTGAACAAGGAGCCCCTTAGGTCCCTTTTCAATGTTCCCCCTCTCACCTTAAACCTCTTCCCTCGAGTTTTGCACTCCCCTCCCCTGGGGGGAGAGTGGGGGGACTGTGCCTATTTACCCTCTCCATGTCCCTCATGACTTAATAAACTTCATCACGCCACCCTTCAGCCTCCCAACGCTCCAGGGAAAATAGCTCCAATCTATACAGCCTCTCCCGATAGCTCAAACCCTCCATCTCAGCAACGTCCTTGTCAATCTTACTGAACCCTTTCAAGTTTCACAAGTTCCAGGGTACAAATGCTACAGGAAGGATAGAAAGGGAGGCAAGAGAGGAGGGGGAGTGGCATTTTTGATAAGGGATAGTATTACAGCTGTGCTGAGGGAGGATATTCCCGGAAATACATCCAGGGAAGTTATTTGGGTGGAACTGAGAAATAAGAAAGGGATGATCACCTTATTGAGATTGTATTATAGACCCCCTAATAGTCAGAGGGAAATTGAGAAACAAACTTGTAAGGAGATCTCAGCTATCTGTAAGAATAATAGGGTAGTTATGGTAGGGGATTTTAACTTTCCAAACATCAACTGGGACTGCCATAGTGTTAAAGGTTTAGATGGAGAGGAATTTCTTAAGTGAGTACAAGACAATTTTCTGATTCAGTATGTGGATGTACCTACTAGAGAAGGTGCAAAACTTGACCTAATCTTGGGAAATAAGGCAGGGCAGGTGACTGAGGTGTCAGTGGGGGAACACTTTGGGGCCAGCGACCATAATTCTATTCGTTTTAAATAGTGATGGAAAAGGATAGACCAGATCTAAAAGTGGAAGTTCGAAATTGGAGAAAGGCCAATTTTGACGGTATTAAGCAAGAACCTTTGAAAGCTGATTGGAGGCAGATGTTCACAGGTAAAGGGAAGGCTGGAAAATGGGAAGCCTTCATAAATGCGATAACAAGAATCCAGAGAAAGTATATTCCTGTCAGGGTGAAAGGGAAGGCTGGTAGGTATAGGGAATGCTGGATGACTAAAGAAATTGAGGGTTTGGTTAAGAAAAAGAAGGAAACATATGTCAGGTATAGACAGGATAGATCGAGTGAATCCTTAGAAGAGTATAAAGGAAGTAGGAGTATACTTAAGGGGGAAATCAGGAGGGCAAAACAGGGGCATGAGATAGCTTTGGCAAATAGAATTAAGGAGAATCCAAAGGGTTTTACAAATATATTAAGGACAAAAGGGTAACTGGGGAGAGAATAGGGTCAGCAAGGTGGCCTTTGTGTGGAGCCATAGAAAATGGGGGCAATACTAAGTGAATATTTTGCATCAGTATTTACTGTGGAAAAGGATATGGAAGATATAGATTGTAGGGCAATAGATGGTGACATCTTGCAAAATGTCCAGATAACAGAGGAGGAAGTGCTGGATGTCTTGAAACGGTTAAAGGTGAATAAATCCCCAGGACCTGATCAGGTCTATGTGGGAGAACTCTGTGGGAAGCTAGAGAAGTGATTGCTGGGTCTCTTGCTGAGATATTTGTATCATCGATAGTCACAGGTGAGGTGCCGGAAGACTGGAAGTTGGTAAACGTGATGCCACTGTTTAAGAAGGGTGGTAAGGACAAGCCAGGGAACTATAGACCAGTGAGCCTGACCTCGGTGGTGGGCAAGTTGTTGGAGGGAATCCTGAGGGACAGGATGTACATGTATTTGGAAAGACAAGGACTGATTAGGGATAGTCAACATGGCTTTGTGCGTGGGAAATCATGTCTCACAAACTTGATTGAGTTTTTTGAAGAAGTAACAAAGAAGATTGATGAGGGCAGAGCAGTAGATGTGATCTATATGGACTTCAGTAAGGCGTTCGACAAGGTTCCCCACGGGAGACTGATTAGCAAGGTTAGATCTCACAGAATACAGGGAGAACCAGCCATTTGGATACAGAACTGGCTCAAAGGTAGAAGACAGAGGGTGGTGGTGGAGGGTTGTTTTTCAGACTGGAGGCCTGTGACCAGTGGAGTCCCACAAGGATCGGTGCTGGGTCCTCTACTTTTTGTCATTTACATAAATGGTTTGGATGCGAGCATAAGAGGTACAGTTAGTAAGTTTGCAGATGACACCAAAATTGCAGGTGTAGTGGACAGCGAAGAGGGTTATCTCAGATTACAACAGGATCTGGACCAGATGGGCCAATGGGCTGAGAAGTGGCAGATGGAGTTTAATTCAGATAAATGTGAGGTGCTGCATTTTGGGAAAGCAAATCTTAGCAGGACTTATACACTTAATGGTAAGGTCCGAGGGAGTGTTGCTGAACAAAGAGACCTTGGAGTGCAGGTTCATAGCTCCTTGAAAGTGGAGTCACAGGTAGATAGGATAGTGAAGAAGGCATTTGGTATGCTTTCCTTTATTGGTCAGAGTATTGAGTACAGGAGTTGGGAGGTCATGTTGCAGCTGTACAGGACGTTGGTTAGGCCACTGTTGGAATATTGCGTGCAATTCTGGTCTCCTTCCTATCGGAAAGATGTTGTGAAACGTGAAAGGGTTCAGAAAAGATTTACAAGGGTTGGAGGATCTGAGCTACAGGGAGAGGCTGAATAGGCTGGGGCTGTTTTCCCTGGAGAATCGGAGGCTGAGGGGGTGACCTTATAGAGGTTTACAAAATCATGAGGGGCATGGATAGGGTAAAGAGACAAAGTATTTTCCCTGGGATCGGGGAGTCCAGAACTAGAGGGCATAGGTTTAGGGTGAGAGGGGAAAAGATATAAAAGAGACCGAAGGGGCAACTTTTTCACGCAGAGGGTGGTACGTGTATGGAATGAGCTGCCAGAGGATGTGGTGGAGGCTGGTACAATTGCAACATTTAAGAGGCATTTGGATGGGTATATGAATAGGAAGGGTTTGGAGGGATATGGGCCCGGTGCTGGCAGGTGGGACTAGATTGGGTTGGGATATCTGGTCAGCATGGAAGGGTCTGTTTCCATGCTGCACACCTCTATGACTCTAATATCTTACCTAGAGCAGGACGACCAGAATTGAATGCAGTATTTTAAAAGTGGCCTAACCAATGTCCCATACAGCTGCAACATGACCTCCCAACTCCTGTACTCAATGCACTGACCAATAAATGCAAAGTGTATCAAATGTCTTCTTCATCATCCTGTCTACTTGTGAGTCTACTTTTGAGAAGTGATGAACCTACACTCCATGGGCTCTTGAAGGCTCTGTGCCACAGGCCCTGACAACCTTCGAGCAAAGGCACTGAAAACGTGTGCTCTCATCCACAGACAATAATGAAAATTGCCGAGGTATGTTCTGTACACAAAAACTGGACAAATCCAACCTGGACATGTATTGACCCATCGGTCTACTCTCGATCATCAGTGAAGAGATGGAAGGTGACACCAACAGGGCTATCGAACAGCACCAGCTCACCAATAACCTGCTCAGTGACGCCCACTTTGGGATCCCCCAGGGCCACTCAGCTCCTGAAGTCATTACAGCCTTGGTTCAAACATGGACAAAAGAGCTGAACTCCAGAGGGGAGGGGGGAGAGGGACAGCCCTTGGCATCCAGGCTGCATCCGACCGAGTGTGGCATCAAGGAGCCCGGGCAAAGCTGGGATCAATGAGAATCAGGGAGCAAACTCTGCTGGTTGGGGTCAGACCTGGCACACAGGAAGATGGTTGTGGTAGTTGGAGGGCAGTCAGCTCAGCTCCAGACCATCTCTGCAGGAGTCCCTCAGGGCAGTGTCCTCAGCCCAACCATCTTCAGCTGCTTCATCAATGACCCTCCCTCCATTATAAGGTCAGAAGTGGGATGCTTGCTGATGACTGGGCAATGTTCAGACCCATTCGTGACTCCTCAGACACTGAAGCCGTCCTTGTGCAAATGCTGCAAGACCTGAACAATGTGTAGGTTTTCCCTGACGAGAGGCAAGTGACAGTTGGGCCGCACAAATGCCAGGCAATGACAGTCTCCAGGGAGAAAGTGAGGACTGCAGATGCTGGAGATCAGAGTTGAGAGTGTGGTGCTGGAAGAGCACAGCAGGTCAGGCAGCGTCCGAGGAGCAGGAGAATCGACATTTCGGGCATTAGCCCTTCTTCAGGAATGAGGAATGCTATGCTTTTCCAATGACAGTCTCCAACAAGAGAGAGTCTAACCACCTCTCCTCAACATTCTTTGAATCCCCACTATCAACATCCTGGGGGGGGGATCTCAGCTGGGAGCACCACATAAACACAGTGGTTACAAGGTCAGGTCAGAGGCTAGGAATCCTGCAGCGAGTAACTCACCTCCTTATTTCCAAAGACACAAGTCCGGAATGTGGTAGAATATGCTTGGAACAACACTCAAGAAGCTTGACACCATCCAGGACAAAGCGGCCATCTTGACTGACACGATACCCACAATCACCCACTCCCTCCACCACCCACACTCAGTAATATACCATCTCCAAGATTCACTGCAGAAAATCACCAAGGGCTCCTCAGACAGCAACTTCCAAATCCACAGCCACTTCCTTCGAGAAGGACACATCTCCTGCAAGTTCCCCTTCTCCTGCAAGAGCCAATCACCATTCTAATGTGGAAATTTGTTGTCGCTCCTTCAGTATTATTCTGTCAAACTCCCTCCCCAACGGGATCATGGATTTATGTACAAAACATTGAGGTTTATAAAATGAGGGGCACGGATAGAGGCACTGGTTAAGGTCTTTTCCCCAGGGTAGGGGAGTCCAGAACGAGAGGGCATAGGTTTAAGGTGAGAGGGCAGAGATTTATAAGGGACCTAAGAGGCAACGTTTTCACACAGAGGGTGGTGCGTGTGTAGGATGAGCTGCCAGAGGAAGTGGTGGAGGCTGGTACAATTACAACAGTTAAGAGGCATCTGGATGTGTCCAGGAATAGGAAGGGTTTCGAGGGATATGCTGGCAAATGGAGCTCGGCCAGGTTGGGATGTCTGGCCGATGAGGATGAGTGCTGTCTGACTATGACTGTAGTCATTCAGGATCACAGCTCACCACCGACTTCACAAGGGCAACTTGGGACAGGCGATAAATGTTGGCCCAGCCAGTGACACTCGCATCCCACGGAAGAGTCTCGAAAATGCTCCTGCCTTCACAAAAGGTCACCAAAAAAAACTCTCGATTCCCTGAGCATCCAGGAGCCAAACCAATTCGGCTGTGAATATCTTTGAGAAGTGAGTGGTTGTAATGCGAAAGGTGTGTGAATCCTCAGAATGGTAAGTTGTCTCCTTTTCAGTCGACAGCGCCAGGACCCGCAGGATCTGACAACTATTAACCTTTGACCAGAAACATCCTCCTTTCAGAGGTTTTACAGGCTTCAATGGCAGCTGCTCTCATTCACTGTCTCACAGGACAGTTACAGCACTGAGAGGACATTCAACCCATTCTGTTTGTACTAGCCCTCTGCAATGGCAACTCGCCAAGTGCTACTTCTCAACTTTCAAACCTGCCCCACCCCTACGGTCCTGCAATTGTACCTCCTCAGCATATTCCCTCCTGAAAGTCTCGACCGAACCTGTCTCCCCCTCACTCTCAGGTGGCACATCAGACGCCAATAACTGAGATCCCGTGCTCTCAGGGATTAGCTATTCTTGGCTCCTGAGCCGAGGACACCAGTCTAGGAGCTGGCCCCCGGGGGGCCTGGGCTCTCTGCCTTAGTCTCTGGGCTGAGATGGTGACGGTGAGCAGCTCATCCCACACACGCACCGCCCTCTGTGTGAAAAAGTTGCCCCTTAGGTCCCTTAGAGGCCAGTATCCTGTTACCAAGTTCCCCTTTCATTTACACGGGGAAGAGTCCTGGACACTGATCCAACTCCCTCAGAGCCAGCTCTCAGAGTGAGCAGTATCTCTGACCCCCCTGTTTGAATCTGTCAGCCAGGGCTCCCTGATTGGACCAGGTTAACAGCCCCAGTCAGTGAGCGCATATTCTGTGAGGTCCATCTAGCTGCCCATCACTACATACAACATGATTGGTTTTTAATCAGTCTTACTAAAGTGGCCCTGATAAAGAGGCCCGATATATTTGATTAAAACTACTCCACATTCTAGCTTGGAGATCAATAGACTCTTCCAATGTCTGGGTATTTGAAGAAAAATAATCGCTTTTTTTTAATGTAGTTGACAACTCCAAACTTGACCACATCAGACTTCATCCACAAATCCGGGCAGGACTTATACACTTAATGGGAAGGTCCTGGGGAGTTTTGCCGAACAAAGAGACCTTGGAGTGCAGGTTCCTAGCTCCTTGAAAGTGGAGTCGCAGGTAGATAGGATAGTGAAGAAGGTGTTTGGTATGATTGTCTTTGTTGGTCAGTGCAGTGTATAGGAGTTGGGAGGTCATGTACTGGGTATTGGCTCGGCCACTTTTGGAATACTGAGTTCAGTTCTGGTCTCCTTGCTACAGAAAAGATGTTGCAAAGAGTTCAGAAAAGATTTACAAGGATGTTGCCAGGGTTGGAGGATCTGAGCTACAGGGAGAGGCTGAACAGGCTGGGGCTGTTTTCCCTGGAGCGTCAGAGGCTGAGGGGTGACCTTACGGAGGTTTACAAAATCATGAGGGGCATGGATAGGGTAAATAGGCAAGGTATTTTCCCCAGGGTAGGGGAATCCAAAATTAGAAGCCACAGGTTTAAGGTGAGAGGGAAAAGATTTCAAAGGGACCTGAGGGGCAACTTTTTCACACAGAGGGTGGTACGTGTATGGAATGAGCTGCCAGAGGATGTGGTGGAGGCTGGTACAATTGCAACATTTAAAAGGCATCTGGATGGGTATATGAATAGGAAGGGTTTGGAGGGATATGGGCCAAATACTGGCAAATGGGATGAGATTATTTCAGGATACCTTGTCGGTATGGATGAGTTGGACCGAAGGGTCTGTTTTTCTAGGACTCTTTACCACGGTGGGGATAGTGACCAAGTGACAGTAATAACAGCTCAAATTTATTACAGGACAGAGAGAATATGAGGACTTATGAGCATGGGATGGAGTGACGTGGGGGGACAGAGTGACCACAAGGAACAGAGTGACCATCAGGGGACAGACTGAGCAAAAGGAATAGAGTGACCCCCAAGGACAGAGTGACCATCAGGGCACAGAGTGACCACCAGGGACAAAAGGACCACAAGAAACAGAGTGACCACAAAAAACAGATTGACCATCTGGGGACAGAGTGACCACCAGGGACAGACTGACCACAAGATACACAATGACCACCAAGAACAGATTGACCATCTGTGGACAGAGTGACCACCAGCGCACAGAGTGACCACCAGGGACAGACTGACCACAAGATACAGAGTGACCAACAACAACAGATTGACCACGTGGGGACATAGTGACCAAAGGTACAGAGTGACCACCAGGGCACAGACTGACCACCAGGGACAGAGTGACCACAAGGAACAGAGTGATCACCAGGAGACAGACAGACCACAAGAAACAGAGTGATCAGGGACAGATTGACCATAAGGGGACAGTGTGACCACAAGGGGACAGAGGGAGCACCAGGGACAGAGTGACCACAAGGGGACAGAGTGACCACAAGGGGACAGAGTGACCACAAGGGGACAGAGGGAGCACCAGGGACAGAGTGACCACAAGGGGGACAGAGTGACCACAAGGGGACAGAGGGACCACAAGGGGACAGAGTGACCACAAGGGGACAGAGTGATCACAAGGGGACAGAGGGACCACAAGGGGGACAGAGTGACCACAAGGGGACAGTGTGACCACAAAGGGGACAGAGTGACCACAAGGGGGACAGAGTGACCACAAGGGGACAGTGTGACCACAAGGGGACAGAGTGACCACAAGGGGACAGAGGGAGCACCAGGGACAGAGTGACCACAAGGGGGACAGAGTGACCACAAGGGGACAGAGGGAGCACCAGGGACAGAGTGACCATAAGGGGACAGAGTGATCACAAGGGGACAGAGGGAGCACCAGGGACAGAGTGACCACAAGGGGGACAGAGTGACCACAAGGGGACAGAGTGAGCACCAGGGACAGAGTGACCACATGGGGGAACAGAGTGACCACAAGGGGACAGAGTGACCACAAGGGGACAGAGGGAGCACCAGGGACAGTGTGACCACAAGGGGACAGTGTGACCACAAAGGGGACAGAGTGACCACAAGGGGACAGAGGGAGCACCAGGGACAGTGTGACCACAAGGGGACAGTGTGACCACAAGGGGACAGAGGGAGCACAAGGGACAGAGTGACCACAAGGGGACAGTGTAACCACAAGGGGACAGAGTGACCACAAGGGGACAGAGGGAGCACAAGGGACAGAGTGACCACAAGGGGACAGAGGGAGCACAAGGGACAGAGTGACCACAAGGGGCCAGAGTGAGCACAAGGGGATAGAGTGACCACATGGGGACAGAGGGACCACAAGGGGGACAGAGTGACCACAAGGGGACAGTGTGACCACAAAGGGGACAGAGTGACCACAAGGGGACAGAGGGAGCACCAGGGACAGAGTGACCACAAGGGGACAGAGTGACCACAAGGGGACAGTGTGACCACAAGGGGATAGAGTGACCACAAGGGGACAGAGTGACCACAAGGGGGACAGAGTGACCACAAGGGGACAGTGTGACCACAAGGGGGACAGAGTGACCACAAGGGGACAGTGTGACCACAAGGGGACAGATTGACCACAAGGGGACCGAGGGAGCACCAGGGACAGTGTGACCACAAGGGGACAGTGTGACCACAGGGGGACAGAGTGACCACAAGGGGGACAGAGGGAGCACCAGGGACAGTGTGACCACAAGGGGACAGAGTGACCACAAGGGGGACAGAGTGACCACAAGGGGACAGAGGGAGCACCAAAGACAGAGTGACCACAAGGGGATAGAGTGACCACAAGGGGACAGAGGGAGCACCAGGGACAGTGTGACCACAAGGGGACAGAGTGACCACAAGGGGACAGAGTGACCACAAGGGGGACAGAGTGACCACAATGGGGACAGTGTGACCACAAGGGGACAGTGTGACCACAAGGGGACAGAGGGAGTACCAGGGGGACAGGGTGACCACAAGTGGACATAGTGACCACAAGGGGACAGAGGGAGCACCAGGGACAGTGTGACCACAAGGGGGACAGAGTGACCACAAGGGGGACAGAGTGAGCACCAATGACAGAGTGACCACAAGGGGGACAGTGTAACCACAAGGGGACAGAGGGAGTACCAGGGACAGAGTGACCACAAGGGGACAGAGTGACCACAAGGGGACAGTGTGACCACAAGGGGACAGAGTGAGCACCAGGGACAGAGTGACCACAAGGAGGACAGTGTGACCACAAGGGGGACAGAGTGACCACAAGGGGACAGAGTGAGCACCAGGGACAGAGTGACCACAAGGGGACAGTGTGACCACATGGGGACAGAGTGACCACAAGGGGACAGAGTGACCACAAGGGGGACAGAGTGACCACAAGGGGACAGAGTGACCACAAGGGGACAGAGTGAGCACCAGGGACAGTGTAACCACAAGGGGACAGAGTGACCACAAGGGGACAGAGTGACCACAAGGGGACAGAGTGAGCACCAGGGACAGAGTGACCGCAAGGGGATAGAGTGACCACAAGGGGACAGGGTGACCACAAGGGGACAGAGTGAGCACCAGGGGACAGAGTGACCACAAGGGGGACAGTGTGACCACAAGGGGACAGTGTGACCACAAGGGGGACAGAGTGACCACAAGGGGACAGTGTGACCACAAGGGGACAGAGTGACCACAAGGGGGACAGAGTGACCACAAGGGGACAGTGTGACCACAAGGGGACAGAGTGACCACAAGGGGGACAGTGTGACCACAAGGGGACAGTGTGACCACAAGGGGACAGAGGGAGTACCAGGAACAGTGTGACCACAAGGGGACAGAGTGACCACAAGGGGACAGAGGGAGCACAAGGGACAGAGGGAGTACCAGGGACAGAGTGACCACAAGGGAACAGAGTGACCACAAGGGGGACAGAGTGACCACAAGGGGACAGAGTGACCACAAGGGGACAGAGTGAGCACCAGGGACAGAGTGACCACAAGGGGACAGTGTGACCACAAGGGGACAGAGTGAGCACCAGGGACAGAGTGACCACAAGGGGACAGTGTGACCACAAGGGGACAGAGTGACCACAAGGGGGACAGAGTGACCACAAGGGGGACAGGGTGACCACAAGGGGACAGTGTGACCACAAGGGGACAGAGGGAGTACCAGGGGGACAGGGTGACCACAAGTGGACATAGTGACCACAAGGGGACAGAGGGAGCACCAGGGACAGTGTGACCACAAGGGGACAGTGTAACCACAAGGGGAACAGTGTGACCACAAGGGGACAGTGTAACCACAAGGGGACAGAGTGACCACAAGGGGACAGAGGGAGCACAAGGGACAGAGTGACCACAAGGGGACAGAGGGAGCACAAGGGACAGAGTGACCACAAGGGGACAGAGTGAGCACAAGGGGACAGTGTAACCACAAGGGGACAGAGTGACCACAAGGGGACAGAGTGAGCACCTGGGAAAGAGTGACCACAAGGGGATAGAGTGACCACAAGGGGACAGAGGGAGCACAAGGGACAGAGTGACCACAAGGGGACAGTGTAACCACAAGGGGACAGAGGGAGTACCAGGGACAGAGTGACCACAAGGGGGACAGAGTGACCACAAGGGGACAGAGTGACCACAAGGGGACAGTGTGACCACAAGGGGACAGAGGGAGTACCAGGGACAGAGTGACCACAAGGGGGACAGAGTGACCACAAGGGGATAGAGTGACCACAAGGGGACAGTGTGACCACAAGGGGACAGAGTGACCACAAGGGGACAGTGTGACCACAAGGGGACAGAGGGAGTACCAGGGACAGAGTGACCACAAGGGGACAGAGTGACCACAAGGGGGACAGAGTGACCACAAGGGGACAGAGTGAGCACCAGGGACAGAGTGACCACAAGGGGACAGAGTGACCACAAGGGGGACAGAGTGACCACAAGGGGACAGAGTGACCACAAGGGGACAGAGTGAGCACCAGGGACAGTGTAACCACAAGGGGACAGAGTGACCACAAGGGGACAGAGGGAGCACCAGGGATAGAGTGACCGCAAGGGGATAGAGTGACCACAAGGGGACAGAGTGAGCACCAGGGACAGAGTGACCACAAGGGGACAGTGTGACCACAAGGGGACAGTGTGACCACAAGGGGGACAGAGTGAGCACCAGGGACAGAGTGAGCACAAGGGGACAGTGTGACCACAAGGGGACAGAGTGACCACAAGGGGACAGAGGGAGCACCAGGGACAGAGTGACCACAAGGGGATAGAGTAACCACAAGGGGACAGATTGAGCACAAGGGACAGAGTGATCACAAGGGGACAGTGTGACCACAAGGGGACAGAGTGACCACAAGGGGACAGTGTAACCACAAGGGGACAGAGTGACCACAAGGGGACAGAGTGACCACAAGGGGACAGAGGGAGCACCAGGGACAGAGTGACCGCAAGGGGATAGAGTGACCACAAGGGGACAGAGTGAGCACCAGGGACAGAGTGACCACAAGGGGACAGTGTGACCACAAGGGGACAGTGTGACCACAAGGGGGACAGAGTGAGCACCAGGGACAGAGTGAGCACAAGGGGACAGTGTGACCACAAGGGGACAGAGTGACCACAAGGGGACAGAGGGAGCACCAGGGACAGAGTGACCACAAGGGGATAGAGTGACCACAAGGGGACAGAGTGAGCACAAGGGACAGAGTGATCACAAGGGGACAGTGTGACCACAAGGGGACAGAGTGACCACAAGGGGACAGTGTGACCACAAGGGGACAGAGTGACCACAAGGGGACAGAGTGACCACAAGGGGGACAGTGTGACCACAAGGGGACAGAGTGAGCCCCAGGGGGACAGAGTGACCACAAGGGGGACAGAGTGACCACAAGGGGAAAGTGTGACCACAAGGGGACAGTGTGACCACAAGGGGACAGTGTGAGCACAAGGGACAGCGTGACCACAAGGGGACAGTGTGACCACAAGGGGACAGTGTGACCACAAGGGGACAGAGGGAGCACCAGGGACAGAGTGACCACAAGGGGACAGAGTGACCACAAGGGGACAGAGGGAGTACAAGGGACAGAGTGACCACAAGGGGACGGTGTGACCACAAGGGGACAGAGTGACCACAAGGAGGACAGTGTGACCACAGGGGGACAGAGGGAGCACAAGGGGGACAGTGTGACCACAAGGGGACAGAGTGAGCACAAGGGACAGAGTGACCACAAGGGGACAGTGTGACCACAAGGGGACAGAGTGACCACAAGGAGGACAGTGTGACCACAGGGGGACAGAGGGAGCACAAGGGACAGAGTGACCACAAGGGGACAGAGTGACCACAAGGGGGACAGGGTGACCACAGGGGGACAGAGGGAGCACAAGGGACAGAGTGACCACAAGGGGACAGAGTGACCACAAGGGGGACAGGGTGACCACAGGGGGACAGAGTGAGCACAAGGGGACCGTGTGACCACAAGGGGACAGAGTGAGCACAAGGGACAGAGTGACCACAAGGGGACAGAGTGACCACAAGGGGGACAGGGTGACCACAAGGGGACAGAGTGACCACAAGGGGGACAGAGTGAGCACCAGGGACAGAGTGAGCACCAGGGACAGAGTGACCACAAGGAGGACAGTGTGACCACAAGGGGGACAGAGTGACCACAAGGGGACAGTGTGACCACAAGGGGACAGAGGGAGTACCAGGGACAGAGTGACCACAAGGGGACAGAGTGACCACAAGGGGGACAGGGTGACCACAAGGGGACAGAGTGAGCACCAGGGACAGAGTGACCACAAGGGGACAGTGTGACCACAAGGAGGACAGAGGGAGCACCAGGGACAGAGTGAGCACAAGGGGACTGTGTGACCACAAGGAGGACAGTGTGACCACAAGGGGACAGAGGGAGCACAAGGGACAGAGTGACCACAAGGGGACAGTGTGACCACAAGGGGACAGTGTAACCACAAGGGGACAGAGGGAGTACCAGGGACAGAGTGAGCACAAGGGGACAGTGTGACCACAAGGAGGACAGTGTAACCACAAGGGGACAGTGTGACCACAAGGGGACAGAGGGAGTACCAGGGACAGAGTGACCACAAGGGGACAGAGTGACCACAAGGGGGACAGGGTGACCACAAGGGGACAGAGTGAGCACCAGGGACAGAGTGACCACAAGGGGACAGAGTGACCACAAGGAGGACAGTGTGACCACAAGGGGGACAGAGGGAGCACCAGGGACAGAGTGACCACAAGGGGACAGTGTGACCACAAGGGGACAGAGTGACCACAAGGGGACGGTGTGACCACAAGGGGACAGTGTGACCACAAGGGGACAGAGTGACCACAAGGGGGACAGTGTGACCACAAGGGGACAGTGTGACCACAAGGGGACAGAGTGACCACAAGGGGGACAGTGTGACCACAAGGGGACAGTGTGACCACAAGGGGACAGAGTGACCACAAGGGGGACAGTGTGACCACAAGGGGACAGAGTGACCACAAGGGGGACAGGGTTGCAGAGGGACAGAGTGTCCACAGGGACAGGGGGGCAGAGGGACACGGTGTCCACAGGGACAAGGGGGGACATATGGACAGAGTGCCCACAGGGACAGGGGGGTGCACAGGGAATGAGCGTACACAGGGAGAGAGTGTACATATGGACTGGAGGACATAGGGACAGAGTGTCCACAGGGACAGGAGGGCACAGGGACAGGGGGCACAGGGAGAGGGGGCACACAGGGACAGATTGTCCACAGGGACAGGGGGGCACATGGACAGAGTGTCCACAGAGACAGGGGGCAGAGTGTCCACACGGACAGGGGGGCACAGGGACAGAGTGTTCACAGGGACAGGAGGGCACAGGGACAGAGTGTCCACAGGGACAGCCGGCACAGGGACAGGGGGGACATAGGGACCGAGTGTCCCCAGGGGCAGGGTGGCACAGGGACAGAATGCCCACAGGGACAGTGTCCACAGGAATAGGGGGGCAGAGGGACAGAGTGTTCACAGGGACAGGCGGGCACAGGGACAGGGGGCACATGGACAGAGTGTCCACAAGGACAGAGTGCCCACAGGGACAGAGTGTCGACAGGAACAGAGTGTCGACAGGAACAGGGAGCACAGGAAGAGGGGAGCACAGTGACAGACTGTCCACAGGGCCCGGGGGGGGGGGGGAACATTGGGACAGAGTGTCCACATGGACAGGGGGGACATAGGGACAGAGTGTCCACAGAGACAGGGGGGGCATAGGGACAGAGTGTCCACAGGAACAGGGGTGGCATAGGGACAGAGTGTCCACATGGACAGGGGGGACATAGGGACAGAGTGTCCACAGGAACAGGGGGACACAAGGACAGGAGGGCACAGGGACAGAATGCCCACAGGGACAGAGTGTCTACAGGAACAGGGGGCACCCGGACAGAGTGTCCACAGGGACAGAGTGCCCAGAGGGACAGGGGAGCACAGGGACAGACTGTCCACAGCAACAGGGGGGCACAGGGACAGAGTGTCCATAGAGACAGGGGGGCACAGGCACAGAATGCCCACAGGGACAGGGGTACACAGGGACAGGGGGGCAAAGGGACACAGGGGCACAGAGACAGAATGCCCACAGGGACAGGGTGACCACAGGTACGGTGGGGCACATGGACAGTGTCCTCAGGAACAGGGGGACATAGAGACAGAATGTGCACAGGGACAGGGGGGACATATGGACAGAGTGTCCACAGGGACATATGGACAGAGTGTCCATAGGGACGGGGGGGACATAGGGGCAGAGTGTCCACAGGGACAGGAGGGCACAGGGACAGGGGGCACTGGGACAGGGGGAGCACAGGGACAGGGGGCACACAGGGACAGAGTGTGCACAGGGACAGGGGGACACAGGGACAGAGTGTCCACAGGAACAGGGGGACATAGAGACATAGTATCGACAAGAATGGGGTTACAGGGACAGGGGGACATGGGCACAGTGTCCACAGGGACAGGGGGGCACAGGGACAGAGTGTCCACAGAGACAGGGGGGCACAGGGACAGGGGGGGCACAGGGACAGAGTGTCCACAGGGACAGGGGGGCACAGGGACAGGGGGGGCACAGGGACAGGGGGACACAGGGACAGAGTGTGCACAGGGACAGGGGGGCACAGGGACAGGGGGGGCACAGGGACAGGGGGGCACAGGGAACGGGGGACACAGGGACAGGGGGGCACAGGGACAGAGTGTGCACAGGGACAGGGGGGCACAGGGACAGGGGGGCACAGGGACAGAGTGTCCACAGAGACAGGGGGGCACAGGGACAGGGGGGGCACAGGGACAGGGGGGGCACAGGGACAGGGGGGGCACAGGGACAGGGGGGGCACAGGGACAGGGGGGGCACAGGGACAGGGGGGCACAGGGACAGAGTGTCCACAGAGACAGGGGGGCACAGGGACAGGGGGGGCACAGGGACAGGGGGGCACAGGGACAGAGTGTCCACAGAGACAGGGGGGCACAGGGACAGGGGGGGCACAGGGACAGGGGGGCACAGGGACAGAGTGTCCACAGAGACAGGGGGGCACAGGGACAGGGGGGGCACAGGGACAGGGGGACACAGGGACAGAGTGTCCACAGAGACAGGGGGGCACAGGGACAGAGTGTCCACAGGGACAGGGGGGCACAGGGACAGAGTGTCCACAGGGACAGGGGGGGGCACAGGGAACGGGGGAAACAGGGACAGAGTGTGCACAGGGACAGGGGGGCACAGGGACAGGGGGGGGCACAGGGAACGGGGGAAACAGGGACAGAGTGTGCACAGGGACTGGGGGCACATGGACAGAGTGTCCACAGGAACGGGGGGCACAGGGACAGAGTGTCCACAGGGACAGGGGACACAGGGACAGAGTGTCCACAAGGACAGGGGGGTACAGGGATGGGGGGGGCACAGGGACAGGGGGCACACAGGAACAGAGTGCGTATAGGGACAGAGTGCCTACAGGGACAGGGGGGCACAGGGACAGGGGACACAGGGACAGAGTGTCCACAGGGACAGCGTGCCCACAGGGACAGGGGGCACAGGGACAGGGGGACATAGAGACAGAGTATCGACAAGAATGGGGCTACAGGAACAGGGGGGCAACGGGACAGAGTGTCCATAGGGACAGGGGCCACATGGACAGAGTGTCCACAGGGACAGGGGGGCACAGGGACAGAGTGTCCACAGGGACAGGGGCCACATGGACAGAGTGTCCACAGGGACAGGGGGGCACAGGGACAGAGTGTCCACAGGGACAGGGGCCACATGGACAGAGTGTCCACAGGGACAGGGGCCACATGGACAGAGTGTCCACAGGGACAGGGGGGCACAGGGACAGAGTGTCCACAGGGCCTGGGGAGGGGGGGGGGGAGGGGAGCGGCATAGAGTCAGTGGGTCCACAGGTATGGAGGGGCTCAGGGACAGTGTCCACAGGTACAGGGGGGAACATAGGGACAGAGTGTCCACAGGGAGAGGGGGGCACAGGGACAGGGGGGGTCAAAGGGACAGAGTGACCACAGGGACAGGGGGGACAAAGGGACAGAGTGTCCACAGGGACAGGGGGGACAAAGGGACAGAGTGTCCACAGGGAGAGGGGGGCACAGGGACAGGGGGGGTCAAAGGGACAGAGTGACCACAGGGACAGGGGGGACAAAGGGACAGAGTGTCCACAGGGACAGGGGGCACAGGGACCAGGAGATATAGGGACAGGGGGACATAAGGACAGATTGGGACAGGGGGGCACAGGGACAGAGTGTCCACAGGGACAGGGGGGCACAGGGACAGAGTGTCCACAGGGACAGGGGGCATAGGGACAGAGTGTCCACAGGGACAGGGGGCACAGGGACCAGGAGATATAGGGACAGGGGGACATAAGGACAGATTGGGACAGGGGGGCACAGGGACAGAGTGTCCACAGGGACAGGGGGGACAAAGGGACAGAGTGTCCACAGGGACAGGGGGGCACAGGGACAGAGTGTCCACAGGGACAGGGGGGCACAGGGACAGAGTGTCCACAGGGACAGGGGGGCACAGGGACAGAGTGTCCACAGGGACAGGGGGGCACAGGGACAGAGTGTCCACAGGGACAGGGGGGACAAAGGGACAGAGTGACCACAGGAACAGGGGGGACAAAGGGACAGAGTGTCCACAGGGACAGGGGGCATAGGGACAGAGTGTCCACAGGAAGAGGGGGGGCACAGGGACAGGGGGCACAGGGACAGTGTCCACAGGAAGAGGGAGGGGCACAGGGACAGGGGGGCACAAGGACAGAATGCCCACAGGTACAGAGTGTCCACTGGAACCTAGGGGCACAGGGACAGGGGGGGCACAGGGACAAGGTGTCCACAAGGACAGGGGGCACAGGGACAGAGTGTCCACAGGGACAGGGGGGCACAGGGACAGAGTGTATACTGGGATAGGGGGACAGAGAGAGAGAGTGTCCACAGGGATAGGGGGGCACAAGGACAGGGGATACAGGGACAGATTGTCCACAGGAACAGGGGGGACAAAGGGACAGTGTGTCCACAGGGACAGAGTGCCCACAGGGACAGAGTGGCACAGGGGCAGGGGGGCACAGGGACAGAGTGTCCACAGGGACAGGGGGGACATAGGGACAGAGTGTTCAAAGGGATGGAGGGGGGAGGGAACATTGGGACAGAGTATCTACAAGGACGGGGGGCACAGGGACAGAGGACCATGGGGACAAAGGGGCACTGGAACAGAGTGCCCATAGGGACGGGGGGGCACAGGGACAGTGTCCACAGGGACACGGAGTGCAGTTACACAGTGTGCATAGGGACAGGGGGACACAGGGACAGGGGGGCATGGGGTAAGGGGGGCCCAGGGACAGGGGCCCACAGGGACAGAGTGTCCACAGGGATAGGGGGACACAGAGAGAGTGTCCACAGGGACAGGGGGGCACAAGGACAGGGAGATACAGGGACAGAGTGCCCACAGGGATGGGTGGGGGGAGTACAGTGATGGGGTGAGGGGGGGGTCAGTGACAGGGGTGCATGGGGTCTGGGGGCATGGGGACAGGCTACACAGGGACATGGGGGCACAGGGATGGATGTCCACAGGACAGAGTGTCCACAGGGACAGGGGGGACATAGGGACAGGGGATCACAGGGACAGAGTATCCACAGGGACATGGACAGGGGGCACTCAGGGACAGGGGGGCACACAGGGAGAGGTGGGCACAGGGACAGAGAACCCACAGGGACAGGGGGGCACAAGGACAGAGTGCCCACAGGAACAGGGGGGCACAAGGACAGAGTGCCCACAGGGACAGGGGGGCACAGGGGCAGAGTGTCCATAGGAACAGGGGGCACAGGGACAGAGTGTCCACAGGGTCATGGGGCACAGGGACAGGGGGGCACAGGGGCAGAGTGTCCACAGGGACAGGGGGGCACAGGGACAGAGTGTCCATAGGGTCAGGGGGCACAAGGACAAAATGCCCACAGGTACAGAGTGTCCACAGGGACAGAGGGGCACAGGGACAGAGTGTCCACAGGGACAGAATGTCCACAGGGATAGGGGGACACAGAGAGAGAGTGGCCAGAGGGACAGGGGGGCACAAGGACAGAGTGTCCACAGGGACGGGTGGGGGGAGTACAGTGATGGGGGGAGGGGGGGGGGGTCAGTGACAGGGGTGCATGGGGTCTGGGGGCATGGGGACAGGCTACACAGGGACATGAGGGCACAGGGATGGATGTCCACAGGACAGAGTGTCCACAGGGACAGGGGGGACATAGGGACAGGGGATCACAGGGACAGAGTATCCACAGGGACATGGACAGGGGGCACTCAGGGGCAGGGGGCACACAGGGAGAGGTGGGCACAGGGACAGTGTGTCCACAGGAACAGGGGGGACAAAGGGACAGAGTGTCCACAGGGACAGGGAGAGGGGGCACTCAGGGACAGGGGGGCACACAGGGAGAGGTGGGCACAGGGACACAGAACCCACAGGGACAGGGGGATATAAGGAGAGAGTGTCCACAGGGACAGGGGGGCACAAGGACAGAGTGCCCACAGGGACAGGGGGACACAGGGACAGTGTGTCCACAGGGTCAGGGGGCACAAGGACAAAATGCCCACAGGTACAGAGTGTCCACAGGGACAGAGGGGCACAGGGAGAGAGAACCACTGGGAAGGAGGACACAGGGGGCACAGGTCCGGGGTGGGGACGGGGGGCACAGGGACAGAGTACCCACAGGGACAGGGGGGACATAGGGACATTGTGTTCAAAGGGATGGGGGGAGAGGGAACATAGGGACAGAGTATCTACAAGGACGGGGGGCACAGGGACAGAGGACCATGGGGACAAAGGGGGCCAGTGGAACAGAGTGCCCATAGGGACGGGGGGCACAGGGACAGTGTCCACAGGGACACGGAGTGCAGTCACACAGTGTGCATAGGGACAGGGGGACACAGGGACAGGGGGGCATGGGGAAAGGGGGGCCCGGGGACAGGGGCCCAGAGGGACAGAGTGCCCACAGGGACGGGGGGGGCACAGGGACAGAGTGTCCACAGGGATAGGGGGACACAGAGAGAGAGTGGCCAGAGGGACAGGGGGGCACAAGGACAGGGGGATACAGGGACAGAGTGCCCACAGGGACAGGTGGGGGGAGTACAGTGATGGGGGGAGGGGGGGGGTCAGTGACAGGGGGGCATGGGGTCTGGGGGCATGGGGACAGGTTCCACAGGGACATGAGGGCACAGGGACGGATGTCCACAGGACAGAGTGTCCACAGGGACAGGAGGGACATAGGGACAAGGGATCACAGGGACAGAGTATCCACAGGGACATGGACAGGGGGCACTCAGGGACAGGGGGGCACACAGGGAGAGGTGGGCACAGGGACAGAGAACCCACAGGGACAGGGGATCACAGGGACAGAGTATCCACAGGGACATGGACAGGGGGCACTCAGGGACAGGGGGGCACACAGGGAGAGGTGGGCACAGGGACACAGAACCCACAGGGACAGGGGGATATAAGGAGAGAGTGTCCACAGGGACAGGGGGGCACAAGGACAGAGTGCCCACAGGGACAGAGTGCCCACGGGGACAGAGTGTCCACAGGGACAGGGGGGGACATAGGGACAGCGTGTCCACAGGAACAGGGGGCACAGGAACAGGGGTCACTGGGACAGAGAGTCCACAAAGACAGGGTGGCACAGGGACAGGGGGACACAGGGACAGAGTGTCCATAGGGACAGGGGGGCACAGGGATAGAGTGTCCATAGGGACGGGGGGGCACAGGGACAGAGTGTCCACAGTGACCGGGAGACATAGGGACAGAACATCTACAGGGACAGAATGTCCACAGGGACAGGGGTTCACAGGGACATGGGGACACAGGGACAGAGTATCCACAGGGACAGGGGGGCACACAGGAACAGGTGGCACAGGGACAGAGTGTCCACAGTGACCGGGAGACATAGGGACAGAACATCTACAGGGACAGAATGTCCACAGAGACAGGAGGGCACACGGACAGGGGGGCACAAGGACAGAGTGCCCACGGGGACAGAGTGTCCACAGGGACGGGGGGGCACAGGGACAGAGTGACCACAGGGACAGGGGGACACAGGGACCAGGAGATATAGGGACAGGGGGACATAAGGACAGATTGGGACAGGGGGGCACAGGGACAGAGTGTCCACAGGGACAGGGGGCATAGGGACAGAGTGTCCACAGGGACAGGGGGGACAAAGGGACAGAGTGTCCACAGGGACAGGGGGGCACAGGGACAGAGTGTCCATAGGGACAGGGGGGACAAAGGGACAGAGTGTCCACAGGGACAGGGGGGCACAGGGACAGAGTGTCCACAGGGACAGAGTGTACACAGGGACAGAGTGTCCACAGGGACAGAGTGTACACAGGGACAGGGGGGGCACAGGGAGAGAGAACCACTGGGAAGGAGGACACAGGGGGGCACAGGTACGGGGTGGGGACGGGGGGCACAGGGACAGTGTGTACACAGGGACCAGGGTTCATAGGTACAGGGACAGAGTGTGCACAGGGACAGGGGAGCACAGGGACAGAGGTCCACCGGGACAGAGGGGCACAGGGACAGAGTGTCCATAGGGACAGGGGGGGCACAGGGACAGAGTGTCCACACGGACAGGGACAGAGTATCCACAGGGTCAGGGGGGGACATAAGGACAGAGTGTCCACAGGGTCAGGGGGGGACATAAGGACAGAGTGTCCACAGGGACAGAGTGCACACAGGGACCGGGAGACATAGGGACAGAGTCTCTACAGGGACAGGGGGGCTCAGGGGCAGAGTGCCCACAGGGACAGAGTATCCACAGGGACAGGGGGGCAACGGGACAGAGTGTCCACAGGGACAGGGGGACATATGGACAGAGTGTCCACAGGGACAGGGGGAGCATTGGGGGGAAATGTCCACAGGGACAGAGGGCACACAGGGACAGTGTGTACACAGGGACCGGGGGACATAGAGATAGATTATCTATAGGGACAGAGTGTCCATAGGGACAGGGGGCCACAGGGACAGGGGGGCACAAGGCCAGAGTGTCCACAGGGACCGGGACAGTGTCCACAGGGACGGGGGGGGGGGGCACAGGGACAGAGTGCACACGGGGACAGAGTGTCCACAGGGACAGGGTGACACATCGACAGAGTGTCCACAGGGACAGGGGGACACAGGGACAGTGTGTCCACAGGGACAGGGGGACACAGGGACAGTGTGTCCACAGGGACAGGGGGACACAGGTACGGGCAGGGGGGGGCGGCACAGGGACAGTGTGTCCATTGGGACATAGGGGCATAGGGAGAGAGTGTCCACAGGGACAGAGGGGCACACAGGGACAAGGGGGCACAAGGACAGAGTGCACACGGGGACAGAGTGTCTGTAGGGTCAGGGGGGCACAGGGACAGAGTGTCCACAGGGACAGGGTGGCACAGGGACAGAGTGTCCACAGGGACAGGGTGGCACATCGACAGAGTGCCCACGGCGACAGGGGGGGCAAAAAGGACAGAGTGTCCACACGGGGACAGAGTGTCTGTAGGGTCAGGGGGTACAGGGACAGAGTGTGCACAGGGACAGGGGGGTACAGGGACAGAGTGTGCACAGGGACAGGGGGGCACAGGGACAGAGTATCCACAGGGACTAGGGGGGCACAGGGACAGGGGGGCACAGGGACAGAGTATCCACAGGGACAGGGACAGGGGGCACCTCAGGGGCAGGGGGGCACAGGGACAGAGTGTCCACAGTGACCGGGAGACATAGGGACAGAGTCTCTACAGGGACAGGGGGGCTCAGGGACAGAGTGCCCACAGATACAGGAGGGCACAGGGACAGACGGACGTAGGGACAGAGTGTCCACAGGGACAGGGGGGCACAAGGACAGATGTCCACAGGGACCGAGAGACATAGGGACAGAGCATCTACAGGGACAGAATGTCCACAGGGACAGGGAGGAACGGGGGCAGTGTGTCCACAGGTACAGAGTGTCCACAGGGACAGGGTGGCACATCGACAGAGTGCCCACAGGGACAGTGTCCACAGGGACAGGGGGGGCACAGTGACAAAGTGTTCAAAGGGACAGGGGGCACACAGGGACAGGGGGAGCATAGGGACAGAGTGTCCACAGGGACAGAGGGCACACAGGGACAGTGTGTACACAGGGACAGAGGGACATAGGGACAGAGTATCTATAGGGAGAGAATGTCCACAGGGACAGGGGGCACACAGGGACAGAGTGTCCACAGGGACAGAGTGTCCACAGGGACAGGGGGCCACAGGGACAGAGTGTCCACAGGGACAGGGGGGGTACAGGGACAGAGTGTCCACAGGGACAGGGGGGTACAGGGATGGGGGGGGCACAGGGACAGAGTGTCCACAGGGACGGGGGCCACAGGGACAGAGTGTCCACAGGGACAGGGGGGCACAGGGACAGTGTGTCCACAGGGACAGGGGGCCACAGGGACAGAGTGTCCACAGGGACAGGGGGGGTACAGGGACAGAGTGTCCACAGGGACAGGGGGCCACAGGGACAGTGTGTCCACAGGGACAGGGGGGCACAGGGACAGAGTGTCCACAGGGACAGGGGGGCACAGGGACAGAGTGTCCACAGGGACAGGGGGGCACAGGGACAGAGTGTCCACAGGGACAGGGGGCCACAGGGACAGAGTGTCCACAGGGACAGGGGGGGTACAGGGACAGAGTGTCCACAGGGACAGGGGGCCACAGGGACAGTGTGTCCACAGGGACAGGGGGGCACAGGGACAGAGTGTCCACAGGGACAGGGGGGCACAGGGACAGTGTGTCCACAGGGACAGGGGGCCACAGGGACAGTGTGTCCACAGGGACAGGGGGCCACAGGGACAGTGTGTCCACAGGGACAGGGGGCCACAGGGACAGAGTGTCCACAGGGACAGGGGGGGCACAGGGACAGAGTGTCCACAGGGACAGGGGGGGGCACAGGGACAGAGTGTCCACAGGGACAGGGGGGCACAGAGACAGAGTGGGCACAGGGACAGGGGGATACAGGGAGAGAGTGTCCACAAGGACGGGGGGATACAGTGACAGGGGGGCATGGGGCACAGGGACAGAGTGTTCACAGGGACAGGGGCCCACAGGGAGAGGGGGCACAGGGACAAAGGGCACAAGGACAGGATCCACAGGGACAGAGTGCCCACAGGGACAGAGTGTACAGAGAGTTGAGGGGCACAGGGACAGAGAGTCCGCAGGGACAGGGGGACACAGAGTGAGAGTGTCCACAGGGGCAGGGGGGCACAGGGACAGAATTTCCACAGGGACAGGGGGCCATAGGGACAGGGGGCCATAGGGACAGAGGGGCACAGGGACAGGGGGGACAAGGACAGAGTGTCCACAGGGCCAGAGGGGCACAGGGACAGATGGTACACAGGGCTAGAGGAGCACAGGGACAGTGTGTCCACAGGGACAGGGGTAGCACAGAGACAGAGTGGGTACAGGGACAGGGGGACACAGGGAGAGAGTGTCCACAAGGATGGGGGGGGGGGGGGGGGACAGTGACAGGGGGGCATGGGGCACAGGGACAGCGTCCACAGGGACATGGGGGCACAGGGACAGGGGGCGTACAGGGACAGGGGGTAGAGGGACATGGGGGGGTACAGGGACATGGGGGGGTACAGGGACATGGGGGGGTACAGGGACAGGGGGTTACAGGGAAATGGAACACAGGGACACACAGGGGTACAGGGACATGGGGGCACAGGGACAGGGGGCGTACAGGGACAGGGGGTAGAGGGACATGGGGGGGGTACAGGGACATGGGGGGGTACAGGGACATGGGGGGGTACAGGGACAGGGGGTTACAGGGAAATGGAACACAGGGACACACAGGGGTACAGGGACAGGGGGGCACAGGGATAGTGTGCCCACAGGGACAGGGGGCACAGGGACAGAGTGTCCACAGGGACAGGGGGGCACAGGGATAGTGTGCCCACAGGGACAGGGGGCATACAGGGACAGAGTGTCCACAGGGACTGGGGGGCACAGGGATAGTGTGCCCACAGGGACAGGGGGGCACAGGGACAGAGTGTCCACAGGGACAGGGGGGCACAGGGATAGTGTGCCCACAGGGACAGGGGGCATACAGGGACAGAGTGTCCACAGGGACAGGGGGGCACAGGGATAGTGTGCCCACAGGGACAGGGGGCATACAGGGACAGAGTGTCCACAGGGACAGGGGGGCACAGGGATAGTGTGCCCACAGGGACAGGGTGTACACAGGGACAGAGCTTCCACAGGGACAGGGAGCACAGGGACAGAGTGTCCACAGGGACAGGGGGGCACAGGGATAGTGTGCCCACAGGGACAGGGGGGCACAGGGATAGTGTGCCCACAGGGACAGGGGGGCACAGGGATAGTGTGCCCACAGGGACAGGGGGGCACAGGGATAGTGTGCCCACAGGGACAGGGGTAGCACAGGGACAGAGCTTCCACAGGGACAGGGAGCACAAAGACAGAGTGCCCACAGGGACAGAGTGTCCACAGGGACACAGAGCACAGGGACAAGGGGGCACAGGGACAGAGTGTCCATCGGGACAGGGGCACGGGGACAGAGTGTCCACAGGGATGGGTGGGTACAGTGACAGGGGGGCATGGGGACTGGGGGCATGGGGCAGGCTCCACAGGGACGGATGTCCACAGGGACAGGAGGACACAGCGACAGAGTGTCCACAGGGACAGGGGGGATATAGGGAAAGGGGGGACATAGGGACAGGGGGACACAGGGACAGAGTGTCCACAGGGACAGGGGGGACATAGGGACAGGGGGGACATAGGGACAGGGGGACACACGGGCAGAGTATCCACAGGGACAGGGAGAGGGGGCACTCAGGGGCAGGGGGGCACACAGGAACAGGTGGGCACTGGGACAGAGAACCCACAGGGACAGGGGGGACATAGGGAGAGAGTGTCCACAGGGACAGGGGGGCACAGGGGCAGTGTCCACAGGGTCAGGGGGCACAGGGATAGGGGGGCACAGGGACAGAATGTCCATAGGAACAGGGGGCACAGGGGTGGTGCGTGCTCAGGGTCAGGGTGCACAGGGACAGTGTGTCCACACGGCCAGGGGGCACATGGACACTGTGTCCACAGAGACGGGGGGCACAGGGACAGAGTGTACACAGAGACGGGGGGCACAGGGACACAGTGTACACAGGGCTGGAGGGACACAGGGACAGAGTGTCCACAGGGACAGGGGGCACAGGGACAGAGTGCCCACAGGGACAGGGGGGCACAGGGACAGAGTGCCCACAGGGACAGGGGGCACAGGGACGCGGAGCACAGGGACAGAGTGTGCACAGGGACAAAGGGCACAAGGACAGGATCCACAGGGATGGGGATATGGGGTAGAGGGCACAGGGATGGGGGTAGTGGGCAGAGGGCACAGGGACAGGGGGCAACAGGGACAGAGTGTCCACAGGGACAGGGGACACGGGGACAGAGTGCCCACAGAGACAGAGGGGCACAGGGACAGAATGCCCACAGGGACAGAGCGTCCACAGGGACAGGGGGGTACAGGGACAGAGTGTCCTCAGGGACAGGGGGGGCACAGGGACAGGGGGCACAAGGACAGAGTGCCCACAGGGACAGGGGGGCACAGGGACAGAGTGTTCACAGGGACGTGGGGCACAGGGACAGAGTGTCCACAGGGACAGGGGGGCACAGGGACAGAGTGTCCATAGGGACAGGGGGACAGAGGGACAGGGGGGCATGGGGACAGGGGGGCACAGGGACAGAGTGTCCAAAGGGACAGGGGGGCACAGGGACAGAGTGCCCACAGGGACAGAGGGGCACAGGGACAGAGTGTCCACAGGGACAGGGGGGCACAGGGGCAGAGTGTCCAAAGGGACAGGGGGGCACAGGGACAGAGTGTCCAAAGGGACAGGGGGGCACAGGGACAGAGTGTCCACAGGGACAGGGGGGCACAGGGGCAGAGTGTTCAAAGGGACAGGGGGGCACAGGGACAGAGTGTCCACAGGGACAGGGGGGCACAGGGGCAGAGTGTTCAAAGGGACAGGGGGGCACAGGGACAGAGTGTCCACAGGGACAGGGGGGCACAGGGACAGTGTCCACAGGGACAGGGGGGCACAGGGACAGAGTGTCCATAGGGAGAGGGGGGCACAGGGACAGTGTCCACAGGGACAGGGGAGCACAGGGACAGAGTGTCCACAGGGACAGAGGGGCACAGGGACAGAGTATCCAAAGGGACAGGGGGGCACAGGGACAGAGTGTCCAAAGGGACAGGGGGGCACAGGGACAGAGTGTCCAAAGGGACATGGGGGCACAGGGACAGAGTGTCCAAAGGGACAGGGGGGCACAGGGACAGAGTGTCCATAGGGACAGGGGGGCACAGGGACAGAGTGCCCACAGGGACGGGGTGGTGGCGGGCAGAGGGACAGAGTGCCCACAGGGACAGGGGGCACAGGGACTCGGAGCACAGGGACAGAGGGGCACAGGGACAGAGGGTACACAGGGACAGGGGGTCACAGAGACAGAGGGTACACAAGGACAGGGGGCACAGGGACAGAGTGTCCACTGAGACACGAAGCGCAGGGACAGAGAGTCCATTGGGACAGGGGGACACAGGGACGCGGAGCACAGCGACAGGGGGGCACAGGGACAGAGTGTCCACAGGGACAGGGGGACATAGAGAGAGTGTGTCCACAGGGACTGGGGAGTACAGCGACAGGGGGTCACAGGGAGAGGGGGGCACTGAGACAGGAGGGCACAGAAACAGGGGGGCACAGTGACAGGGGGGCACAGCGACAGGGGGGCACAGGGACAGGGGGCCACAGGGACAAGGGGGCACAGGGACTGAGTGTCCACAGGACAGGATGACACAGGGACAGAGGGTACACAGGGACAGCAGGGCACACGGTCATAGTGTCCACAGGGACATGGGGACACAAAACAGGAGGGCACAGGGACAGAGTGTCCATTGGGACAGGGGAGCACAGGGACAGGGGGGGTGCATGGGGACAAGAGGCTACAGGGAATGGGGCCCACAGGGACAGAGTGTACACAGGACTGGGGGGGGGGAGGCACAGGGACACGGGGCACAGGGACAGGGGGACACAGAGATGGGGGCACAGGGACAGAATGTACACGGGGACGGGGGGACACAGGGACAGAGTGTCCATAGGGACAAGGGGGCACAGGGACAGAGTGTCCATAGGGACAGGGGGGACACAGGGACAGAGTGTCCACAGGGACAGGGGGAAAAGAAACAGAGTGTCCACAGGGATACGGAGTGCAGTGACACAGTGTGCACGGGGACAGGGGGGGCACAGGGACAGAGTGTCCATAGGGACAGAGTGTCCATAGGGACAGAGTGTCCATAGGGACAGGGGGGCACAGGGACAGGGGGGCACAGGGACAGGGTGTCCATAGGGATGGGGGGGGGGGGGCACAGGGACAGAGTGTCCACAGTGACAGGGGGGCACAGGGACAGGGGAACACAAGGACAGGGGGACACAGGGACAGGGGGACACAGAGACAGATGGTACACAAGGACAGAGTGGGCACAGGGACAGGGGGGCACAGGGACAGAGTGTCCACAGTGACAGGGGGACACAAGGACAGGAGGACTCAGGGACACAGTGTCCACAGGGACAGGAGGACTCAGAAGCAGGGGGACACAGGGACAGATGGTACACAGGGCCAGAGGGGCACAGGGACAGAGTGTCCATAAGGATATACGGGCACAGGGACAGAGTGTCCAAGGGGACAGGGGTAGCACAGGGACAGAGTGTCCACACGGACAATGGGCACAGGGACAGGGGGACACAGGGACAGGGGGACACAGAAACAGATGGTACACAGGGACAGAGGGGCACAGGGACAGTGGGCACAGGGACAGGGGGAGGTACAGTGACAGGGGGGCATGGGGCACAGGGACAGGGTCCACAGGGACAGGGGGACCCAGGGACAGTGGGCACAGGGACAGGGGGACACAGGGAGAGAGTGTCCACAAGGACGAGGGAGGTACAGTGACAGGGGGGCATGGGGCACAGGGACAGGGTCAACAGGGACATGGGGGAAACTGGGACGCGGAGCACAGCGACAGTGGGGCACAGGGACAGAGTGTCCATAGGAACAGGGGGACACAGAGACAGAGTGTTCACAGGGACAGGGGGACACAGAGAGAGTGTGTCCATAGGGACAGGGGGCACAGGGACAGGGGGGCATGGGGACAGGGGGACACAGGGACAGAGTGTCCATAGGGACAGGGGGACACAGGGACAGAGTGTCCACAGGGACAGGGTGTACACAGGGAGAGTATCCACACGGACAGGAGGGCACAGGGACAGAGTGCCCACAGGGACGGGGGCACAGGGCAGAGGGCATAAGGACAGGGGGCACAGGGACATGGGGGCACAGGGACAGTGTGTCCACAGCACGGGGGGCATAGTGACAGGGGGGCACAGGGACAGGAGGGGTACAGGGACAGGAGGGGTACAGGGACAGAGTGCCCACAGGGACAGAGTGCCCACAGGGACAGAGTGTACACAGGGACGGGGGGAGAAAGAAACAGCGTGTCCACAGGGATACAGAGTGCAGTGACAGTGTCCATGGGGACAGGGGGGCACAGGGACAGAGTGTCCATAGGGACAGGGGGACATAGAGACGGAGGGGCACAATGACAGAGTGTCCACAGTGACAGGGAGGCACAGGGAAAGGGGGACACAGGGACAGAGTGTCCACAGGGACAGGGGGGCACAGTGTCAGAGGGGCACAGGGACAGAGTGTCCACAGTGACAGGGGGACAGAGGGACAGGGGGACACACGGACAGGGGGACACAGGGACAGGGGGACACAGAGACAGATGGTACACAAGGACAGAGGGGGCACAGGGACAGGGGGGCACAGGGACAGAGTGTCCACAGTGACAGGGGGACACAAGGACAGGGGGACACAGGGACACAGTGTCCACAGGGACAGGAGGACTCAGAAGCAGGGGGACACAGGGACAGGAGGACTCAGAAGCAGGGGGACACAGGGACAGATGGTACACAGGGCCAGAGGGGCACAGGGACAGAGTGTCCATAAGGATATACGGGCACAGGGACAGAGTGTCCAAGGGGACAGGGGTAGCACAGGGACAGAGTGTCCACACGGACAATGGGCACAGGGACAGGGGGACACAGGGACAGAGGGGGCACAGGGACAGAGGGGGCACAGGGACAGAGGGGGCACAGGGACAGGGGGACACAGGGACAGGGGGACACAGGGACAGGGGGACACAGAGACAGATGGTACACAGGGACAGAGGGGCACAGGGACAGTGGGCACAGGGACAGGGGGACACAGGGTGAGAGTGTCCACAAGGACGGGGGAGGTACAGTGACAGGGGGGCATGGGGCACAGGGACAGGGTCAACAGGGACATGGGGGACACTGGGACGCGGAGCACAGCGGCAGGGGGGCACAGGGATAGAGTGTCCACAGGGACACGAAGCGGAGGGACAGAGTGTCCATTGGGACAGGGGGACACAGAGACAGAGTGTTCACAGGGACAGGGGGACACAGAGAGAGTGTGTCCACAGGGACAGGGGGACACAGAGAGAGTGTGTCCACAGGGACTGGGGAGTACAGTGACAGGGGGTCACAGTGACAGGGGGATAGAGTGACAGGAGGGCATGGGGACAGGGTGCACGGGGACAGGGTCCACAGGGACGGATGTGCAAAGGGACTGGGGGATACAGCGACAGGGGGGCACAGGGAGAGGGGGGCACTGAGACAGGAGGGCACAGAAACAGGGGGGCACAGAAACAGGGGGGGCACAGTGACAGGGGGGCACATCGACAGGAGGCCACAGGCACAGAGGGGCACAGGGACAGGGAGCCACAGGGACAGGGGGACACTGGGAGAGGGGGGCAAGGGGAAAGGGGGGCATGGGGACAGGGGGGCACAGGGACAAGGGGGTACAGGGACTGAGTGTCCACAGGGACAGAGGGTACACAGGGACAGCAGGGCACAGGGACAGCAGGACAGGGGGTACAGGGACTGAGTGTCCACAGGGACAGAGTGTCCATAGGGACAGGGGGCACAGGGACAGGGGGGCATGGGGACAGGGGGACACAGGGACAGAGTGTCCACAGGGACGGGGTGTACACAGGGAGAGTATCCACACGGACAGGAGGGCACAGGGACAGAGTGCCCACAGGGACGGGGGCACAGGGCAGAGGGCATAAGGACAGGGGGCACAGGGACATGGGGGCACAGGGACAGTGTGTCCACAGCACGGGGGGCATAGTGACAGGGGGGCACAGGGACATGGGGGCACAGGGACAGTGTGTCCACAGCACGGGGGGCATAGTGACAGGGGGGCACAGGGACAGGAGGGGTACAGGGACAGGAGGGGTACAGGGACAGAGTGCCCACAGGGACAGAGTGCCCACAGGGACAGAGTGTACACAGGGACGGGGGGAGAAAGAAACAGCGTGTCCACAGGGATACAGAGTGCAGTGACAGTGTCCATGGGGACAGGGGGGCACAGGGACAGAGTGTCCATAGGGACAGGGGGCACAGGGACAGAGTGCCCACAGGGACAGGGGGGTACAGGGACAGAGTGTCCACAGGGACAGGGGGGTACAGGGACAGGGGGGCATGGGGACAGGGGGGCACAGGGACAGAGTGTCCATAGGGACAGGGGGCACAGGGACAGAGTGTCCACAGGGACAGGGGGGACATAGGGACAGGGGGACACACGGGCAGGGGAACACATGGACAGAGTATCCACAGGGACAGGGGGCATGGGGCAGAAGGCACAAGGATGGGGGCACAGGGCAGAGGGCATAGGGACAGGGGGCACAGGGACATGGGAGCACAGGGACAATATGTCCACAGCACGGGGGGCACAGGGACAGTGTGTCCACAGCACGGGGGGCACAGGGACAGGGGGCACAGGGACGGGGGCACAGGGACAGGGGCACAGGGCAGAGGGCATAGGGACAGGGGGCACAGGGACGGGGGCACAGGGCAGAGGGCATAGGGACAGGGGGCACAGGGACATGGGGGTACAGGGACAGTGTGTCCACAGCAGGGACAATGTGTCCTCAGGGACAGGGGTACAGGGACAGAGTGCCCACAGGGACAGAGTATCCACAGGGACAGGGGGCACTCAGGGGCAGGGGGGCACTCAGGAACAGGTGGGCACTGGGACAGAGAACCCACAGGGACAGGGGGGCACAGGGGCAGAGTGTCCACAGGTACAGGGGGGGCACAGGGACAGGGGGGGCACAGGGACAGGGGGGGCACAGGGACAGAGTGTACATAGTGACAGAGGGAAAACAGAGATGGGGGGGCACAGGGATAGAGTGTCCACAGGGACAGGGGCACAGGGACAGAGTGTACACAAGGTCAGAGTGTACACAGGGTCAAGGGGACACAGAGACAGAGGGCACAGGGACAGAGTGTCCACAGTGACAGGGGGACACAGGGACAGGGGGACACAAGGACAGGGGGACACAGGGACAGGGGAACACATGGACAGAGGGGGCACAGGGACAGAGTGTCCACAGGGACAGGAGGACTCAGAAGCAGGGGGACACAGAGACAGATGGTACACAGGGCCAGAGGGGCACAGGGACAGAGTGTCCATAAGGATATAGGGGCACAGGGACAGAGTGTCCACGGGGACAGGGGTAGCACAGGGACAGAGTGTCCACACGGACAATGGGCACAGGGACAGAGTGTCCACAGGGACAGAGGGACACAGGGACAGGGAGACACAGGGACAGAGGGACACAGGGACAGGGGGACACAGGGACAGAGGAGGCACAGGGACAGAGGGGGCACAGGGACAGCGTGTCCACAGGGACAGGGGGGCACAGGGATAATGTGTCCACAGAGACAGGGGGGCACAGGGACAGAGCGTCCACAGAGACAGGGGGGTACAGGGATAATGTGTCCACAGAGACAGGGGGGCACAATGACAGAGCGTCCACAGAGACAGGGGGGCACAGGGATAATGTGTCCACAGAGACAGGGGGGCACAGGGATAATGTGTCCACAGAGACAGGGGGGTACAGGGATAATGTGTCCACAGAGACAGGGGGGTACAGGGATAATGTGTCCACAGAGACAGGGGGGTACAGGGATAATGTATCCACAGAGACAGGGGGGTACAGGGATAATGTGTCCACAGAGACAGGGGGGTACAGGGATAATGTGTCCACAGAGACAGGGGGGTACAGGGATAATGTGTCCACAGAGACAGGGGGGCACAGGGATAATGTGTCCACAGGGACAGGGGGGCACAGGGATAATGTGTCCACAGAGACAGGGGGGTACAGGGATAATGTGTCCACAGAGACAGGGGGGCACAGGGATAATGTGTCCACAGAGACAGGGGGGCACAGGGATAATGTGTCCACAGGGACAGGGGGGCACAGGGATAATGTGTCCACAGAGACAGGGGGGTACTCGGATAATGTGTCCACAGAGACAGGGGGGCACAGGGATAATGTGTCCACAGAGACAGGGGGGCACAGGGATAATGTGTCCACAGAGACAGGGGGGCACAGGGATAATGTGTCCACAGAGACAGGGGGGCACAGGGATAATGTGTCCACAGGGACAGGGGGGCACAGGGATAATGTGTCCACAGGGACAGGGGTAGCACAGGGACAGAGCGTCCACAGAGACAGGGGGGCACAGGGATAATGTGTCCACAGAGACAGGGGGGCACAGGGATAATGTGTCCACAGGGACAGGGGTAGCACAGGGACAGAGCATCCACAGGGACAGGGGGCACTGGGATAATGTGTCCACAGAGACAGGGGGGCACAGGGACAGTGTGTTCACATGGACAGGGGGGCACAGGGATAATGTGTCCACAGGGACAGGGGGGCAAGGGAAAATGTGTCCACAGGGACAGGGGGGCACAGGGATAATGTGTCCACAGGGACAGGGGGGCACAGGGATAATGTGTCCACAGGGACAGGGGGGCACAGGGATAATGTGTCCACAGGGACAGGGGGGCACAGGGATAATGTGTCCACAGGGACAGGGGGGCACAGGGATAATGTGTCCACAGAGACAGGGGGGCACAGGGATAATGTGTCCACAGGGACAGGGGGGCAAGGGATAATGTGTCCACAGGGACAGGGGTAGCACAGGGATAATGTGTCCACAGGGACAGGGGGGCAAGGGATAATGTGTCCACAGGGACAGGGGTAGCACAGGGACAGAGCGTCCACAGGGACAGGGGGCACTGGGACAGTGTGTTCACATGGACAGGGGGGCACAGGGATAATGTGTACACAGGGACAGGGGGGCACAGGGATAATGTGTCCACAGGGACAGGGGGGCACAGGGATAATGTGTCCACAGGGACAGGGGGGCACAGGGATAATGTGTCCACAGGGGCAGGGGGGCACAGGGATAATGTGTCCACAGGGACAGGGGTAGCACAGGGACAGAGCGTCCACAGAGACGGGGGGGTACAGGGACAGAGTGCCCACAGGGACAGGGGAGCACAGGGACAGAGTGCCCACAGGGACAGGGGGGTACAGGGACAGTGTCCACAGGGACAGGGGGCACAGGGACAGAGTGCCCACAGGGACAGGGGAGCACAGGGACAGAGTGCCCACAGGGACAGGGGGGTACAGGGACAGTGTCCACAGGGACAGGGGGCACAGGGACAGAGTGTCCACAGAGACACGAAGCGCAGGGACAGAGTGTCCATTGGGACAGGGGGACACAGAGAGAGTGTGTCCACAGGGACTGGGGAGTACAGTGACAGGGGGTCACAGGGACAGGAGGGTAGAGTGACAGGGGGGCATGGGGCAGGGGGCACGGGGACAGGGTCCACATGGACGGATGCGCAAAGGGACTGGGGGACACAGTGACAGGGGGGCACAGGGACAGGGGGACACAGGGAGAGGGGGGCACTGAGACAGGAGGGCACAGAAACAGGGGGGCACAGCGACAGGGGGGCACAGCGACAGGGGGGCACAGCAACAGGGGGCCACAGTGACGGGGGACACAGGGAGAGGGGGGCAAGGGGAAAGGGGGGCATGGGGACAGGGGGGCACAGGGACAATGTGTCCACAGGGACAGAGTGCCCACAGGGACAGGGGGACACAGGGACACACAGACAGGGGGGCACACGGACATAGTGTCCACAGGGACAGGGGGACACAGGGATAGAGTGTCCACAGGGACATAGTGTCCACAGGGACAGAGAGACACAGAGACAGAGGGTACACACAGACAGCAGGGCACACGGACATAGTGTCCACAGGGACAGGGGGACACAAGACAGGAGGGCACAGGGACAGAGTGTCCATTGGGACAGGGGGACACACAGACAGGGGGGCACAGGGGCAGGGGGACACAGAGATGGGGGGCACAGGGACAGAATGTACACAGGGACGGGGGGGGCACAGGGACAGAGTGTCCATAGGGACAGGGGAGGCACAGGGACAGAGTGTCCATAGGGACAGGGGGGCACAAGGACAGAGTGTCCACAGGGACAGGGGGGCACAGGGACAGAGTGTCCACAGGGACAGGGGGGCACAGGGACAGAGTGTCCATAGGGACAGGGGGGTACAGGGACAGAGTGTCCAAAGGGATAGGGGGCACAGGGACAGAGTGTCCATAGGGACAGGGGGGCACAGGGACAGAGTGTCCATAGGGACAGGGGGGCACAAGGACAGAGTGTCCACAGGGACAGGGGGGCACAGGGACAGAGTGTCCGTAGGGACAGGGGGGCACAGGGACAGAGTGTCCATAGGGACAGGGGGGCACAGGGACAGAGTGTCCAAAGGGATAGGGGGCACAGGGACAGAGTGTCCATAGCGACAGGGATGCACAGGGACAGAGTGTCCATAGGGATAGGGGGCACAGGGACAGGGGGGCATGGGGACAGGGGGGCACAGGGACAGAGTGTCCATAGGGATAGGGGGCACAGGGACAGGGGGGCATGGGGACAGGGGGGCACAGGGACAGAGTGTCCACAGGGACAGAGGGGCACAGGGACAGAGGGGCACAGGGACGGCAGGGCACACGGACATAGTGTCCACAGGGACAGGGGGACACAAGACAGGAGGGCACAGGGACAGAGTGTCCATAGGGACAGAGGGGCACAGGAACAGGGGGGATATGGGGACAAGGGGCTACAGGGAGAGGGGCCCACAGGGACAGAATGTACACAGGGACGGGGGGACACAGGAACAGAGTGTACACACAGACAGCAGGGCACACGGACATAGTGTCCACAGGGACAGGGGGACACAAGACAGGAGGGCACAGGGACAGGGGAGCACAGGGACGGGGGGGGTGGGGGGGTTGGGGGGAGGCACAGGGACAGTGTGTCCATAGGGACAGGGGGCTCAGGGACAGGGGGACACAGAGATGGGGGGCACAGGGACAGAATGTACACAGGGACGGGGGGCACAGGGACAGAGTGTCCACAGGGACAGGGGGAAAAAGAAATAGAGTGTCCACAGGGATACGGAGTGCAGTGACACAGTGTGCACGGGGACAGGGGGCACAGGGACGCGGAGCACAGGGACAGAGTGTCCACAGGGACAGAGGGGCACAGGGACAGAGGGGCACAGGGACAGGGGGGTATAGGGACAGAGTGTCCATCGGGACAGGGGTGCACGGGGACAGGGGGCAACAGGGACAGGGGGGTACAGGGACAGAGTGTCCATCGGGACAGGGGGCAACAGGGACAGGGGGGTATAGGGACAGAGTGTCCATCGGGACAGGGGTGCACGGGGACAGGGGGCAACAGGGACAGGGGGGTACAGGGACAGAGTGTCCATCGGGACAGGGGTGCACGGGGACAGGGGTGCACGGGGACAGGGGGCAACAGGGACAGGGGACACAGGGAAGAAGGCACAGGGACGTGGGCACAAGGCAGAGGGCATAGGGACAGGGGGCATAGGGACATGGGGGCACAGGGACAGTGTGTCCACAGCACGGGGGGCACAGGGACAGTGTGTCCACAGCACGGGGGGCACAGGCACAGGTGGGCACAGGGACATGGGGGGGTACAGGGACAGGAGGGTACAGTGACATGGAGTACAGGGACAGGGGGTTACAGGGACATGGGGGCACAGGGACAGGAGGGGTACAGGGACAGAATGTCCATAGGGTCAGGGGGAACAGGGATAGAGTGTACACAGTGCCAGGGGGCACAGGGACAGTGTGTTCACAGCACGGGGGGCACAGGGACATGGAGGGTACAGCGACATGGGGGTACAGGGAGAGGAGGGTACAGTGACAGGGCGTACAGGGACAGGGGATTACAGGGACATGGGGGCACAGGGACAGAGTGTCCACAGGGACAGGGGGAACACAGGGACAGAGTGTCCACAGGGACAGGGGGAACACAGGGACAGAGTGTCCACAGGAACAGGGGGGCGCAGGGACAGAGTGTCCACAGGGACAGAATGTCGATATGATCAGTGGGGTCACTGGCCTGGACCGATGGCTCCAATGATTGGGCCATAAGTAAATCAGAAACTGTGAGCAAAGCCAAGATTCTGGGAGCCTGTTACAGTGCAAAGACCTTCATTCTCAGTGTCCTCTTGTATTCGCCACTTCCGATCCGGATTCCCCTTCCCAGTGGGCACAGCGATCCTGCTGCCTTTTCCTCATCGGCTTGGCGATCCTGCTGCCCTTTCCCAGTGGGCATTGCAGATCCCGATGCCCAATCCCATTGGCATAGCAGATCCTGATTCCCTTCCCCATGGGCAAGGCAATTCTGCTGCCTTTTCCCATTCACTGAGCACTGCATCTCCTGCTGCCTTTCCCAGTGGGCACTGCAGATTCCAAATGCCTTTTCCCCATGGGCACAGAAATCCTGATGCGCTTTCCCAGTGGGCACTGAGAGGTCCTGTTGCCCGTTCCCAATGGACTCAGATGGTCGTACAGTCCCTGCCGTCTTGGTCAGTCTCTCACCATGGTGGGTGTCAGCAGGATCTCGGAGGAGTGTATCCAGACATCACTGCCTCTGCCCACGACCCCTATGCTTTATGTCCTGGGCAAGAATGCCCATTAGCTTCTGAGCAATCAGCCATGTCAGTGCCAGTCCCAATGCCCACTCCGTCCACTCTGAGGGCATGAGCTTATTGTGCAAAAAAGGTGACAGGAGGGAATGCCACCAGGCAGCTGACACACGAGGGGTTAAATCCACAGGTTCGGCAGCCTAGACACGTCTACAGTTAACAGGCTTCATCAGTGCTTCTCAGCTGCGGTTTGAGCTCTAGTTCGGAGAGATTTAAAGCCCGAGTCGATAGCAAATTTAAAAATCAATGCAGGTAGGATTGAAAAATCAATGCCCTTTAATCGCCTTTCCGATCCACAGTCAAAACAATTAGCAACATATAATACGCAACATCCCAACAACGTTACAACAACATCAATATTCGTGCCAGCTCCAAGATGGGAGGGCTCTGAGGGGGACCGACACAATCAGACGATGAGACACCAGCACAATGCCAAGGTCGCAGCTCACCAACTGGGCTCCTGGGGAGCTGCAGCTAAAGATACAGAATAACATCAAGGCAATGGGTACTGACATCTATATTGAGAGAGAAAGTGGCATCGGCACATAGGAACAGGAGGAGGCCGCTGAACTCGGGGGAAGAACCGCAACCGAACATTTGGCAGTCCGGTTACATCATGACGATGGCATACCTGGCAACACAGGGAGATGGTGGCGGTAGTTGGAGGCCAGACAGCTCAGTTTCAGGCCATCTCTGCAGGAGTTCCTCGGGGCACTGTCCTCGGCCCAACCACCTTCATCGTGACGTTCCCATCATCAGAAAAGGGGGACCCTTGCCAATGATTGCACAGTGATTGGTGACTCCTCAGATGCTGAAGCAATCCATATCCGAATGCAACCAAACCTGGACAATATCCAGGCTTGGGCTGATAGATTGCAAATAACATTTGCACCAAACAAGTACCAGGCAATGACCACCTCCAGCAAAAGAGAAAATCTAACCATTTCTCCCCCCACCCACCCCCCCCTCCCCCCACCGCCCCCGACTCACAGTAGCATCACCAGCATCGAATTCTCCAGCATCAGCGTCCTGCAGGGTGGGGGTTACCATTGACTAGAGAAGGAACTAATCAAGCCACAAGGGTGGCACAGTGGCTCAGTGGTTAGCCCTGCTGCCTCACAGCGCCAGAGACCCGGGTTCAATTCCCGCCTCAGGCGACTGACTGTGTGTGGGGTTTGCACGTTCTCCCCGTGTCTGCGTGGGTTTCCTCCGGGTGCTCCGGTTTCCTCCCACAGTCCAAAGATGTGCAGGTTAGGGTGAATTGGCCATGCTAAATTACCCGTAGTGTTAGGTTAGGGGTAGATGTAGGGGAATGGGTCTGGGTGGGTTACACTTCGGTGGGTCGTGGTGGATTTGTTGGGCCGAAGGGCCTGTTTCCACACTGTAAGTAATCTAAAAACTACAGTGCTGCAAGAGAATCAGAGGGTTGAGTGTGTGTATGTGTGTGAGTGTGTATGTGAGTGAGTGTGTGTGTGAGTGAGTGAGTGTGTGTGTGAGTGAGTGAGTGTGTGTGTGAGTGAGTGTGTGTGTGTGAGTGGGTGTGTGCGTGTGTGTGTCCTCCTGACTCCCCAGAGCCCATTCACCATCTACACATCAAGAATGTGGTTTTCTGAGTGGGAAATCATGTCTCACAAACTTGATTGAGTTTTTTGAAGAAGTAACAAAGAAGATTGATGAGGGCAGAGCAGTAGATGTGATCTATATGGACTTCAGTAAGGCGTTCGACAAGGTTCCCCATGGGAGACTGATTAGCAAGGTTAGATCTCATGGAATAAAGGGAGAACTAGCCATTTGGATACAGAACTGGCTCAAAGGTAGAAGACAGAGGGTGGTGGTGGAGGGTTGTTTTTCAGACTGGAGGCCTGTGACCAGTGGAGTGCCACAAGGATTAGAGCTGGGCCCTCTACTTTTTGTCATTTACATAAATGATTTGGACGCGAGCATAAGAGGTACAATTAGTAAGTTTGCAGATCACACCAAAATTGGAGGTGTAGTGGACAGCGAAGAGGGTTACCTCAGATTACAACAGGACCTTGACCAGATGGTCCAATGGGCTGAGAAGTGGCAGATGGAGTTTAATTCAGATAAATGCGAGGTGCTGCATTTTGGGAAAGCAAATCTTAGCAGGACTTATACACTTAATGGTAAGGTTCTAGGGAGTGTTGCTGAACAAAGAGACCTTGGAGTGCAGGTTCATAGCTCCTTGAAAGTGGAGTTGCAGGTAGATAGGATAGTGAAGAAGGTGTTTGGTATGCTTTCCGTTATTGGTCAGAGTATTGAGCACAGGAGTTGGGAGGTCATGTTGCGGCTGTACAGGACATTGGTTAGGCCACTGTAGGAATATTGCATGCAATTCTGGTCTCCTTCCTATCGAAAGGATGTTGTGAAAATTGAAAGAGTTCAGAAAAGATTTACAAGGATGTTGCCAGGGTTGGAGGATCTGAGCTACAGGGAGAGGCTGAATAGACTGGGGCTGTTTTCCCTGGAGCATTGGAGGCTGAGGGGTGACCTTATAGAGGTTTATAAAATCATGAGGGGCATGGATAGAGTAAATAGGCAAAGTCTTTTTCCTGGGGTCGGGGGAGTCCAGAACTAGAGGGCATAGGTTTAGGGTGAGAGGGGAAAGATATAAAAGAGACCTAAGGGGCAACTTTTTCACACAGAGGGTGGTACGTGTCTGGAATGAGCTGCCAGTGAAAGCAGTGGAGGCTGGTACAAATACAGCATTTAAGAGGCATCTGGATGAGTATATGGATAGGAAGGGTTTACAGGGATATGGGCCAAGTGCTGGCAAACGGAACCAGATTCGGTTGAGAAATCTTGTTGGCGTGGACGAGTTGGACCGAAGCGTTTGTTCCCGTGCTGCACAACTCTACCACTGCGATGGAATATTCCCCCCTTGCCCTGGATGGGTGCAGCTCCAACAACACTCGAGAAGCGAGTGGCAGTCAGGCTGACTCAGAGTGTCGACTTATCCCATGGCCATTCACTGTTACTTTCCCCTTCCTCGTGCCAATCTACTCCCTTACTGTGTTTAAACTCTTTGCCCTCATTAATAGATGTGCTGTACGTCAGGCCTGGAACTGCAGGTTCTCTGTTCGTTCAAAGCATCGCTGTCCAACCCTTACAAACCTGCAGAACACGTTCGACGACACTGGCTCTTTCAGCTTAACGGGTCTGCGCTGGTGGGACAGAGGGGCTGATCTCTGTTCATCCTATTCTCTAGCTCTCAGTCCGTCGGATTTGAGACCCCACATGTGTGCAAGCTCCTCATCATATTTGCAACAGTGAAAGCTTCTGCTTTTCAGGTAAACCTTCAGAGTGAGACCAAAACTCCTGAACTCCCCTGCGAATCTGCGAAAATCTTAAATCGAGTGCGCCCACCCTCAGCAATCCCACTGACCGTCCAATCCAAAGGCTTCGGAAAAGCTTTACCAAGACGGTCAAAAACAAAATCCCCGAGGTCTCACAAGCTGTTCACTTTATTCGCTCGAAACAGACTCATCGGCAGGACCTCTTCGAGTCATATTGTCACAGTTCGACTGGGGGGGGGGCCAGGATGAAGTGAAACGAGTTAACGATTGCTCTGTATTGGTGTTTGCCGAGGAGCAGGATTCTGCCAAAATATCAGGAGAGATGTAGATGCTGGAGGTGGGGGAGTGAACATTGCTCAGGTGAGTGAGCGAACAGAAAGGTTTGACGGTGCAGAGATTGGAAAACGTTGACTGACGTGGATGCTCAGGTTGCTGGAGGGAGGGTGGAGACAGGGAATTGTCGTAAATTGCTGAACATTCCCAGACAGGGAGAGTCAGGGAGTGCCGTGAACTGGCAAGTGGAAAACGCGACTTGCCGACTGAAGAAAGGCTGGGATGACAGTCTTAGCTCGCACAGTTTGTTGCATAGGAGACGTGGATGCGTTTTCAGAAACAGTTTGAATGAAGGAAGGAGGCACTGTATAAACATTGAGCCAGCAACAATCGCAATCTGATCGAAGTTGCTGATGAAGGAACAGGGAAGATCAGCTGTTTGGATCATTGGAAACTCTTCACAACTCAGTCAAGGGGTGAGAGTGTTAAACTCCCTTTCACGCCTCGGTTGACAGCTCAAAAGAATTGATGCACTCGTGTCGACACTTAACAATCCTGGAATGACATTTCCCGACCCCCTCCATCCTGCCCCAAACAAAGAGCAAAGGAAATGTGGTGGATGTTGTTTGTGGGCATCTTAACATAGAACATAGAACATAGAACAATACAGCACAGAACAGGCCCTTCGGCCCACGATGTTGTGCCGAACTTCTAACCTAGATTAAGCACCCATCCAAATGCCGCTTAAAGGTCGCCAATGATTCTAACTCCGCTTTTGTTTCCAAGATGTATTTTTATGAGTCTCTTTTATGAGCCGCTTTTGTTTCCAAGATGTATTTTTATGAGTCTCAAGACCCCTGGTGTCTTGCCGGCTGCACTCCCAACTCAGTCTGGGTCCCCCCTCTCCTGCTAAAATGCTTCACCTTGCCCCTCTCAGTATTGAACTCTTGGCTCTCCATTCCGTCAGCCCATTGGCCCTGTTGCTGTCAATTGATACCATCCTCACTGCTTCCCACTCCATCAATTTAAGATTTCACTCTGTGCTTCAACACCCAAGTTGTTTCTGAACCTTGAAATAAAGTAAGAGGCCTGAGCTCTGACACTTGGGGAATGCCCTGTTGACCCTTCAGTCTGAACAATAACCCCAGACCATGATTATTTGTTTTCTCTCCTGTTTGTCGAGAGTTAACGTAGACGCTCCCAATTCCAAGAGCCTCGGTGTGGTTCACCAGCCTTTCATGTGACAAAATGTCGCAGCTGTACAGGACTTTGGTTCGGCCACATTTGGAGTACTGTGTGCAGTTCTGGTCGCCTCACTTTAGGAAAGATGTGGAAGCTTTGGAGAGGGTGCAGAGAAGATTTACCAGGACGTTGCCTGGAATGGAGAGTAGGTCATACGAGGATAGGTTGAGAGTTCTCGGCCTTTTCTCGTTGGAACGGCGAAGGATGAGGGGTGACTTGATAGAGGTTTATAAGATGATCAGAGGAATAGATAGAGTAGACAGTCAGAAACTTTTTCCCCGGGTACAACAGAGTGTTACAAGGGGACATAAATTTAAGGTGAAGGGTGGAAGGTATAGGGGAGATGTCAGGGGTGGGTTCTTTACCCAGAGAGAGGTGGGGGCATGGAATGCGCTGCCCGTGGGAGTGGTAGAGTCAGATTCATTGGCGACCTTTAAGCGGCATTTGGATAGGTACATGGATGGGTGCTTAATCTAGGCTAGAAGTTCGGCACAACATCGTGGGCCGAAGGACCTGTTCTGTGCTGTATTGTTCGATGTTCTATGTAACTAAAACCCTCCAGAACCAGGCAACACCCCCTGGGTGAAGAGAAAGGGGTACCAGTGCCCCCATTCTTTGCTGTCAGCAAGGAGATGGTGCAGTTTCTGGGAAGATGCCAGAATCCTTCTTTCCTCCGCCAGTCACAACCACCTCAGCTGTTTAGATCATTGGAAACTCTTCATAACTCAGTCAAGGGGGTTAGAGTGTTAAACTCCCTTTCACGCCTCGGTTGACAGCTCAAATGAATTTATGCACTCATGTCGACATTTGAGGGGAAGGAAGGTGACATTTCCCCACCCCCCCCCCCCCCCCCATCCTGCCCCAAACAAAGAGCATCTAATCCTCTTGCAAATGTCACTTGGAATAACGTCTTGAAGAAATGTATATAACCCCGACATCTGACAAAGGGACACACGTGACTATAAGGGGCAATCGTCATAGCCAGTTTTCCGAAGATGAAATTCACTAACAGTCATACAGCAAGGAAACAGATCCTCAGTCCAATCAGTCTATGCTAAAAATAATCCTGAACTCAACTCGTCTCACCCGCCTGTACCTGGCCTACATCCCTCCAAACCTTTCCCCTCCATGTACTCACCCAAATATCTTTTAAACATTGCAACTGTACCCACATCCACCACTTTCTCAGGAAGTTCCTTTCACACACGAACCATCCTCTGTGTAAGTAATTTGTGGCCCCCCCCCCCGATGTCTTTTTTCAAATCTTTCTCCTTTCCCCTTGTCTTGAAATGTCCCAGCCTACAGGAAAGACACTGACCATTCCACCTTATCGACACCCTCATGCTTTTATAAACCTCTGTCAGCTCACCCCTCCTCCTCCAGTGAAAGAGGTCCCAGCCTCTCTTTATAACTCAAACCGTCCATTCCCAGCCATATCCTGGTAAATCCCTTCTGAACCCTCTCCAGCTTGATAATATCCTTCCTATACCAGGGCAACCAGAACTGGACACTTGCGTTTATGGATCTGAGGGAGTTTTCCTTTTCGGGGATCTCATGATGTCGTCCACAAGTGGCTGCCCAGGGGGGAAGAGCGCTGGAGTCAGGGGAAGTCAGGAACGTTAGATGGTTACAAGCTGGGTCACTGACTGATACTGACCTGTACAATAGACAGAAGACGTGACTTCAGATCAGGACAAGACGACTTTGGGCCTGCAATTTTCTCTACCAGATGCAAGTCTTGATATGTGTCCGCACTTATCAGAGTGGTCTGCTGAGGTCTCCTCTAAGAGGTAGACTCAAACCATCACAGAACAGTACAGCCCAGGAATGGACTCTTTGGCCCATGATGCCGTGCTGAACGTGGCGCCAAATTAAACTAATGCCTCCTGCCCGCTCTTGGTCCACATCCCTCCATTCCTTGCAAATTCACGTCTTATATAAAAACCCTCTAAATGCCCTATCGTTTCTGCCCCCACCACCGCTCCCTTGCAGCGCATTCCAGACTTGGACCAATCTCTGTGGAAAAAAACTTGCCCCTCACGTCTCCTTCGAACTTTCCCCCTCTCACCTCAACTGCATGTCCCCTACTATCAGACATTTCAACTCTGGGAAAAGGATTCTGACTGTCAACTCTATCTCTGCATCTCATATCAGCCTCTCCTGCGACTTGAGAAAACAACCTGAGTTTTTCTAGCCTCTCCTTTTAGCTCATACACTCTAATCCTCATAAAGCTCTTCTGCACCCTCTCCAAAGCCTCCACATCCTTACCATAATGTGGCGACCAGAATTGAATGGAATACTGTTAAGTGCAGCCTAATCAAAGTTTTATAAAGCTGCAACATGACATCCTGACTCTTGTATTCAATTCCTTGACCAGTAAAGACAAACATGCCATATGCCTTCTTTATCACCCTATCTACTTGTGCGATCGCTTTCAGGGGGCTATGGACTTGAACCCCAAGATCACTCTGTACATCTGTTCCCAAAGTGCAACACCTCGCAGTTACCTCCATCTCCCAGTTGTCTGCCCATATCTACAACGGATCTATATCCCACTGTGTCCTTTGAGAACCATCTACACTATCGACAACTTCACCAATGTTTGTGGCGTCTGCAAACGTTACTAACCCACCCAGCTACATTTTCATCCAAGTCATTTTTATAAATTACAAACAGCAAGAGGTCCCCAGTACAGATCCCTGCAGAACACTCACTGGCCAGAAAGCACCCTTCTGCCACTACCCTCTGCCTTCTATTAGATTAGATTACTTTTTACAGTGTGGAAACAGGCCCTTCGGCCCAACAAGTCCACACCGACCCGCCGAAGCGCAACCCACCCATACCCCTACATCTACCCCTAACCTAACACTACGGGCAATTGAGCATGGCCAATTCACCTGACCTGCACATCTTTGGACTGTGGGAGGAAACCGGAGCACCCGGAGGAAACCCACACAGACACGGGGAGAACGTGCAAACTCCACACAGTCAGTCGCCTGAGGCGGGAATTGAACCCGGGTCTCTGGCGCTGTGAGGCAGCAGGGCTAACCACTGTGCCACCGTGCCGCCCAGTAATTTGCTATGGGCTAGCAAATTCTGAATCCATGTGCCTTTGATGCCATTCACCCTGATCTTCTGGATGAGCCTGCCATGAGGGGCCTGGTCAAAAGCCTCACTAAAGGTCTGGCTGCCTGGTGCGCTGGGGAGATGGGGGGAATGAAGGGAGTCAGTTTGCACACCAGGATGGAAACTTCACCAGTTTCCTCATCTCCCCTCCCTCCACCTCATTCTAGATCCAATCCTCCACCTTGATGACCTGTCTCACCTGCCCATCTTCCTTCCAACAGTCCGCTCCACCCTCCCCCCCCCCATCTATCACCATCACACCCCCCCCCCCAACCTGCATCTACCTATCGCCTTCCTAGCTCCCCACCCTCCTATTTATCCATCAGCCCCTCCCACATTCCTAATGAAGGGTTTGTGCCCGAAACATCGATTCTCCTGCTCCTCTCAAGCTGCCTGGCCTGTTGTGCTTTTCCAGCACCACAAGTTTTGACTCTGACTCTGCAGTCCGCACCTCCTCTTACATCAGGAATGTAAAGTCAAGCATCAGCCGCGGTTAGCCTTGAGCAGATTCTTGCGGAGTCTGACAAGATCAGGATGTCCCTGAAGAGGCCATTCAGCCCACCGACCGTACACTGGCTCTCCCAGTTTCGGGCACTCGTTGTCAAAACAGCCTCGTAAGGAAACAAATTCCAGTTCCTTATCACCTGCTGTGCATGTAAACATAAAAAGAATTCTCCCTCTATTCCACGTTGGCCCTCAGGATCCCCATAGCCCCCCCTCCCATGTCTCGCCCAAATCCCAGTGGTCACCCAGAATGGTTCAATTCCTAGCAACTGGGCCATCACCCTAGTTGGCCATTTACTCCATGGACCTTTATTGGGGTGAGGCCATGCTGTTGAGCCCTTTGCTTGTGCCCTCGAGTCGTCTTGTGAAGGATGTCTACCGTCCTCAGCCAGCAGAGCCGTGCCCCATGCCAGTGACAAGCCCCCCCCCGCCCCCACAACAGGGGCACCTTATGTCACATAGAGATGAAAAGCAGGGGAGGGGGTAGCCGAGCAAGTCCCGGCACATCTCCACCCAAATGGAGATGCCACCCAGCTGAAGCTTGCCAGCTGCACAGAGCTCAGCCTCAAAGAGGGACAGTTGGCAGTGCCATTGTTCTCCCCCCCGCCCCCCCCCCCCCCCCCCCCCCCCCCCCCAATGTGAGTTTATTCACTATGGTGGCAAGAACAGGAAGGCAGATTACTGCCTGAATGGTTGCAGTGTAGGAAAAGGGGAGGTGCACCGAGACCTGAGTGTCGTGGTGGACCACACGCCGAAGGTTGGCAGGTGTAGGTGCAGCAGGCAGTGAGGAAAGCTCATTGGCACCTGCTTGCCTTAGTGTGGTGAACAAAGAGACCTTGGAGTGCAGGTTCATAGCTCCTTGAAAGTTGAATTGCAGGTAGATGGGATAGTGAAGAAGGTGTTTGGTATGCTTTCCTTTCTTGGTCAGAGTATTGAGCACAGGAGTTGGGAGGTCATGTTGCAGCTGTACAGGACATTGGTTAGGCCCCTGTTGGAATATTGCTTTCAAGTCTGGTCTCCCTGTTACAGGAAGGATGTTGTGAAACTTGAAAGGGCTCAGAAAAGATTTACAAGGATGTTGCCAGGGTTGGAGGGTTTGAGCTAGAGACAAAGGCTGATTCGTCTGGGGCCGTCTTCCCTGGAGTAGAAGAGGATGAAGGGGTGACCTTATAGAGGTTCATAAAATCATGAGGGGCATGGAGAGGGTAAATAGACAAGCTCTTTTTCCCCAGAGTCCAAAACTGGAGGGAATGGGGTTAAGGTGAGAGGGTTAAGATTTAAAAAGGAGCAGCACAGTGGTTCAGTGGTTAGCAATAGACAATAGACAATAGACAATAGATGCAGCAGTAGGCCATTCAGCCCTTCGAGCCTGCACCGCTATTCAATATGATCATGGCTGATCATCCTTAATCAGTATCCTGTTCCTGCCTTATCTCCATACCCCTTGACTCCACTATCTTTGAGAGCTCTATCCAACTCTTTCTTAAATGAATCCAGAGACTGGGCCTCCACTGCCCTCTGGGGCACAGCATTCCACACAGCCACCACTCTCTGGGTGAAGTAGTTTCTCCTCATCTCTGTCCTAAATGGTCTACCCCGTATTTTTAAGTTGTGTCCTCTGGTTCGGCACTCCCCCATCAGCGGAAACATGTTTCGTGCTGCCAGAGTGTCCAATCCTTTCATAATCCTATACGTTTCAATCAGGTCCCCTCTCCGTCTTCTAAACTCAAGGGTATACAAGCCCAGTCGCTTCAGTCTTTCAGTGTAAGGTAATCCCGCCATTCTAGGAATTGACCTCGTGAACCTACGCTGCACTCCCTCAATAGCCAGAATGTCTTTCCTCAAATTTGGAGACCAGAACTGCACACAGTACTCCAGGTGTGGTCTCACCAGGGCCCTGTACTGCTGCAGAAGCACCTCTTTGCTCCTATACTCAATTCCTCTTGTTATGAAGGCCAGCATGCTATTAGCCTTCTTCACGACCTGCTGTACCTGCATGCTTGCCTTCATTGACTGGTGGACAAGAACACCCAGATCTCTCTGAACAGCCCCTTTACCTAATTTGATACCATTGAGGTAGTAATCTGCCTTCCTGTTCTTGCCTCACAGCGCCAGAGACCAGGGTTCAATTCCCTCCTCAGGCAACTGACTGTGTGGAGTTTGCACGTTCTCCCCGTGTCTGCGTGGGTTTCCTCCGGGTGCTTCGGTTTCCTCCCACAGTCCAAAGGTGTGTAGGTTAGGGTGAATTGGCCATGCTCAATTGCCCGTACTATTCAAGGATGCATTAATCAAGGGAAATGTAGAGCAAGAGGGTAGGGGAATGGGTCTGGGAAGGTTACTCTTCAGAGGGTCGGTGTGGACTTGGGCCAAATGGCCTGTTTCCACACTTTAGGGATTCTATGAGACCGAAGGGCCAACTTTTTCACACAGAGGGTGGCGTGTGTATGGAATGAGCTGCCAGAGGATGTGGTGGAGGCTGGTACAATTACAACATTTAAAAGGCATCTGGATGGGTATATGAGTAGGAAGGGTTTAGACGCGGGTCAAATGCTGGCAAATGGGACTAGATTAATTTAGGATATCTGGTCAACAGGGATGAGTTGGACCGAAGAGTCTGTTTCCTTGCTGTACATCTCTATGACTCTAATTGAGTACTGGAGGAAGGATGTCTTGCTGCAGTAATACAGTGCCTTGGTGGGGTACACCATGAGTATCGTGTACAGTTTTGGTCTCCGAGCCGGAGGAAGGGCATTCTCGCTGTTGAGGGAGTCCCGCGACGGGTCACCAGACTCATTCCCGGGATGGCAGGACTGACATATGAGGAAAACCAGATCGACTGGGCTTGGACTCGCTGGGATTTAGAATAGAGGGGGGAGAAATCTCATAAAACATTTAAGTTCCTGATGGGACTGGACAGGGCTGGGTGCAGGAAGGATTTGTTTAGAAGCTGGCATTACTCTCTCCCTTCTCTAGCAAAACGCTCAAGATTTGGAGGTGGCACGGTGGCACAGTGGTTAGCACTGCATCTACCTGTCGCCTTCAATTCCCTGCCACAGGCGACTGACTGTGTGGAGTTTGCACATTCTCCCCGTGTCTGCGTAGGTTCCCTCCGGGTGCTCCGGTTTCCTCCCACAGTCCAAAGATGTGCAGGTCAGGTGAATTGGCCATGCTAAATTGCCCGTAGTGTTAGGTGAAAGGGTAAGTGTAGGGGTCTGGGTGGGTTGCGCTTCGGCAGGGCGGTGTGGACTTGTTGGGCCGAAGGGCCTGTTTCCACACTGTAGGTAATCTAATCCAATCTAATCTCCTTCTCTATCTGCCAGAGGTTTCTCTTCTGTACTGGAGAATTGCACGTGAGACAATCTATTTTAGTAAATGCCATTGCCAAGGGTAGGTTTATGGGATGCTACTGTATCGGAACAGTTAAAACAGTTTAGTCGTTAAGTAACCTATTATTCTGTTTGGTTTTCCAATCAAGTTAAAGTTAGATCAATGCGCCTTTCTTGCGTTTTACCATCTAGTAAGAATAAAGTGTGTTTTGCTTAAAACTGAGTCGTGTAAGCAATCGAATTACATCTGGAACACAGCACCTTCCACTTGCCTTTAAGTGAGAAACAGTTGGATTCAGGCTATCTCCTCGATATATGTTGAGGGAATTTAGTCTAGTCTGTAACAACAGGGGGCTCAAAACTCCTCATCCAAGTTGGGTTTCGGATTATTCGACTGAAAGACAATGAATGAGGAGTGTTGGCATTTTATTTTCTCAAGTGTTTCATTCGGTCGGTTGAAACAAGGCGCGCCTTTTTGTGCGGCTCTGGCTCTTTCGGTCACAGAGTTTTCTGGGGATGGAAGAAGTCACTTTGGGAGTTTTACGGAAAGCGAACAAGGCGAAGCTTTTGGAGTTGTCCGACAAGCTGGAGTTAAAGTTGCCTCAGTCTGTGAGGAAAGGCAGGATAATGGCAGCAGTAACTGCGTTTCCAATTGCCAGGGATGCAAACAGAATTATCGGAAGCAGCTTTAATATGAACAGGAAATGAAATAAGTTTTGAGTTATGATTAAAAGGAGAAGGGAGGAAGGAAGGGAGAGTCGGAAATTGCAGTCATTGGAACGAGATTGGCCATGCGGACCTCGTAGAGTATGAATTTCCTGGTGAACCTGGTCCAATCAGGAAGCCCTGGTTAACAGGCATAAACAGGAGTGACAGGGAGTCTCCTCTTTGGGGACGGGCTCTGAGCTAGCTGGTCAGAGACCATGTTCATAAAGAGTGACTCGGTGATGGGACACTGGCCTCTGTGCAGCTATTTCAGAAACAGGCAGAAGTGGGGAAGGCTGGAAGTCGGAGGACAGTGATGATGAGCAAACCCACCGGAGCCAAGAGTCTGCTGGGGATCTGCGTTAAAATATTCAAGCGTTGTCAACGTTTCATGAGAGAGACATAAAAGCCTTCTGCATTTCATTTGAGGAAGTGGCCAGGGTTTTGGTTTTGGATCTGGACAAAACTGGTCGGTACAGCAAGTGAGCCTCACGGTCAGAGGAGGGCTCGGAGGCGGATGAGGAGGAGGTGAAAACAGCCATCTTCAGTGCACATGAGCTGGTGCCAGGAGCCGACAGATATATTGGGAATCTAAGCAGGGAGCCTGGTTAACCATACATCGAGTTTGAAAAGATGAAACAAAGTAATTTCAATAGGTGGATAGAGCAATCAAAATAGATCAAACATAGATGTAAGATAGATGGTTATTCTGGAGGAGTTCAAACCCTCACTCCCTGAAGTATTGAGAAGTCATGTAAAAGAGTACAGTCAGAGTACAGCAGGGAAATAAACCCTTTGGTGACCAGTTATCCTCAACACCAGACAGGAGGGCTCCCTCCCAGTCAGAGAACACTTCAGCGGTCCGGGGCATTCGATTTCGGATCTTCGGGTGACCACCCTCCAAGGCAGACTTTGGGACAGGCAACAAGACAGAGTGGCCGAGCAGAGGCTGGTGGCCAAGCTCGGTGTCTGTGGCGATGGCCTCAGCCGGGACCTTGCATTCATGTCACACTACAGGGGGCACACACACACACACACACACACAGACACAGACACAGACAGACACACACACACAGACACAGACACACACAGACACACATACACACACACAGACACACACAGACACACACAGACACACACACACACACACACACACACACACACACAGACACACACACACATACACACACACACACACACACACACAGACAGACACACACAGACACACACATACACACAGACACACACACACACACAGACACAGACACACAAGTGTACAGAATTACATTTTACTTTGCTCAAATACTGCATCTGTAAATCTCTTTTTTAGAAATAGCATCAGTCTGAACACTGGGGTACAGACAGCCTCACACAGGGCACCTCACACCTTCAATGCATTATCTGAGCTGACATGGCACCCATTCTTAAAGTTCACTGGAGAATGTAACTTTCAAAAAAAAGTTCTGGGATTTACATCTGAATGAAGTGAAACTAACATGGTCATTCTAACAGATGAGAGACTTAAACAATCTTGGTCTTTTTCTATATAATTTCAGTTGCATCACACTGTAAACTTGAACTATAAATTCTGTGTCTTACAATCCTATACTCCACAGCTGCCTGATGAAGGTGCAGCGCATCCAAATAAACCTACTGGACTATCGCCTGGGATTGTGTGATTTTTAATTGTGTACACCCCCAGTCTGACACCGTTACCTCCAAATCATGGTCAATTTACATTGTGCACATCACTTTGCAATGTTGCCCCACCCAAGCCATTGTATATTTCCAACACCCACGAGAACATCTTCGCCCACGGTCTCAGACTTCACAGAGCTCGTCTTTGTGGTGCGTTGTTTTAAAAGGAGAAGTGTCACTGAACAAAGACACCTTGAAGTGCAGGTTCATACTGCCTTGAAGGTGGACTCACAGAGTCGGTAGGTTGGTGATGATGGAAACAGCATGGAAACAGGCCCGTCGGTCTACTCCTCCATGCCAAACAGATATCCTAAATTAATCCAGTCCAGTTTGGCCCATACCCCTCTAAACCCTTCCTAGATATAGAGAAGCTGCAGAGCTGGGCAGAAAGGTGGCAAATGGAGTTCAATGTAGCTAAGTGTGAGGTCATTCACTTTGGTAAGAGTAACAAAAAGATGGATTACTGGGCTAATGGTAGACTACTTGGTAGTGTCGATGAGCAGAGGGATCTTGGTGTCCATGTACACAGATCTCTGAAAGTTGCCACCCAGGTAAATAGTGCAGTGAAGAAGGCATATGGCGTACTGGCTTTTATTGGTAGAGGAATTGAGTTCCGGAGTCCTGAGGTCATGCTGCAGTTGTATAAGATTCTGGTGCGGCCTCATCTGGAGTATTGTGTGCAGTTTTGGTCGCCATACGATAGGAAGGATGTGGAGGCACTGGAACGGGTGCAGAGGAAGTTTACCAGGATGTTGCCTGGTATGGTAGGAAGATCCTATGAGGAAAGGCTGAGGCACTTGGGGTTGTTTTCATTGTAGAAAAGAAGGTTTAGGGGTGATTTGATAGAGGTGTACAAGATGATTAGGGGGTTAGATAGGGTTGACAGTGAGAACCTTTTTCCACGTATGGAGTCAGTTATTACAAGGGGGCATAGCTTTAAATTAAGGGGGGGGTAGATATAGGACTGATGTTAGGGGTAGGTTCTTCACTCAGCGAGTCGTAAGTTCATGGAATGCCCTGCCAGTAGCAGTGGTGGACTCTCCCTCTTTATGGGTATTTAAGCGGGCATTGGATAGGTATATGGAGGATAGTGGGTTAGTGTAGGTTAGGTGGGCTTGGATCGGCGCAACATCGAGGGCCGAAGGGCCTGTACTGCGCTGTATTCTTCTATGTTCTATGTTCTAGTCATATACCCATCCAGATGCCTTTTAAATGTTGTCATTGTACCAGCCTCCACCACTTCCTCTGGCAGCTCATTCCATCCACGTACCACCCTCTGCGTGAAAAGATTGGCCCTTCGATCCCTTTTAAATCTTTCCTCTCTCACCTTCAGCCCGTGCCCTCTAGTTTCGGACTCACTTACCCAATCCATGACCCTCGTGATTTTATAAACCTTTAGAAGTTCACCCTGCAGCCTTCGATGCTTCAGGACAATAGCACCAGTGTAACCAGCCTCTCCCTATAGAGCAAACCCTCCGGGCAACATTCTTGGGAAATCATTTTTCAACCTTTCAAGTTTCACATCATCCTTCCTACAGCAGGGGGACCAGAATTGCATGCAGCATTCCGAAAGTGGCTAAACTAATAACCGGTACAGCTGCAACATGGCCTCCCAACTCCTGTACTCAATGCACTGACCAGTAGAGGCAAGCATACCAAATGCCCAACTGATTCCACATGATGTAGATGTAGGAAATGCTGTTCAAGTGAAGCAACATCCTTATAAACATAACCCTCTAAAATTGGCATACATTCAAAAAGATATTGAAAGTGTCCTTAAAGACAACACAATTGAAGGGACTTGCAGTGAATGGAGCTCACCTTTGTAAGATGGTACACATCGCTTATGTATTGATTCCCTCAAAGTCAATGGATAGGAAATCTGATTCATTTCCATTCCATGTCGGGAAAACTGTACTGAGAAGGTGGGACATGCAACTCATATTTCTTAAGTTGGACGAACTCAGAGAATACCTTTATCCGAGAGCGGGAAAGGACTTTCAGCTTTTGGTCCACGAAGTGGTCGGTGCCACTTTAAAGTCATGCCATTTGGTGTGAAAAACGCACGAGCTACATTTGAAAGACGAAGCAATAACGTCATGTTGAGATTACCCAACCGGGCGGTGTACATCGACGACCTGGTGACTTTTAGTCACACGTGGAAGGAACGTTGATCAGAATTGCCTGAACGACTTTGGGAAGCAGGTGAGTTTACAAAAGCCCAAGTCACGTGCCTGGGCTATGTCATTGGCCACGGACAGTTGACCCCATCAGATGTGAAAACAAATGTGATTGAGGTGTTTGACAGAGAGGGAAATATGACAGTTCCTGCAGCTGAGCGGTTTTTAGTGAAACTTTGGACCGAATTCTAGCAGTGTGGTTGCTTCCACTGACTGACTTATTGAAGAAATGGAGAAAAGTTCAGGGGTCAGTGGGCTACCAGAAGGCAGGTGACAGCCTTAAAAGGTGTGTTAGCCACTGCTCCAGTGTTAGCCACACTAATTACACAAAGTCATTCAAAGTGGCCATTGATGTGAGCGATGTGGGTGTCAGTGCTGTGCTCTGACAGGAGGACGATGAGAAGACAGAAAGATCTATTGAGTACTTTTCCGATCACCAACAGAAGTATACATTGATAAAGAAATAGACCTCGGGTTTGGGGCTGGCTTTGCAACATTTACATTGTCAGGAATATGTCTGGTTCAATTGTACATAACCGGTTAAAGTTTTAGGAAAACTTTAAAGATCAAAATACCACATTGTTTCGATGGAGTTAATTGTTGCAGCCATTCAATTTGAAAATTGTACACGTGGAAGGATGAGAGAATGCAATTTCAAAGTTTGGGAGGAGATTTGTAGCTCGGGTGCTCGTTTGTTGTGGTTCTGTTGGCCGAGCTGGGAATTTGTGTTCCAGACGTTTCGTCCCCTATCTAGGTGACATCCTCAATTCAATCAACAAACACATCGATCTGGACCCAATATACCGGCCACTGCAGTGGACAGCTGGAACTGACAACCGGAAGCGGCAGAGACAAACCACTACAAATGCCGGAGGAAACATCACAGAAGCGCTTCACAGGAGGCTCCCAAGCACTGAGGATGTCACCGAGACCGGGGACGAAACGTCTGCAACACAAATTCCCAGCTCGGCGAACAGAACCACAACAACTAATAATATGTGACTGAAGGGTTTGAAAAATAAAAGCATCTTGGTGTATTGATAGTTCATTTTTTTTTTAAGGAGGGAGATGTAACGAGATGGCTTTGAGAGGTGTGTTTTGTCCTGATTTTCTTTATGAAGAGGTTGAGACAGAGCAGTCTGCCCTAAGCCAATAAAGTAAACAGTTTGAAAGGCTTTGGGTTCTTTTAAAGGTTGGAATAATAGAAGCAGCTTGAACGGATGGAGTCAGGCTCCAATAGAACCAGGGTATTAGTTTCGCTTTCAGGAGTTGTTCGGTGTTTGGAAGTTGTCAGACATCTCTCCCTACTGCAGCAAAACACCGAGTTCTATCTCACACACACATACAGATGCACGCGCACACAAGACACACACACGACACACACACACAGTTTTCTCCTAACGTTCTTTTCTCCTACGCTGGAGAATTGCATGTCAGACAATCTATTTTAGTGAATTTGCCTTTGCCAAGGATATGTTTAATCAGTTATGAGAAAGTGAGGACTGCAGATGCTGGAGATCAGAGCTGAAAAATGTGTTGCTGGAAAAGCGCAGCAGGTCAGGGCAGCATCCAAGGAACAGGAGAATCGACGGGATTTTTTCAGCTATGTTTAATCAGTGTTAATGTATCGGAACAGTTACTGTTAGTAGTTAAAGAATCTATTACACTGTTAATTTTTCCAACGGAGTTAAACCTGGACCAATTCTTGTTTCTTGTGTCTTTGTGCAGAAGAAGAATAAAGTGTGTTTTGCTTAAAAGCATAACCAATCAAATTACATCTGGAACACCGCAACTTACACCAGCCTTGAAATAAGATAAAACTTAAAAGTGTCGGCTATCTCCTTGATATATTTGAAGAGGGTTTGGTCTGATCTATAACAGGACCCTCTCTACCTCTGACTTGTTGTGGTTGGAGCTGCACTCATCCAGGCAAATGGGGAGTCAGGAGGTGAGTCACTCACTGCAGTATTCCCAGCCTCTGACCTGCGGTTACATCCACTGTGTCTGCGTGGTGAGTCTGACTGTCATTGTCTTGGCTCTTGCTGAACGTGTTCACCTGACGTGATTCACACACCTTCTTTGTTCTGTTTCTTGCTGATCTTTCTGCCCCTTGCCATTGAAACACCCTGACCTACTCTGGTCACGTGCCTGCTTCTGACCTGGAGGGGGAGGTCAGAGAAGCAACACGAGCATAATATGGGTCCAAGGTGAAAGCAATGGTGGGGGAGGGGGAGAGGGTAGCATTAAAGGAACCCGATGGAGAATATTTGATGAAGTTAGCTCGCATGGGATTCGGGGTGCGCTTGCCAATTGGATACAACGCCAAGGTTTGCAAACAGTGAAGATGGAGGGCTGCTTTACCAACTGGAGGCAGTGTTCCAAGGGAGTCGTGCTGAATCCACGTTTGTTTGTCATTTATATAAATGATTTGGATGAAAACATAGAACACATGATTTGTTCAGTTTGCCAATGGCACCAACATTCGTGGTAGAGATTAGATTAGATTACTTACAGTAGTGGAAACAGGCCCTTCGGCCCAACAAGTCCACACCGCACCGCCGAAGCGCAACCCACCCAGACCCATTGCCCTACATTTATCCCTTCACCTAACACTACGGGCAATTTAGCATGGCCAATTCACCTAACCTGCACATTTTTGGACGGTGAGAGGAAACTGGAGGAAACCCACACAGACACGGGGAGAATGTGCAAACTCCACACAGTCAGTCGCCTGAGGCGGGAATTGAACCCGGGTCTCTGGTGCTGTGAGGCAGCAGTGCTAACCACTGTGCCACCGTGCCACCCTAAAGTACAGTGCCAGGGTCAAGGATAGATTGGAGAGGGCGCAGGACATTCTTAAAGGGGAGAGGGACCAGCAGAAGGTCCTATGACATAGAGAGGGAAAAGGATGCGATTCTGAAAAGGGAATAATCGGAGGTTTGGCAGGAATTTAAAAGGTAAGTTAAAACGGGTGGCACGGTGGCTCAGTGGTTAGCGCTGCTGCCTCACGGTATCAGGGACCCGGTTCAATTCCTGCCTCGGGTGACTGTCCGTGTGGAGTTTGCACATTCTCCCCGCGTCTGCGTGGGTTGCCTCGGTGAGTTTCGGTCTCCTCCGCAATCCAAAGATGTGCAGGCCGTGCTAAACCACCCAAAGTGTAGGTGCATTAGTCAGGGGTAAATACAGGGTTGGGGAATGGACCTTGGGTGGGTTGCTCTTCGGAGGGTCAGTGTGGACTGGTTGGGCCGAAGGGCCTGTTTCCACACTGCAGGGTATCTAATCTCATCTAAGTACCTGACGGAAATAATATCTAGATTTCTCTCAGTGCCACGAGTTATTGAGGACAGCAATGGGAGGATAGAGCAGATGAATGTGTATGGGGGGAGGATCCACCTTTTTGGATCTTTGGAATCCCAGGGAGATCGTGGAGAAAGAGACCAGTGTGAAACTGGGACAGTGGGAAAAGGAACAAGTCAAACAGTCAGGGCAGGCAGGAACAAGGCAGGAGAACGGGACAGAACTGATAAATTAAACAATTTATTTCAATGCAAGGGGCCTAACAGGGAAGGCAGATGAACTCAGGGCTTGGTTAGGAACATGGGACTGGGAGACCACCCTAATTACAGAAACATGGCTCAGTGATAGACAGGACCAACAGCTTAACATTCCAGGGTACAGAAGTATAGAAAGGGGGGGCAAGTGGGGATGGGGAGTGGTGTTTTTGATAAGGGATAACATTACAGCTGTAATAAAGGAGGACATTGCTGGGAAAATGTGCAGGGAAGTTATTTGGGTGGAACTGAGAAATAAGCAAGGAATGATCACCGTATTGGGATTGTACTGTACACCCCACAATAGTCAACGGGAAACTGAGAAGTAAACTTGAAAGGAGATCTCACTTATATACAAGAATAATAGGGTGGAATGGGAGAGGATTTTAACTTTCTAAACGTAGACTGAGACTGCCAGAGTGTTCAAGGCTTGGACGGAGAGGAATTTGTTAAGTGTGCACAAGAAAATATCCCGATTCAGTATGTGGACGCACCCAATACAGAAGGTGGAAAACACTGTCTTCTCTTGGGAAATAAGGCAGGGCAGGTGACTGAGGTGTCAGTGGGGAAACACTTTGGGGTCAGCGACCAGAATTGTATTAGTTTTAAGATAGTGATGGAAAAGGATAGACCAGATCTAAAAGTTAAAGTTCTAAATTGGAGAAAGGCCAACTTTGACGGAATGAGGCAAGAACTTTTAATAGGTGATTGGAGGCAGATGTTCGCAGGTAAAGAGATGGCTGGGAAATGGGAAGCCTTCTGAAATGAAATAACGGGAGTCCAGGGACAGTATGTTCCTGTTGGAGGGGAAGGGCAAGGCTGGTAGGTGAAGAGAATGCTGGATGACGAGAGAAATTGAGGTTTTCGGTCAAGAAGAAGGAAGCATTGGTCAGGTATAGACCGTAGGCAACAAGGTAAAAACAATGACTGCAGATGCTGGAAAGCAAACACTGGATTAGTGGTGCTGGAAGAGCACAGCAGTTCAGGCAGCATCCAGCGAGCAACGCAATCGACGTTTCGGGCAAAAGCCCTTCATCGTTTCCTGATGAAGGGCTTTTGCCCGAAACGTGGATTTCGCTGCTCCTTGGATGCTGCCTGAACTGCTGTGCTCTTCCAGCACCACTAATCCAGTATGGACTGTAGGCATCTAGTGAATCCCTAGAAGAGTATAAAGGCAATAGAGTATGCTTAAGAGGGAAATCAGGAGGGCAAAAAGGGGACATGAGATAGCTTTGGCAAAAAGCATGAAGGAGAATCCAAAGGACAAAAGGGTAACTAGGGAGACAATAGGGCCCTTCAAAGATCAGCAAGGCGGCCTTTGTGTGGAGCCGCAGGAGATGGGGGAGATACTAAATAAGTATTTTGCATCAGTGTTTATAGTGAAGATATACAATGTGTGGAAGTGAATAGGGAAATTGTGAAAAATGTCCATACTACAGACGAGGAGACGCTGGATGTCTTAAAATGCATAAAGGTGGATAAATCCTCAGGACCTGATCAGGTTTACCCTAGAATTTTACAGGAAGTGAGGGAAGTGATTGCTGGGCCTCTTGCTGAGATATTTGTATCATCAATAGTCACAGGTGAGGTGCCAGAAGACTGGAGGTTGGCAAACGTGGTGCCATAACTTAAGAAAGGTGGTCAGCACAAGCCAGGGAACTATAGACTGGTGAGCCAGATGTTGGTGGTGGGCAAGTTGTTGGAGGGAATCCTGAGGGACAGGATGTACATGTGTTTGGAAAAGCAAGGACTAATTCGGGATAGTCAACATGGCTTTGTGCGTGGGAAATCATGTCTCACAAACTTGATTGAGTTTTTTGATGAAGTAACAAAGAAGATTGAAGAGGACAGAGCACTGGATGTGATCTACATGGACTTCAGTAAGGCGTTCGACAAGGTTCCCCATGGGAGACTGATTAGCAAGGTTAGATCTCATGGAATACAGGGAGAACTAGCCATTTGGATACGGAACTGGCTCAAAGGTAGAAGACAGAGGGTGGTGGTGGAGGGTTGTTTTTCAGACTGGAGGCCTGTGACCAGTGGAGTGCCACAAGGATCGGTGCTGGGTCCACTGTCTTTTGTCATTTACGTAAATAACTTGGATATGAACATAAGAGCTTGCAGATGACATCAAAATTGGAGGAGTAGTGGACAGTGAAGAAGGTTACCTCAGAGTCCAACAGGATCTTGATCAGATGGGTCAATGGGCTAAGGAGTGGCAGATGGAGTTTAATTTAGATAAATGTGAGGTCTCCATTTTGGAAAGGCAAATCAGGGCAGGACTTATACACATAATGGGAGGGTCCTGGGGAGTGTTGCTGAACAAAGAGACATTGGAGTGCAGGTTCATAGCTCCTTGAAAGTAGAGCCACAGGTAGATGGGATAGTAAAGAAGGCATTTGGTATGCTTGTCTTTATTAGTCAGTGTACTGAGTATAGAGGTTGGGAGGTCATGTTGCAGTTGTACAGGACATTGGTTAGGCCATTGGTTTGGAATACTACATGCAGTTCTGGTCTCCTTGTTATGGGAAGGATGTTGTGAAAGTTGAAAGAGCTCAGAAAAGATTTACAAGGATGTTGCCAGGGTTGGAGGGTTTGAGCTACAGGGAGAGGCTGAACAGACTGGGGGATGTTTTCCCTGGAGCGTCGGAGGCTGAGGGGTGACCTTATAGAGGTTTGTAAAATCATGAGGGGCATGGATAGGGTAAAGAGACAAAGTCTTTTCCCTGGGTTGGGGGAGTCCAGAACTAGAGGGCATAGGTTTAGGGTGAGAGGGGAAAGATATAAAAGGGACCTAAGGGGCAACTTTTTCACGCAGAGGGTGGTGCGTGTATGGAATGAGCTGCCAGAGGATGTGGTGGAGGCTGGTACAATTGCAACATTTAAGAGGCATTTGGATGGGTATATGAATAGGAAGGGTTTGGAGGGATAGGTGCCAAACGCTGACAAATGGGACTAGATTTATTTATGATATCTGGTAGACGTGCAAGAGTTGGACCAAAGGATCTGTTTCTGTGCTGAACATCTCTATACTCTATGACTCGATCTTGCTCAATTGGGTCAATGAACGGAGGTGTGGTAGATGGAGTTTAATTTGGATAAATGCAAGGCATTACGTTTTGGTAAAACAAGCAAAAGCAGTTAAAAATACAGCCTTGGGTAGTGTGGTAGAACAGAGAGATCTCGGATTTCAGGGACATAATTCTTTGAATTTTGTGTCACGGGTCAACAAGGTGGTGAAGAATGCACTTAACATGCTTGCCTTCATTGCTCAGACCTGAGTATAGGGGTCGGGACGTCGTGTTGAGGTTGTACAGGACATCGGTGAGGTCTCTCACAGTCATAGAGTCATAGAGATGTACAGCACAGAAACAGACCCTTCGGTCCAACCTGTCCATGCTGACCCAGATATCCCAACCCAATCTAGCCCCACCTGCCAGCACCCGGCCCATATCCCTCCAAACCCTTCCTATTCATATACCCATCCAAATGCCTCTTAAATGTTGCAATTGTACCAGCCTCCACCACATCCTCTGGCAGCTCATTCCATACACGTACCACCCTCTGGGTGAAAAAGTTGCCCCTTAGGTCTCTTTTATATCTTTCCCCTCTCACCCTAAACCTATACCCTCTAGTTCTGGACTCCCCGACTATTTATCCTATCTATGCCCCTCATAATTTTGTAAACCTCTATAAGGTCACCCCTCAGCCTCCGACGCTCCAGGGAAAACAGCCCCCAGCCTGTTCAGCCTCTCCTTATGGCTCAAACACTCCAACCCTGGCAACATCCTTGTACATCTCTTCTGGAATACCGTGTCCAGGTCTGGGCACCCTGTTCTCAGAAGGACATTAGTAAGCTGGAGAGGGTTCAGAAGAGATTTACCTGGATGGTGGTGGGACTGAAGGATTTGAGTTATAAAAACAGACTGGATCAACTGGGACCTTTCTCACTGGAGCGTGGGAGGTTGAGGGGTGACCTTATCGAGGTTTATAAAATAATGAGGGGTGTCGATGAGGCGAATGGCAGGTGTCGTTTCCCGAGGGTGGAGGGGTTCAGGATGAGGGGGCATATTTCTAAGGTGAGAGCACAAAGATTAAGAAAGGCGATGAGGGGCATCTTTTTTTACACAGAGAGCAGTTGGCGTGTGGAATGAGCTGCCAAGAGGAAGCAATGGATTCAGGGACACTTATAATGTTCAAAAGTCATCTGATAAGTACATGAATCGGAAGGATTTGGAAGGATATGGGCCAAACGCAGGCAAGTGGGACGACATTAGTTTGGGGTCATGTTTCGCACGGACTGGTTGGATCAAAGGGTCTGTTTTTGTGCTGGATGACTCAATGAATTCACCCCCTGACGTGTGACGAGGGAGTTTACAGAGACAGCCCCATGAGTTGTCACAACGATGATCCTCAAGATGTCCTCTCACGTGTCGGCGACGAGGCTGGGGTTTTGGGTGGCGACGGGGATTCAGAAGAAGATTTGCGGCCGGCAAAGGAAGTCAGGGGCTGTGGCTCTGATGCTCTCCTGGGACGTTCTCCCAGGAAGGAACGCACTCAGTTGGCCCTGGGGGGGGGGGGGGGGGGGTGTGTGAAAACGGCATCAAACTCACGAGGGGTTAACTGATGAGACAGCAGCAAAACGACAGGACGTGGTGCTCTCCAGCGATCCAGCTCGCTGATGCCATCTGCTGTTGCACCCCCAACACTGCACCCTCTTCACAAAATGCTGCGGGCACCCACTTGAACTGATTGCTTTCGCCCCGAGCTTTGCTTCGTCCAACTTATTTTCTGCTTTGTCACAGCTTGACCGCAGTTTGTGCTCTTAATCCAGGGAGTTAGTTTTCCTTGCCTGCTGCTGGTTACTGACTGCGAAAACGCACCCTTTCAGAACAAGTTAGATGAGATTACTTACAGTGTGGAAACAGGCCCTTCGGCCCAACAAGTCCACACCGACCCGCCGAAGCGCAACCCACCCATATACCCCTACATCTACCCCTTACCTAACACTACGGGTAATTTAGCATGGCCAATTCACCCTGACCTGCACATCTTTGGACTGTGGGAGGAAACCGGAGCACCCGGAGGAAACCCACGCAGACACGGGGAGAACGTGCAAACTCCACACAGTCAGTCGCCTGAGGCGGGAATTGAACCCGGGTCTCTGGCGCTGTGAGGCAGCAGTGCTAACCACTGTGCCACCGTGCCGCCCAAGTTAGATGCATGCTCGCTGTTTAGCTTGTGTTCAGTGCAATCAAGGAATTCATTTTCCCCTCCAATAACGTGCCACCTCTGCTTCAGAACAAGTGAACCATTTTTTTTTATATCTCTGGCTCTGGTTTTATAACTCATTCACTAGCTGGGTCGAATGCAGAGCCTTGGAATCAGGGCAGGACTCCGGCGCGAAAAGAAATTATGAAATATTAAAAGGCGAACAGGGGTGACAGATCTCCTGTGTGTCCCATCATGCATCATCCAACCTCACCTGAGCCATGCCTCAGAACTATTTGGGGCGGCCACGGTGGCACAGTGGTTAGCACTGCTGCCTCACAGCGCCTGAGACCCGGGTTCAATTCCCGCCTCAGGCAACTGACCGTGTGGAGTTTGCACGTTCTCCCCATGTCTGTGTGGGTTTACTCTGGGGGCTCCGGTTTCCTCCCACAGTCCAAAGATGTGCAGGTTAGGTGAATTGGCCATGCTAAATTGCCCATAGTGTTAGGTAAGCGGTAAATGTAGGGGGATGGGTGGGTTGTGCTTCGGCGGGGCGGTGTGGACTTGTTGGGCCGAAGGGCCTGTTTCCACACTGTAACCTAATCTAATCTAAAAACTATTCTCATCGCTGTGAGCAAGCAAGTGAGGTGAAATTCCACTCAGAAATACAGAGGAAACGTACTTTGAGACATTTTACTGTTCAATTCGGAGGAATTCCCCATTGACTGCCTTCAATGTTGCTGTTGCATAACTCGAATCTTGCTGAACAAAGACAAACCTCTTCCTCAAGCATTTGCTCTCTCACTCATCAGGGACATAAGCACCTTGAGGGTTGTGCCTCAGACAGTCACAATTTCCTTTATTGGTCAGAGTATTGAGGTCAGGAGTTGGGAGGTCATGTTGCGGCTGTACAGGACATTGGTGAGGCCACTGTTGGAATATTGCGTGCAATTCTGGTCTCCTTCCTATCGGAAGGAAGTTGTGAAACTTGAAAGGGTTCAGAAAAGATCTACAAGGATGTTGCCAGGGTTGGAGGGTTTGAGCTATAGGGAGAGGCTGAACAGGCTGGGGCTGTTTTCCCTGGAGCGTCGGAGGCTGAGGGGTGACCTTATAGAGGTTTATAAAATCATGAGGGGCATGGATAGGGTAAATAGACAAAGTCTTTTCCCTGGGGTCGGGGGAGTCCAGAACTAGAGGGGCATAGGTTTAGGGTGAGAGGGGAAAGATATAAAAGAGACCGAAGGGGCAACTTTTCCCTGCAGAGGGTGGTACGTGTTTGGAATGAGCTGCCAGAGGATGTGGTGGAGGCTGGTACAATTGCAACATTTAAGAGGCATTTGGATGGGGATATGAGGGTTTGGAGGGATATGGGCCGGGTGCTGGCAGGTGGGACTAGATTGGGTTGGGATATCTGGTCGGCATGGACAGGTTGGACCGAAGGGTCTGTTTCCACGTTGTACATCTCTGACTATAATCACAAGATTCAAGGCCTGCAGGTTGACTCTGATTGGCTTGAGGAATGCAAGACAAAAAGCTTTGTAGCATGACTTTCCTTTTTGGCAGGAGGCCATTCTTGTCAGTCGTGTGGAGTGTTGGAGCCTGTGAATGGAGCGGTGCATTGTGTGGAAATTAACAAATTAAGCTCATATTTTGCCATGAGTAATAACAAACTAACTTCACAGATTTACTCGCTCATCGCATCCTTTTGTCTTCCCAAAATCCACAGCAACACACACACACACGCATGCACACGGGCCTGAATGGGTCATCTGGGCACCTAGGTTAAGGGCTTCACCAATTCAGCAGTCTTATTGGCCAGGGGCGGAAACGCATCTCCGCACTTTCGAGAGGAGAGCAGTGTGACTCAACTCCAAGCGGAGCAGGGAACGCCAGCTGGACCACACCCTCCCCTTATTCAACACAAACCCCCTGCCATCAGTAACACCCACCCGAGAGGCAGCCATCACGTTGTATGCGGTATCGGCATTCACCTTTCAGTCCTCTCTCGATCCGATATCTGCGTTGTTCCTTCGGGAAGGCATCAATTCACGTGGCACTGACTGCTGTTGCTGGGGACTTCCTCCACATGTCCAGCACCCTATAGAAAACAAAATGGTCTCTCCTTTAACAGTGTTTTCTTTTCCCCCCCAAAAAAAACAAGGCTGATGTGATGTGACAATACTATGGCTTCAAGAGATGTATTTGGTCCAGGCTTATTTTGTGTGAGACGGAGGAGGCGAGCAGTCTGCTCAAACCCACGAAATGAAACAGCTTGTGAGGATTTCCTTTGTTTTTGAAATTCAGAACAATAAAAGCAGCCTGACTGGGTGGGGTCGAGCTCCCACAGAAGCTGGGTTTGGAAGGTGTGGCACATCTCTCCCTCCCTCTCTCAGAGTTCTCTCTCGATGAGCTTTTCTGCCTGCACTGGAGAATTGCCTGTCAAACAATCTATTTTTACTGAATTTGCCTTTGCCAAGGGTGTGTATACAGGATGTTACTATGTTGGAACAGTTATTGTTTAGTAGTTAAATCGACTATTATTTGGATAAGCTTTCCAATAGAGTTAAAGCTATTCTAACTTAGAGAGTCACGGAGCCATACAGCACAGAAACAGAGCTATGGTCTATCCTGGGTAAAAAGCAATGAGTGCAGATGCTGGAAACCAGAGTCTAGATTAGAGTGGTGCTGGAAAAGCACAGCAGTTCAGGCAGTATCCGAGGAGCAGGAAAATCAACGTTTCAGGGAAAAAGCTCTTCCTGATGAAGGGCTTTTGCCTGAAACATCGATTTTCCTGCTCCACGGATGCTGCCTGAACTGCTGTGCTTTTCCAGCACCACTCCAACCTCGACTCTGTTCTATCCTGTCCACGCCAACCACGTTCCCAAACCAACCTAGTCCCACCTGCCTGCACTTGGCCCATATCCCTCCAAACCTTTCCTTTTGGTGCACTTATCCAAATAACTTTTAAACGTTGTAACTGCACCCGTATCTGCCACATCCTCTGGAAATTCATTCCACACCCGAGCCACCTTCCGTGCAAGAAAATGTTTTTGGAAGTCTGTCTCATCTCACCTTAAAAATATGTCCCCTCGTACTGAAATCACCTCCCCTGGAGAAATTATACCTGCCATTGAAACCCTTCATGATTTTGTAAACCTCTGAGGTCGCTCCTCAAGCTCCAATGCTCCAGTGGAAAAAGAAGTCCCAGCCCGATCGGACAAAAAAATTCCGGTTCAATCCAAACCATAAGGTGATGCATTTTGCAGGATCAAATTTAGTTGGGAAATGTACTGTAAATTGTAGAACCTTTCAGAACACCAACATATAGACAGATCTGGGAGTACAGGTCCACAGTTCCCCAAAGGTGGCGCAGTGATGATGAAGATTTGCCTTCATCGGCTGGCACATGGAGTGCAAGAGTGAGCAAACTATGTTGCAGCTATCCAGAACCCTTGTTCAGGCCGTGTTTAGAGGACTGTGTGGGCGTGAAAGCATCGGAGAGAGCGCTGTGAGGAAAGGTTAAAAAGACGAGAATTGCTTTCACTCGAACGAAGGCAGCTGAGAGGAGACCTGACAGAGGTCGACCCAGATTATGAGAAGCAGAGACAGGGCGGGTAATCAGAGGCTTGTTCCCAGGGTTGGAGTTTCAATTACAAGGGGTTTAAGGTGAGAGGGGAGGGGGGGGGAAAGTTTAAGAGAGATGTTTGAGGGAAGTTTTTCACCCAGGGTGTGGTAGGAACCTGGAATGCACTGCCAAAAGAGGTGGTGGAGGCGGGCACACTGGTGTCAAAAAGTGCTGGAAAAGCGCAGCAGGTCAGGCAGCATCCAAGGGGCAGGAGAATCGACTTTTCAAGCAAGAGCCCTTCATCAGGAATGAGGCCTCACTTTTTCCGAGCAGGCCCGTTGGCGACACCTAAGAGGCATCTGGACGGTTACATGAACACCGTAGGAATACAGGGATTTGGACCGAATAAGGGGAGAAGTTTCTTTTAATTCCGTTTGGGTGTGATGAATGGCACAGGCTTGGAGAACCAAAGGACATGGCCTAGTCTGGGACTCGAGGCCGGTGTTGTCTCTGGGTGAAGGTTTGATGAAGATCAAACCTAGATTTCCTGGATAGGTCAGGGTCACCCGACTTGAACACCTCAGACCTAGACTTCAGGAGGAAGTGAATCTCCTGGATCATTCATGGGCCTCACTCGGGGTTAGAAGGGAAATTCCACTCGTTCAGGGAGCTTGGCAAAATCGTCACCAAGCAGGCTTTTTCACAAAACGGTGGATCGTGGAAGATCCCCTGAGACCAAGAGTAAAGATGGCCTCTTCCATTTTGACACCAATTCCAGCAGATTTGCTTCAACCAGCCACCATCTTGGAAATCTTCTGGTGCAGTGGGGGCTCCCAAGAACATCCCAGAAGGGAAACTCGGAGCCATTTTAGAACATAGAACATAGAACATAGAAGAATACAGCGCAGTACAGGCCCTTTGGCCCTCGATGTTGCGCCGATCCAAGCCCACCTAACCTACACTAACCCACTATCCTCCATATACCTATCCAATGCCCGCTTAAATACCCATAAAGAGGGAGAGTCCACCACTGTTACTGGCAGGGCATTCCATGAACTTACGACTCGCTGAGTGAAGAACCTACCCCTAACATCAGTCCTATATCTACCCCCCCTTAATTTAAAGCTATGCCCCCTTGTAATAGCTGACTCCATACGTGGAAAAAGGTTCTCACTGTCAACCCTATCTAACCCCCTAATCATCTTGTACACCTCTATCAAATCACCCCTAAACCTTCTTTTCTCCAAAGAAAACAACCCCAAGTGCCTCAGCCTTTCCTCATAGGATCTTCCTACCATACCAGGCAACATTCTGGTAAACTTCCTCTGCACCCGTTCCAGTGCCTCCACATCCTTCCTATAGTATGGCGACCAAAACCGCACACAATACTCCAGATGCGGCCGCACCAGAGTCTTATACAACTGCAGCATGACCTCAGGACTCCGGAACTCAATTCCTCTACCAATAAAAGCCAGTACGCCATATGCCTTCTTCACCGCACTATTTACCTGGGTGGCAACTTTCAGAGATTCCCCTGTGGAATGCCAACGACAAAGGGATGTTTCAGAGACAGAGGCAAACACAGGCCTTATGCTAAAGGAGCAATGCCAAATTCACTTCTGGAATGCGGGATCCAAGAACAGGGGGAAACGATGGCCCAAAGGGAGGCTAGAGCCTTCACTGAACATCAAAGGGTGTAAATGATCAAAAGGTTCAGCATGAGTGAGTCAAAAGGGGTAAGTCTGACCCTAACAGAGCCATTCTCACGCAGCCAACAAGAGAACTTTTTGAGAACAAAAAATCCCAGGAGCACACTGCGGGTTTTGAAAGGATTGAGAGAAGTTTCTTCAAGTCATAGAGCTGTACAGCACAACTCGTCCATGCTGACCAGATAACCTAACTTAATCTAGTCCCCATTTGCCAGCACTTGGCTCATATCGCTCGAAACCTTCCCTATGAATGTACAAATGCAGATGCCTTTTAAATGCTGCAATTCTCGCATCCTCCACACACGCACCACCCTCTGTGTGAAAGAAAAGTTGGCCTTGAGGTCCCTTTTATATCTTTCCCCTCTCACCTTCAGCCTATGCCCTCTCATTTTGGCCTCCCCGACCCTGGGGAAAAGACCTTGCCTATTTACCCTATCCATGCCCCACATGATTTTATAAGGTTTATAGCCTCCGACGCTCCAGGGGAAACAGCCCCAGCCTATTCAGCCTCTCCCGAGAGCTCAAACCCTCCAACCCTGGTAAATCTGATCACGGTCCCATTGTACTCTGAGGCAACCTTCTTTGCTGCCCAATTCTATAACTCTATGATTACATGTAATGAAGAAATGAGACTTCATTGAACCACTTAGGCATGATAATCAGAGCTGAAAATGTGTTGCTGGAAAAGCGCAGCAGGTTAGGGCAGCATCCAAGGAACAGGAGAATCGACGTTTCGGGCATCAGCCCTTCTTCAGGAATCCTGAAGATGCCCGAAACGTCGATTCTCCTGCTCCTTGGATGCTGCCCTGACCTGCTGCGCTTTTCCAGCAACACATTTTTCAGCTCTGATCTCCAGCATCGGCGGTCCTCACTTTCTCCATGACAATCAGAGCACCCAAATAAGACCTTTGTGAGAGACGGGGTTTCCGATAAGCAATAATATCAAACAATGGACCTCAGATTGTGAATGAGGATTTCGTCAAATTCACTTTTATGGCAATGTCACACCTTACTGGAGTATTTTGATGAAAATGAAACCCGGTTATTGCGACGGTTCTCACAAAATTGAAAGATGTTCTAAAAGTACACAAAAAAATTCATCAATTTACCTGACGTTGAGACCTGGGAAGACCTCAGATGGAGCTCACAGAGTCTGAGTTCCCTGATTGGGGCTGTTAACCTGGGTCAATCAGGAAGCCCTGGCTGACAGGAGGGGGTTCGTTCACTCTGAAGGGGCAGTATGAAAGTCAGGGACTTTTCATGTGTAATTAAGGGTGACTTGGTGACAGGATACCAGCATAATTGGAGTTCTTTCAGAAAGCACAGATTAAGTTCCTGTACTTAATAAGAATTACCATTCATTGCAAATAAATCGACTCGAGTAAACAGGAAAATGAAAGTGAACCACTGGCATGTAACTGTACTAATTGTTAAACTGTTAGCTCATTGTTAAAATCTAATCCATTTCTCAGCTCTCCCTTACACACAGACTGGGGGAAAAAAGACATGATATGAATGGAAGGAAAACTCTTCACACATCTTTTGGAACCCTCCCTGCTCTCGGAAAGTTGTTGTGAAGTGTGAAAAGGTTCAGAAAAGATTTACAAACATGTTGCTAGATTTGGAGGTTGCAAGTTACACGGAGAGGCTGAACAGGCTGGGGCTGTTTTCCCCGGAGCGTCGGAGGCTGAAGGGGTGACCTTATAGAGGTTTACAAAATCATGAGGGACACGGGATAGGGTAAACAGAGTGGGGAGCCCAGAAGTAGAGGGCATAGTTTAAGGTGAGGGGGAAAGATTTAAAAGGGACTAAAGGGGCAAATTTTCACGCAATAGGTGTATGGAACAAGCTGCCAGAGGAAGTGGCGATGGCTGGTACAATTACAACATTTAAAAGTTAAAAATCACACAACACCAGGTTATAGTCCAACAGGTTTAGTTGGGAGCACACTAGCTTTCGGAGCGACGCTCCTTCATCAGGTGTTAGTGGAGGGCACAATTGTAAGACACAGAATTTATAGCAGAAGTAACTTCAGTTACATCACACTGTGTGCTTCCAATTCAACCTGTTGGACTATAACCTGGTGTTGTGGGATTTTTAACTTTGTACACCCCAGTCCAACACCGGCCTCTCCAAATCATAACATTTAAAAGATGGGTATATGAATAGGAAGGGGTTCGAGGGAAACGCTGGCAAAAGGGAGAAGGTTAATTTAAGATATCTGGACGGGGTTGGACCGAAGGGTCGGTTTCTGTGCTGTACATCTCTATCCTTCGGTCAATCAGAAAGCAGAGGGCAAAGAGTCTGGTTAAGGGACAGCAAGCCAGAGGCTAGAGACAACCCAGCGAAACAGAGAACATAGAACAATACAGCTCAGAACAGGCCCTTCAGCACTCACTTTTCGCTGACCTGTGAACTAATCTAAGCCCATCCCCCTTCACAATCCATGTGCTTATCCAAGAACTGTTTAAATCTCCCTAATGTGACTGATTCGGAGCGAGCGTCGCTCCGAAAGCTATTGTGCTTCCAATTAAACCTGTTGGACTATAACCTGGTGTTGTGTGATTTTTAACTAATATGACTGAGTTAACTAAATTGGCAGTCAGTACATTCCACGCCCTTACCACTCTCTGAGTAAAGAACCTGCCTCTGACATCTGTCTAAAATCTATCACCCCTCGATTTGCAGTTATGTCCCCTCGTACAAGCCGACATCATCATCCTAGGAAAAAGACTTTCACTGTCTACCCTGTCTAGTCCTCCGATCGTCTTGTATGTCTCTATCAAATCCCCTCTCAGCCTTCTTCTCTCCAATGAGAACAGACCCAAGTCCCTCAGCCTTTCCTCATAAGACCTTCCCTCCAGACCAGGCAACATCCTGGTAAATCTCCTCTGCACCTTTTCCAATACTTCCACATCCTTCCTGTAATGGGGCGACCAGAACTGGACACAATATTCCAAGTGCGGCCGCACTTGTATAGTTGCAGCATGACATTACAGCTCCATAACTCAATCCCACTACCAATAAAACCATACACACCGTATGCCTTCTTAAAGCACTATCCACCTGGGTGGCAACTTTCAGGGATCTATGCACATGGACTCCAAGATCCCTCTGCACATCCACACTACCAAGAATCTTTCCATTGACCCAGTATTCTGCCTTCCTGTTATCCTTCCCAAAGTGCATCACCTCACATTTAGCTGCATTGAACTCCACTTGCCACCTCTCAGCCCAATTCTGCAGTTTATCCAAGACCCCCTGTAACATTCTTCCACACTGTCCACTACTCTACCGACTTCAGTGTCATCTGCAAACTTTACTAACCCATCCACCTGCGTCCAAGTCATTTATAAAAATGACAAACAGCAGTGGTCCCAAAACAGATCCTTGTGCCACACCACTAGTAACCAGACTCCAGGCTGAATCTTTTCCATCAACCACCACTCGCTGCCTTCTTTCAGAAAGCCAGTCTCTAATCCAAACTGCGAAATCACCCTCAATCCCGTGCCTCTGCATTGAACCATTCATGAAAGGTTAACTCTGACTTCTCTCCACAAATGCCGCCAGACCTGCTGAGATTTTCCAGCATCTTCTGGTTTTGTTGCTGATTTCCAGTGCTCACAAATCCGTGTTTAAATTTACTGCTTTGACTCCAGTGTCAACAAAGGATTTGCGCCTTTCGCACGCCCCCTTGGTGAGAGACACGGTGTGGTCCGTGAGTCACAGGCAAATGTCACCGAATGATGTGACATCAGGTAAGTACAGCCTCAGTCAGACACTCTTCCCTCCTGCAGTATAAATTGCGATGAAATCAGAAATTCCTTTGCTTATCCTAATCAGTGTCAGAGAAAAGCCTTTGGCATTGTGGCAACAAGAGAAGGATGGTGACGTTAAAGGTGTATATGCTACCTGTTAGGCCTCAGGCAGTATCCAAGGAGCAGGAAAATCGACGTTTCGGGCATCAGCCCTTCTTCAGGAATGAGGAGAGTGTGTCCAGCAGGCTGAGATAAAAGGTAGGGAGGAGGGACTTGGGGGGGAGGGGCGTTGGGAATGCGATAGGTGGAGGGAGGTCAAGGTGAGGGTGATAGGCCGGAGTGGGGGTGGGAGCGGAGAGGTCAGGAAGAAGATTGCAGGTCAAGAAGGCGGTGCTGAGTTCGAGGGTTGGGACTGAGACAAGGTGGGGGGAGGGGAAATGAGGAAACTGGAGAGATCTGAGTTCACCCCTTGTGGGAGCCCTCCAACCACAAGGGATGAACTCCGATTTCTCCAGTTTCCTCATTTCCCCTCCCCCCACCTCGTCTCAGTCAAATCCCTCGAACTCAGCACCACCTTCCTAACCTGCAATCTTCTTCCTGACCTCTCCGCCCCCACCCCACTCCGGCCTATCACCCTCACCTTGACCTCCTTCCACCGATTGCATTCCCAACGCCCCTCCCCCCAAGTCCCTCCTCCCTACCTTTTATCTTAGCCTGCTGGACACTCTTCCCTCATTCCTGAAGAAGGGCCGATGGCCGAAACGTCGATTCTCCTGTTCCTCGGATGCTGCCCTGACCTGCTGCGCTTTTCCAGCAACACATTTTTCAGCTCTGATCTCCAGCATCTGCAGTCCTCACTTTCTCCTCCACCTGGTAGACCTCGGCAGGTGTATTGTGTGTAGTTGTGGGGGACAACGTGACAGGAAAGGTAGGAGACAAACGGTGGTAGTGAGGAGATGCTTTTCTGACTGGAGGCCTGTGATGGGCTGTGCTGGGCCCACTGTTGTTATGTCATTTATATTACAGAGGAACCTTTATTCTCCAAATGTCAATTATCCGAATTTCGGATGATCCAAAGAAGGTCTCAAAGTCCCGACAGAATCATTACATCAAAGAGGTGTTTCCAACACTGAGAGTGTCTTTTGTTCACAGTGATTACAATGAATTGGGCTGACTGGAATGCTGCTGACACCAGACCGGGGCATCGATGGGAGCCCAGGCACCATCTCCAAATGACTGGTAGTCCGCATGCGTTCTCCCGCTGCCCGCGCTTGCCCTAGGCTTGTACACAGGGGTGTGCCCGAAACCCCGCTTCGCCAGACCATCTCGCCAACATTGTCCGGTACAGGGTAAAGGCGGAACCTGTCAAAATGTTGCAGCAAAACAGCATGCGTGTGGGGGTGAGGGAGAGAGAGATAATGGAGAAGTGTGTGAGAGAGAGAGGGAGAGAGAGAGAGAGAGAGAGAGAGAGAGAGGGAATGTGTGAGAGAGACAGAGAATGGGAAAGTGTGAGGGAGAGAGAATGGGAATGTGTGACTGAGAGAGAATGGGAATGTGTGAGGGAGAGAGAGAATGGGGTCGTGTGTGTGAGAGAGAGAGAGAGAGAATGGGGATGTGTGTGTGTGAGAGAGAGAGAGAGAGAGAGAATGGGGATGTGTATGTGAGAGAGAGAGAATGGGGAGGTGTGTGGGAGAGAGAGAGAGAGAGAGAGGGAATGTGTGAGAGAGCGAGAATGGGAATGTGTGAGGGAGAGAGAATGGGAATGTGTGGGAGAGAGAGGGAGAATGGGGATGTGTGAGAGAGACAGAGAATGGGAATGAGTGAGGGAGAGAGAGAGAATGGGAATGTGTGAGGGAGAGAGACAATGGGGAAGTTGTGAGAGAGAGAGAGAATGGGGATGTGTGAGTGTGAGAGAGAGAGAGAATGGGGAAGTGTGAGTGTGAGAGAGAGAGAATGGGGAAGTGTGAGTGTGAGAGAGAGAGAATGGGGAAGTGTGAGAGTGAGAGAGAGAGAGAGAGTGAATGGGGTCGTGTGTGTGACAGAGAGAGAGAATGGGGATATGTGTGTATGTGAGAGAGAGAGAATGGGGAAGTGCGTGTGAGAGAGAGAAAGAATGGGGAAAGTGTGTGTGAGCGAGAGAGTGAGAGAATGGGGATGTGTGTGAGTGAGAGAGTGAATGGGAATGTGCCTGTGTGTCTGTGAGAGAGAGAGAGAATGAGGATGGGTGTGTGAGAGAGAGAGAGAGAGAATGTGTGTGCGAGAGAGAGAGAGAGAGAGAGAGAATGTGGATGTGTGTGTGAGAGAGAGAGAGAGAGAATGTGTGTGCGAGAGAGAGAGAGAGAGAGAGAATGGGGATGTGTGTGTGTGCGAGAGAGAGAGAATGGGAATGTGTGTGTGACAGAGAGAAAGAGAATGGGTATTTGTGTGTGTGTGAAAGAGAGAGAGAATGGGGATGTGTGTGTGTGTGAGAGAGAGAATGGGGAAGTTGTGTAAGAGAGAATGGGGATGTGTGTATGTGAGAAAGAGAGAGTGAATCGGGATGTGTGTGTTTGTGAGAGAGAGAAAGAGAATGGGGATGTCAGTGAGTGTGAGAGAGAGAGAATGGCAATGTGAAAGAGAGAGAGAGAAGGGGAATATGTGAGGGAGAAAGAATGTGGTGTGTGTGAGAGAGAGAGAGAATGAGGATGTGTGTGTGTGAGAGAAAGAGAATGGGGATGTGTGTGAGAGAGAGAGAATGGGGATGTGTGTGTGAGAGAGAGAATGGGGATGTGTGTGCGAGAGAGAGAGAGAGAGAGAATGGGGAAGTGTGAAAGAGAGAGAGAGAGAGAGTGGGGATGTGTGTGTGAGAGAGAGAGAATGGGGATGTGTGTATGTGAGAGAGATAGAATGGGGATGTGTGTGTGAGAGAGAGAGAGAGAGAGAGAATGGGGATGTCTGTGTGCGAGAGAGAGAGAGAGAAAATGGGGATGTGTGTGCGAGAGAGAGAAAATGGGGATGTGTGTGCGAGAGAGAGAGAGAGAGAATGGGGATGTGTGTGTGCGAGAGAGAGAGAGAAAATGGGGATGTGTGAGTGTGAGAGAGAGAGAGAGAGAAAATGGGGACGTGTGTGTGAGAGAGAGAGAATGGGGATGTGTGTGTGAGAGAGAGAGAGAGAAAATGGGGATGTGTGTGTGAGAGAGAGAGAATGGGGATGTGTGTGTGAGAGAGAGAGAATGGCAATGTGAAAGAGAGAGAGAGAAGGGGAATGTGAAAGAGAGAGAGAGAAGGGGAATGTGAAAGAGAGAGAGAGAAGGGGAATGTGAAAGAGAGAGAGAGAGAAGGGGAATATGTGAGGGAGAAAGAATGTGGAGTGTGTGAGAGAGAGAGAGAATGGGGATGTGTGTGAGAGAGAGAGAGAGAGAATGGGGGTGTGTGTGTGAGAGAGAGAATGAGGATGTGTGTGAGAGAGAGAGAGAGAGAATGGGGGTGTGTGTGTGAGAGAGAGAATGAGGATGTGTGTGTGAGAGAGAGAGAATGGGGATGTGTGTGTGTGTGAGAGAGAGAGAGAGAGAGAATGGGGGTGTGTGTGTGTGAGAGAGATAGAATGGGGATGTGTGTGTGTGTGAGAGAGAGAGAGAGAGAGAATGGGGGTGTGTGTGTGAGAGAGAGAGAGAGAATGGGGGTGTGTGTGTGAGAGAGAGAATGAGGATGTGTGTGTGTGAGCGAGAGAGTATGGGGATGTGTGTATGTGAGAGAGATAGAATGGGGATGTGTGTGCGAGAGAGAGAGAGAGAGAGAATGGGGGTGTGTGTGTGAGAGAGAGAATGAGGATGTGTGTGTGTGAGCGAGAGAGTATGGGGATGTGTGTATGTGAGAGAGATAGAATGGGGATGTGTGTGCGAGAGAGAGAGAGAGAGAGAATGGGGATGTCTGTGTGCGAGAGAGAGAGAGAGAGAGAATGGGGATGTGTGTGTGCGAGAGAGAGAGAGAGAGAGAGAATGGGGATGTGTGTGCGAGAGAGAGAGAGAAAATGGGGATGTGTGTGCGAGAGAGAGAGAGAGAGAAAATGGGGACGTGTGTGTGAGAGAGAGAGAACTGGGATGTGTGTGTGTGTGAGAGAGAGAGAGAGAATGGGGATGTGTGTGTGAGAGAGAGAGAGAGAGAGAAAATGGGGATGTGTGAGTGTGAGAGAGAGAATGGGGATGTGTGTGTGTGAGAGAGAGAGAATGGGGAAGTGTGTGTATGAGAGAGAGAGAATGGGGATGTGTGTGAGAGAGAGAGAGAGAGAGAATGGGGATGTGTGTGCGAGAGAGAGAGAGAGAGAGAAAATGGGGATGTGTGTATGAGTGAGAGAGAGAGAGAGAATGGGGATGTTTGTGTGAGAGAGAGAGAGAATGGGGAAGTGTGAGAGAGAGAGAATGGGGAACTGTGCGGGAGAGAGAGAGAGAATGGGGAAGTGTGAAAGAGAGAGAGAGAGTGGGGAGTGTGCGTGAGAGAGAGAGAGAGAATGGGGATGTGTGTGTGAGAGAGAGAGAATGGGGAAGTGTGTGACAGAGAGAGAGAATGGGTATTTGTGTGTGTGTGAGAGAGAGAGAGAGAATGGGAATGAGTGAGGGAGAGAGAGAATGGGGATGTGTGAGAGTGAGAGAGAGAAAGAGAGAGAGAATGGGAATGTGTGTGGGAGAGAGAGAGAATCGTGATGTGTGTGTATGAGAGAGAGAGAATGGGCGTGTCTGTGTGAGAGAGAGAATGGGGACGTGTGTGTGAGAGAGAGAGTGAATGGGGATGTGTGTCTGTGAGAGAGAGAGAGAGAATGGGGATGTGTGTGTGCGAGAGAGAGAGTGAATGGGGATGTGTGTCTGTGAGAGAGAGAGAGAGAATGGGGATGTGTGTCTGTGAGAGAGAGAGGATGGGGATGTGTGTCTGTGAGAGAGAGAGAGAGAATGGGGATGTGTGTCTGTGAGAGAGAGAGAGAGAGAGAGAGAATGGGATGTGTGTGTGTGAGAGAGAGAGAGAGAATGGGGATGTGTGTCTGTGAGAGAGAGAGGATGGGGATGTGTGTGTGAGAGAGAGAGAGAGAATGGGGATGTGTGTGTGTGAGAGAGAGAGAGAGAATGGGGATGTGTGTCTGTGAGAGAGAGAGAACGGGGACGGGTGTGTGTGAGAAAAAATGGGGACGTGTGTGTGAGAGAGAGAGAGAATGGGGATGTGTGTGAGAGAGAGAGAGAGAGAATGGGGATGTGTGTGAGAGAGAGAGAGAGAATGGGGATGTGTGTGAGAGAGAGAGAGAGAGAATGGGGATGTGTGTGAGAGAGAGAGAGAATGGGGATGTGTGTGAGAGAGAGAGAGAATGGGTATTTGTGTGTGTGTGTGAGAGAGAGAGAGAGAATGGGATGTGTGTGAGAGAGAGAGAGAATGGGTATTTGTGTGTGTGTGTGAGAGAGAGAGAGAGAATGGGGATGTGTGTGTCAGAGAGAGAGAATGGGGAACCGGGAGAGAGAGAGAGAATGGGGATGTGTGTGAGAGAGAGAGAGAGAGAATGGGGAAGTGTGTGACAGAGAGAGAGAATGGGTATTTGTGTGTGTGTGTGAGAGAGAGAGAGAGAGAGTATGGGAATGAGTGAGGGAGAGAGAATGGGAATGTGTGAGGGAGAGAGAGAATGGGGATGTGTGAGAGTGAGAGAGAGAAAGAGAGAGAGAATGGGAATGAGTGAGGGAGAGAGAATGGGAATGTGTGTGGGAGAGAGAGAGAATCGTGATGTGTGTGTGTGCGAGAGAGAGAATGGGGATGTGTGTGTGTGAGAGAGAGAATGGGGATGTGTGTGGGAGAGAGAGAGAATCGTGATGTGTGTGTGTGTGAGAGAGAGAATGGGGATGTGTGTGGGAGAGAGAGAGAATCGTGATGTGTGTGTGTGTGAGAGAGAGAATGGGGATGTGTGTGTGTGAGAGAGAGAATGGGGATGTGTGTGTGTGAGAGAGAGAGAGAGAGAGAATGGGGATGTGTGTGTGCGAGAGAGAGAATGGGGATGTGTGTGCGAGAGAGAGAATGGGGATGTGTGTGTGAGAGAGAGAATGGGGATGTGTGTGTGTGAGAGAGAGAGAGAGAGAGAATGGGGATGTGTGTGTGTGAGAGAGAGAGAGAGAGAGAATGGGGATGTGTGTGAGGGAGAGAGAGAGTATGGGAATGAGTGAGAGAGAGAGAATGGGGAAGTTGTGTAAGAGAGAATGGGGATGTGTGTGTGTGTGAGAGAGAGAGAGAATGGGAATGAGTGAGGGAGAGAGAGAATAGGGATGTGTGTATGAGAGAGAGAATGGGGACGGGTGTGTGTGAGAGAGAGAGAGAATGCGGATGTGTGTCTGTGAGATAGAGAGAGAAAGAGAGAGAGAGAAAATGGGGATGTGTGTGAGTGAGAGAGAGAGAGAGAGTGAATGGGGTCGTGTGTGTGACAGAGAGAGAGAATGGGGATATGTGTGTATGTGAGAGAGAGAGAATGGGGAAGTGCGTGTGAGAGAGAGAAAGAATGGGGAAAGTGTGTGTGAGCGAGAGAGTGAGAGAATGGGGATGTGTGTGAGTGAGAGAGTGAATGGGAATGTGCCTGTGTGTCTGTGAGAGAGAGAGAGAATGAGGATGGGTGTGTGAGAGAGAGAGAGAGAGAATGTGTGTGCGAGAGAGAGAGAGAGAGAGAGAGAATGTGGATGTGTGTGTGAGAGAGAGAGAGAGAGAATGTGTGTGCGAGAGAGAGAGAGAGAGAGAGAATGGGGATGTGTGTGTGTGCGAGAGAGAGAGAATGGGAATGTGTGTGTGACAGAGAGAAAGAGAATGGGTATTTGTGTGTGTGTGAAAGAGAGAGAGAATGGGGATGTGTGTGTGTGTGAGAGAGAGAATGGGGAAGTTGTGTAAGAGAGAATGGGGATGTGTGTATGTGAGAAAGAGAGAGTGAATCGGGATGTGTGTGTTTGTGAGAGAGAGAAAGAGAATGGGGATGTCAGTGAGTGTGAGAGAGAGAGAATGGCAATGTGAAAGAGAGAGAGAGAAGGGGAATATGTGAGGGAGAAAGAATGTGGTGTGTGTGAGAGAGAGAGAGAATGAGGATGTGTGTGTGTGAGAGAAAGAGAATGGGGATGTGTGTGAGAGAGAGAGAATGGGGATGTGTGTGTGAGAGAGAGAATGGGGATGTGTGTGCGAGAGAGAGAGAGAGAGAGAATGGGGAAGTGTGAAAGAGAGAGAGAGAGAGAGTGGGGATGTGTGTGTGAGAGAGAGAGAATGGGGATGTGTGTATGTGAGAGAGATAGAATGGGGATGTGTGTGTGAGAGAGAGAGAGAGAGAGAGAATGGGGATGTCTGTGTGCGAGAGAGAGAGAGAGAAAATGGGGATGTGTGTGCGAGAGAGAGAAAATGGGGATGTGTGTGCGAGAGAGAGAGAGAGAGAGAGAATGGGGATGTGTGTGTGCGAGAGAGAGAGAGAGAAAATGGGGATGTGTGAGTGTGAGAGAGAGAGAGAGAGAAAATGGGGATGTGTGTGTAAGAGAGAGAGAATGGGGATGTGTGTGTGAGAGAGAGAGAGAGAAAATGGGGATGTGTGTGTGAGAGAGAGAGAATGGGGATGTGTGTGTGAGAGAGAGAGAATGGGGATGTGTGTGTGAGAGAGAGAGAATGGCAATGTGAAAGAGAGAGAGAGAAGGGGAATGTGAAAGAGAGAGAGAGAAGGGGAATGTGAAAGAGAGAGAGAGAGAAGGGGAATATGTGAGGGAGAAAGAATGTGGAGTGTGTGAGAGAGAGAGAGAATGGGGATGTGTGTGAGAGAGAGAGAGAGAGAATGGGTGTGTGTGTGTGAGAGAGAGAATGAGGATGTGTGTGAGAGAGAGAGAGAGAGAATGGGGGTGTGTGTGTGAGAGAGAGAATGAGGATGTGTGTGTGAGAGAGAGAGAATGGGGATGTGTGTGTGTGTGAGAGAGAGAGAGAGAGAGAGAATGGGGGTGTGTGTGTGTGAGAGAGATAGAATGGGGATGTGTGTGTGTGTGAGAGAGAGAGAGAGAGAGAATGGGGGTGTGTGTGTGAGAGAGAGAGAGAGAATGGGGGTGTGTGTGTGAGAGAGAGAATGAGGATGTGTGTGTGTGAGCGAGAGAGTATGGGGATGTGTGTATGTGAGAGAGATAGAATGGGGATGTGTGTGCGAGAGAGAGAGAGAGAGAGAATGGGGGTGTGTGTGTGAGAGAGAGAATGAAGATGTGTGTGTGTGAGCGAGAGAGTATGGGGATGTGTGTATGTGAGAGAGATAGAATGGGGATGTGTGTGCGAGAGAGAGAGAGAGAGAGAATGGGGATGTCTGTGTGCGAGAGAGAGAGAGAGAGAGAATGGGGATGTGTGTGTGCGAGAGAGAGAGAGAGAGAGAATGGGGATGTGTGTGCGAGAGAGAGAGAGAAAATGGGGATGTGTGTGCGAGAGAGAGAGAGAGAGAAAATGGGGACGTGTGTGTGAGAGAGAGAGAACTGGGATGTGTGTGTGTGTGAGAGAGAGAGAGAGAATGGGGATGTGTGTGTGTGAGAGAGAGAGAGAGAGAAAATGGGGATGTGTGAGTGTGAGAGAGAGAATGGGGATGTGTGTGTGTGAGAGAGAGAGAATGGGGAAGTGTGTGTATGAGAGAGAGAGAATGGGGATGTGTGTGAGAGAGAGAGAGAGAGAGAGAATGGGGATGTGTGTGCGAGAGAGAGAGAGAGAGAGAAAATGGGGATGTGTGTATGAGTGAGAGAGAGAGAGAGAATGGGGATGTTTGTGTGAGAGAGAGAGAGAATGGGGAAGTGTGAGAGAGAGAGAATGGGGAACTGTGCGGGAGAGAGAGAGAGAATGGGGAAGTGTGAAAGAGAGAGAGAGAGTGGGGAGTGTGCGTGAGAGAGAGAGAGAGAATGGGGATGTGTGTGTGAGAGAGAGAGAATGGGGAAGTGTGTGACAGAGAGAGAGAATGGGTATTTGTGTGTGTGTGAGAGAGAGAGAGAGAATGGGAATGAGTGAGGGAGAGAGAGAATGGGGATGTGTGAGAGTGAGAGAGAGAAAGAGAGAGAGAATGGGAATGTGTGTGGGAGAGAGAGAGAATCGTGATGTGTGTGTATGAGAGAGAGAGAATGGGCGTGTCTGTGTGAGAGAGAGAATGGGGACGTGTGTGTGAGAGAGAGAGTGAATGGGGATGTGTGTCTGTGAGAGAGAGAGAGAGAATGGGGATGTGTGTGTGCGAGAGAGAGAGTGAATGGGGATGTGTGTCTGTGAGAGAGAGAGAGAGAATGGGGATGTGTGTCTGTGAGAGAGAGAGGATGGGGATGTGTGTCTGTGAGAGAGAGAGAGAGAATGGGGATGTGTGTCTGTGAGAGAGAGAGAGAGAGAGAGAATGGGATGTGTGTGTGTGAGAGAGAGAGAGAGAATGGGGATGTGTGTCTGTGAGAGAGAGAGGATGGGGATGTGTGTGTGAGAGAGAGAGAGAGAATGGGGATGTGTGTGTGTGAGAGAGAGAGAGAGAATGGGGATGTGTGTCTGTGAGAGAGAGAGAACGGGGACGGGTGTGTGTGAGAAAAAATGGGGACGTGTGTGTGAGAGAGAGAGAGAATGGGGATGTGTGTCTGTGAGAGAGAGAGAGAATGGGGATGTGTGTCTGTGAGAGAGAGAGAGAATGGGGATGTGTGTCTGTGAGAGAGAGAGAGAGAATGGGGATGTGTGTCTGTGAGAGAGAGAGAGAGAATGGGGATGTGTGTCTGTGAGAGAGAGAGAGAGAGAATGGGGATGTGTGTCTGTGAGATAGAGAATGGGGACGGGGGTGTGTGAGAGAGAGAGAGAATGGGGACGTGTGTGTGAGAGAGAGAATGGGGACGGGGGTGTGTGAGAGAGAGAGAGAATGGGGACGTGTGTGTGGGAGAGAGAGAGAGAGAGAGAATGGGGATGTGTGTCTGTGAGAGAGAGAGAGAGAATGGGGATGTGTGTCTGTGAGAGAGAGAGAATGGGGATGTGTGTGTGTGAGAGAGAGAGAGTGAATGAGGATGTGTGTGTGTGAGAGAGAGAGTGAATGGGGATGTGTGTCTGTGAGAGAGAGAGAGAGAATGGGGACGGGTGTCTGTGAGAGAGAGAGAATGGGGATGTGTGTGTGTGAGAGAGAGAGAGAGAATGGGGATGTGTGTCTGTGAGAGAGAGAGAGAGAATGGGGATGTGTGTCTGTGAGAGAGAGAGAGAGAATGGGGATGTGTGTCTGTGAGAGAGAGAGAGAGAATGGGGATGTGTGTCTGTGAGAGAGAGAGAATGGGGATGTGTGTGTGAGAGAGAGAGAGAGAGAGAATGGGGATGTGTGTCTGTGAGAGAGAGAGAGAGAATGGGGATGTGTGTCTGTGAGAGAGAGAGAGAGAATGGGGATGTGTGTCTGTGAGAGAGAGAGAATGGGGATGTGTGTGTGTGAGAGAGAGAGAGTGAATGAGGATGTGTGTGTGTGAGAGAGAGAGTGAATGGGGATGTGTGTCTGTGAGAGAGAGAGAATGGGGATGTGTGTGTGAGAGAGAGAGAGAGAGAATGGGGATGTGTGTTTGTGTGTGAGAGAGAGAGAATGGGATGTGTGTGTGAGAGAGAGAGAGAATGGGGATGTGTGTGAGAGAGAGAGAGAATGGGGATGTGTGTTTGTGTGTGAGAGAGAGAGAATGGGATGTGTGTGAGAGAGAGAGAGAGAGAATGGGGATGTGTGTTTGTGTGTGAGAGAGAGAGAATGGGGATGTGTGTGTGTGAGAGAGAGTATGGGGACGGGTGTGTGAGAGAGAGAATGGGGATGTGTGTGTGAGAGAGAGAGAGAATGGGGAAGCGTGTGTGAGAGAGAGAGAGAGAGAGAGAGAGAGAGAGAGAGAGAATGGGGATATGTATGCGTGTGTGAGAGAGAGAGAATGGGGATGTGTGTGAGAGAGAGAGAGAATGGGGATGTGTGTGTGTGAGAGAGAGAGAATGGGGATGTGTGTGAGAGAGAGAGAGAGAGAATGGGGATGTGTGTGAGAGAGAGAGAGAGAATGGGGATGTGTGTGAGAGAGAGAGAGAGAATGGGGATGTGTGTGAGAGAGAGAGAGAATGGGTATTTGTGTGTGTGTGTGAGAGAGAGAGAGAGAATGGGGATGTGTGTGTCAGAGAGAGAGAATGGGGAACCGGGAGAGAGAGAGAGAATGGGGATGTGTGTGAGAGAGAGAGAGAGAGAATGGGGAAGTGTGTGACAGAGAGAGAGAATGGGTATTTGTGTGTGTGTGTGAGAGAGAGAGAGAGAGTATGGGAATGAGTGAGGGAGAGAGAATGGGAATGTGTGAGGGAGAGAGAGAATGGGGATGTGTGAGAGTGAGAGAGAGAAAGAGAGAGAGAATGGGAATGAGTGAGGGAGAGAGAATGGGAATGTGTGTGTGTGAGAGAGAGAGAGAGAGAGAATGGGGATGTGTGTGTGCGAGAGAGAGAATGGGGATGTGTGTGCGAGAGAGAGAATGGGGATGTGTGTGTGAGAGAGAGAATGGGGATGTGTGTGTGTGAGAGAGAGAGAGAGAGAGAATGGGGATGTGTGTGTGTGAGAGAGAGAGAGAGAGAGAATGGGGATGTGTGTGAGGGAGAGAGAGAGTATGGGAATGAGTGAGAGAGAGAGAATGGGGAAGTTGTGTAAGAGAGAATGGGGATGTGTGTGTGTGTGAGAGAGAGAGAGAATGGGAATGAGTGAGGGAGAGAGAGAATAGGGATGTGTGTATGAGAGAGAGAATGGGGACGGGTGTGTGTGAGAGAGAGAGAGAATGCGGATGTGTGTCTGTGAGATAGAGAGAGAAAGAGAGAGAGAGAAAATGGGGATGTGTGTGAGTGAGAGAGAGAGAGAGAGTGAATGGGGTCGTGTGTGTGACAGAGAGAGAGAATGGGGATATGTGTGTATGTGAGAGAGAGAGAATGGGGAAGTGCGTGTGAGAGAGAGAAAGAATGGGGAAAGTGTGTGTGAGCGAGAGAGTGAGAGAATGGGGATGTGTGTGAGTGAGAGAGTGAATGGGAATGTGCCTGTGTGTCTGTGAGAGAGAGAGAGAATGAGGATGGGTGTGTGAGAGAGAGAGAGAGAGAATGTGTGTGCGAGAGAGAGAGAGAGAGAGAGAGAATGTGGATGTGTGTGTGAGAGAGAGAGAGAGAGAATGTGTGTGCGAGAGAGAGAGAGAGAGAGAGAATGGGGATGTGTGTGTGTGCGAGAGAGAGAGAATGGGAATGTGTGTGTGACAGAGAGAAAGAGAATGGGTATTTGTGTGTGTGTGAAAGAGAGAGAGAATGGGGATGTGTGTGTGTGTGAGAGAGAGAATGGGGAAGTTGTGTAAGAGAGAATGGGGATGTGTGTATGTGAGAAAGAGAGAGTGAATCGGGATGTGTGTGTTTGTGAGAGAGAGAAAGAGAATGGGGATGTCAGTGAGTGTGAGAGAGAGAGAATGGCAATGTGAAAGAGAGAGAGAGAAGGGGAATATGTGAGGGAGAAAGAATGTGGTGTGTGTGAGAGAGAGAGAGAATGAGGATGTGTGTGTGTGAGAGAAAGAGAATGGGGATGTGTGTGAGAGAGAGAGAATGGGGATGTGTGTGTGAGAGAGAGAATGGGGATGTGTGTGCGAGAGAGAGAGAGAGAGAGAGAATGGGGAAGTGTGAAAGAGAGAGAGAGAGAGAGTGGGGATGTGTGTGTGAGAGAGAGAGAATGGGGATGTGTGTATGTGAGAGAGATAGAATGGGGATGTGTGTGTGAGAGAGAGAGAGAGAGAGAGAATGGGGAAGTGTGAAAGAGAGAGAGAGAGAGAGTGGGGATGTGTGTGTGAGAGAGAGAGAATGGGGATGTGTGTATGTGAGAGAGATAGAATGGGGATGTGTGTGTGAGAGAGAGAGAGAGAGAGAGAATGGGGATGTCTGTGTGCGAGAGAGAGAGAGAGAAAATGGGGATGTGTGTGCGAGAGAGAGAAAATGGGGATGTGTGTGCGAGAGAGAGAGAGAGAGAATGGGGATGTGTGTGTGCGAGAGAGAGAGAGAGAAAATGGGGATGTGTGAGTGTGAGAGAGAGAGAGAGAGAAAATGGGGACGTGTGTGTAAGAGAGAGAGAATGGGGATGTGTGTGTGAGAGAGAGAGAGAGAAAATGGGGATGTGTGTGTGAGAGAGAGAGAATGGGGATGTGTGTGTGAGAGAGAGAGAATGGGGATGTGAAAGAGAGAGAGAGAAGGGGAATGTGAAAGAGAGAGAGAGAAGGGGAATGTGAAAGAGAGAGAGAGAAGGGGAATGTGAAAGAGAGAGAGAGAAGGGGAATATGTGAGGGAGAAAGAATGTGGAGTGTGTGAGAGAGAGAGAGAATGGGGATGTGTGTGAGAGAGAGAGAGAGAGAATGGGGGTGTGTGTGTGAGAGAGAGAATGAGGATGTGTGTGAGAGAGAGAGAGAGAATGGGGGTGTGTGTGTGAGAGAGAGAATGAGGATGTGTGTGTGAGAGAGAGAGAATGGGGATGTGTGTGTGTGTGAGAGAGAGAGAGAGAGAGAATGGGTGAGTGTGTGTGAGAGAGAGATAGAATGGGGATGTGTGTGTGTGAGAGAGAGAGAGAGAGAGAATGGGGGTGTGTGTGTGAGAGAGAGAATGAGGATGTGTGTGTGTGAGCGAGAGAGTATGGGGATGTGTGTATGTGAGAGAGATAGAATGGGGATGTGTGTGCAAGAGAGAGAGAGAGAGAGAATGGGGGTGTGTGTGTGAGAGAGAGAATGAGGATGTGTGTGTGTGAGCGAGAGAGTATGGGGATGTGTGTATGTGAGAGAGATAGAATGGGGATGTGTGTGCGAGAGAGAGAGAGAGAGAGAATGGGGATGTCTGTGTGCGAGAGAGAGAGAGAGAGAGAATGGGGATGTGTGTGTGCGAGAGAGAGAGAGAGAGAGAATGGGGATGTGTGTGCGAGAGAGAGAGAGAAAATGGGGATGTGTGTGCGAGAGAGAGAGAGAGAGAAAATGGGGACGTGTGTGTGAGAGAGAGAGAACTGGGATGTGTGTGTGTGTGAGAGAGAGAGAGAGAATGGGGATGTGTGTGTGAGAGAGAGAGAATGGGGATGTGTGTGTGAGAGAGAGAGAACTGGGATGTATGTGTGTGAGAGAGAGAGAGAGAGAATGGGGATGTGTGTGCGAGAGAGAGAGAGAGAGAGAAAATGGGGATGTGTGAGTGTGAGAGAGAGAATGGGGATGTGTGTGTGTGAGAGAGAGAGAATGGGGAAGTGTGTGTATGAGAGAGAGAGAATGGGGATGTGTGTGAGAGAGAGAGAGAGAGAATGGGGATGTGTGTGCGAGAGAGAGAGAGAGAGAGAAAATGGGGATGTGTGTATGAGTGAGAGAGAGAGAGAGAATGGGGATGTTTGTGTGAGAGAGAGAGAGAATGGGGAAGTGTGAGAGAGAGAGAATGGGGAACTGTGCGGGAGAGAGAGAGAGAATGGGGAAGTGTGAAAGAGAGAGAGAGAGTGGGGAGTGTGCGTGAGAGAGAGAGAGAGAATGGGGATGTGTGTGTGAGAGAGAGAGAATGGGGAAGTGTGTGACAGAGAGAGAGAATGGGTATTTGTGTGTGTGTGAGAGAGAGAGAGAGAATGGGAATGAGTGAGGGAGAGAGAGAATGGGGATGTGTGAGAGTGAGAGAGAGAAAGAGAGAGAGAATGGGAATGTGTGTGGGAGAGAGAGAGAATCGTGATGTGTGTGTATGAGAGAGAGAGAATGGGCGTGTCTGTGTGAGAGAGAGAATGGGGACGTGTGTGTGAGAGAGAGAGTGAATGGGGATGTGTGTCTGTGAGAGAGAGAGAGAGAATGGGGATGTGTGTGTGCGAGAGAGAGAGTGAATGGGGATGTGTGTCTGTGAGAGAGAGAGAGAGAATGGGGATGTGTGTCTGTGAGAGAGAGAGGATGGGGATGTGTGTCTGTGAGAAAAAATGGGGACGTGTGTGTGAGAGAGAGAGAGAATGGGGATGTGTGTCTGTGAGAGAGAGAGAGAATGGGGATGTGTGTCTGTGAGAGAGAGAGAGAGAATGGGGATGTGTGTCTGTGAGAGAGAGAGAGAGAATGGGGATGTGTGTCTGTGAGAGAGAGAGAGAGAATGGGGATGTGTGTCTGTGAGATAGAGAATGGGGACGGGGGTGTGTGAGAGAGAGAGAGAATGGGGACGTGTGTGTGAGAGAGAGAATGGGGACGGGGGTGTGTGAGAGAGAGAGAGAATGGGGACGTGTGTGTGAGAGAGAGAGAGAGAATGGGGATGTGTGTCTGTGAGAGAGAGAGAGAGAGAGAGAATGGGATGTGTGTGTGGGAGAGAGAGAGAGAATGGGGATGTGTGTCTGTGAGAGAGAGAGAGAGAGAGAATGGGATGTGTGTGTGGGAGAGAGAGAGAGAATGGGATGTGTGTGTGGGAGAGAGAGAGAATCGTGATGTGTGTGTATGAGAGAGAGAGAATGGGCGTGTCTGTGTGAGAGAGAGAATGGGGACGTGTGTGTGAGAGAGAGAGTGAATGGGGATGTGTGTCTGTGAGAGAGAGAGAGAGAGAATGGGGATGTGTGTCTGTGAGAGAGAGAGGATGGGGATGTGTGTGTGAGAGAGAGAGAGAGAATGGGGATGTGTGTCTGTGAGAGAGAGAGAACGGGGACGGATGTGTGTGAGAAAAAATGGGGACGTGTGTGTGAGAGAGAGAGAGAATGGGGATGTGTGTCTGTGAGAGAGAGAGAGAATGGGGATGTGTGTCTGTGAGAGAGAGAGAGAATGGGGATGTGTGTCTGTGAGAGAGAGAGAGAATGGGGATGTGTGTCTGTGAGAGAGAGAGAGAGAATGGGGACGGGTGTCTGTGAGAGAGAGAGAATGGGGATGTGTGTGTGAGAGAGAGAGAGAGAGAATGGGGATGTGTGTCTGTGAGAGAGAGAGAGAGAATGGGGATGTGTGTCTGTGAGAGAAAGAGAATGGGGATGTGTGTGTGTGAGAGAGAGAGAGTGAATGAGGATGTGTGTGTGTGAGAGAGAGAGTGAATGGGGATGTGTGTCTGTGAGAGAGAGAGAGAGAATGGGGACGGGTGTCTGTGAGAGAGAGAGAATGGGGATGTGTGTGTGAGAGAGAGAGAGAGAGAGAATGGGGATGTGTGTCTGTGAGAGAGAGAGAGAGAATGGGGATGTGTGTGTGTGAGAGAGAGAGAGTGAATGAGGATGTGTGTGTGTGAGAGAGAGAGTGAATGGGGATGTGTGTCTGTGAGAGAGAGAGAATGGGGATGTGTGTATGAGAGAGAGAGAGAGAGAATGGGGATGTGTGTGTGTGAGAGAGAGAGAGAGAGAATGGGATGTGTGTGTGAGAGAGAGAGAGAGAGAATGGGGATGTGTGTTTGTGTGTGAGAGAGAGAGAATGGGATGTGTGTGTGAGAGAGAGAGAGAATGGGGATGTGTGTTTGTGTGTGAGAGAGAGAGAATGGGGATGTGTGTGTGTGAGAGAGAGTATGGGGACGGGTGTGTGAGAGAGAGAATGGGGATGTGTGTGTGAGAGAGAGAGAGAATGGGGAAGCGTGTGTGAGAGAGAGAGAGAGAGAATGGGGATGTGTGTGTGAGAGAGAGAGAGAGAGAATGGGGATGTGTGTGTGAGAGAGAGAGAGAGAAAATGGGGATGTGTGTGTGAGAGAGAGAGAATGGGGATGTGTGTGTGAGAGAGAGAGAATGGCAATGTGAAAGAGAGAGAGAGAAGGGGAATGTGAAAGAGAGAGAGAGAAGGGGAATGTGAAAGAGAGAGAGAGAAGGGGAATGTGAAAGAGAGAGAGAGAGAAGGGGAATATGTGAGGGAGAAAGAATGTGGAGTGTGTGAGAGAGAGAGAGAATGGGGATGTGTGTGAGAGAGAGAGAGAGAGAATGGGGGTGTGTGTGTGAGAGAGAGAATGAGGATGTGTGTGAGAGAGAGAGAGAGAGAATGGGGGTGTGTGTGTGAGAGAGAGAATGAGGATGTGTGTGTGAGAGAGAGAGAATGGGGATGTGTGTGTGTGTGAGAGAGAGAGAGAGAGAGAATGGGGGTGTGTGTGTGTGAGAGAGATAGAATGGGGATGTGTGTGTGTGTGAGAGAGAGAGAGAGAGAGAATGGGGGTGTGTGTGTGAGAGAGAGAGAGAGAATGGGGGTGTGTGTGTGAGAGAGAGAATGAGGATGTGTGTGTGTGAGCGAGAGAGTATGGGGATGTGTGTATGTGAGAGAGATAGAATGGGGATGTGTGTGCGAGAGAGAGAGAGAGAGAGAATGGGGGTGTGTGTGTGAGAGAGAGAATGAGGATGTGTGTGTGTGAGCGAGAGAGTATGGGGATGTGTGTATGTGAGAGAGATAGAATGGGGATGTGTGTGCGAGAGAGAGAGAGAGAGAGAATGGGGATGTCTGTGTGCGAGAGAGAGAGAGAGAGAGAATGGGGATGTGTGTGTGCGAGAGAGAGAGAGAGAGAGAGAATGGGGATGTGTGTGCGAGAGAGAGAGAGAAAATGGGGATGTGTGTGCGAGAGAGAGAGAGAGAGAAAATGGGGACGTGTGTGTGAGAGAGAGAGAACTGGGATGTGTGTGTGTGTGAGAGAGAGAGAGAGAATGGGGATGTGTGTGTGAGAGAGAGAGAGAGAGAGAAAATGGGGATGTGTGAGTGTGAGAGAGAGAATGGGGATGTGTGTGTGTGAGAGAGAGAGAATGGGGAAGTGTGTGTATGAGAGAGAGAGAATGGGGATGTGTGTGAGAGAGAGAGAGAGAGAGAATGGGGATGTGTGTGCGAGAGAGAGAGAGAGAGAGAAAATGGGGATGTGTGTATGAGTGAGAGAGAGAGAGAGAATGGGGATGTTTGTGTGAGAGAGAGAGAGAATGGGGAAGTGTGAGAGAGAGAGAATGGGGAACTGTGCGGGAGAGAGAGAGAGAATGGGGAAGTGTGAAAGAGAGAGAGAGAGTGGGGAGTGTGCGTGAGAGAGAGAGAGAGAATGGGGATGTGTGTGTGAGAGAGAGAGAATGGGGAAGTGTGTGACAGAGAGAGAGAATGGGTATTTGTGTGTGTGTGAGAGAGAGAGAGAGAATGGGAATGAGTGAGGGAGAGAGAGAATGGGGATGTGTGAGAGTGAGAGAGAGAAAGAGAGAGAGAATGGGAATGTGTGTGGGAGAGAGAGAGAATCGTGATGTGTGTGTATGAGAGAGAGAGAATGGGCGTGTCTGTGTGAGAGAGAGAATGGGGACGTGTGTGTGAGAGAGAGAGTGAATGGGGATGTGTGTCTGTGAGAGAGAGAGAGAGAATGGGGATGTGTGTGTGCGAGAGAGAGAGTGAATGGGGATGTGTGTCTGTGAGAGAGAGAGAGAGAATGGGGATGTGTGTCTGTGAGAGAGAGAGGATGGGGATGTGTGTCTGTGAGAGAGAGAGAGAGAATGGGGATGTGTGTCTGTGAGAGAGAGAGAGAGAGAGAGAGAATGGGATGTGTGTGTGTGAGAGAGAGAGAGAGAATGGGGATGTGTGTCTGTGAGAGAGAGAGGATGGGGATGTGTGTGTGAGAGAGAGAGAGAGAATGGGGATGTGTGTGTGTGAGAGAGAGAGAGAGAATGGGGATGTGTGTCTGTGAGAGAGAGAGAACGGGGACGGGTGTGTGTGAGAAAAAATGGGGACGTGTGTGTGAGAGAGAGAGAGAATGGGGATGTGTGTGAGAGAGAGAGAGAGAGAATGGGGATGTGTGTGAGAGAGAGAGAGAGAATGGGGATGTGTGTGAGAGAGAGAGAGAGAGAATGGGGATGTGTGTGAGAGAGAGAGAGAATGGGGATGTGTGTGAGAGAGAGAGAGAATGGGTATTTGTGTGTGTGTGTGAGAGAGAGAGAGAGAATGGGATGTGTGTGAGAGAGAGAGAGAATGGGTATTTGTGTGTGTGTGTGAGAGAGAGAGAGAGAATGGGGATGTGTGTGTCAGAGAGAGAGAATGGGGAACCGGGAGAGAGAGAGAGAATGGGGATGTGTGTGAGAGAGAGAGAGAGAGAATGGGGAAGTGTGTGACAGAGAGAGAGAATGGGTATTTGTGTGTGTGTGTGAGAGAGAGAGAGAGAGAGTATGGGAATGAGTGAGGGAGAGAGAATGGGAATGTGTGAGGGAGAGAGAGAATGGGGATGTGTGAGAGTGAGAGAGAGAAAGAGAGAGAGAATGGGAATGAGTGAGGGAGAGAGAATGGGAATGTGTGTGGGAGAGAGAGAGAATCGTGATGTGTGTGTGTGCGAGAGAGAGAATGGGGATGTGTGTGTGTGAGAGAGAGAATGGGGATGTGTGTGGGAGAGAGAGAGAATCGTGATGTGTGTGTGTGTGAGAGAGAGAATGGGGATGTGTGTGGGAGAGAGAGAGAATCGTGATGTGTGTGTGTGTGAGAGAGAGAATGGGGATGTGTGTGTGTGAGAGAGAGAATGGGGATGTGTGTGTGTGAGAGAGAGAGAGAGAGAGAATGGGGATGTGTGTGTGCGAGAGAGAGAATGGGGATGTGTGTGCGAGAGAGAGAATGGGGATGTGTGTGTGAGAGAGAGAATGGGGATGTGTGTGTGTGAGAGAGAGAGAGAGAGAGAATGGGGATGTGTGTGTGTGAGAGAGAGAGAGAGAGAGAATGGGGATGTGTGTGAGGGAGAGAGAGAGTATGGGAATGAGTGAGAGAGAGAGAATGGGGAAGTTGTGTAAGAGAGAATGGGGATGTGTGTGTGTGTGAGAGAGAGAGAGAATGGGAATGAGTGAGGGAGAGAGAGAATAGGGATGTGTGTATGAGAGAGAGAATGGGGACGGGTGTGTGTGAGAGAGAGAGAGAATGCGGATGTGTGTCTGTGAGATAGAGAGAGAAAGAGAGAGAGAGAAAATGGGGATGTGTGTGAGTGAGAGAGAGAGAGAGAGTGAATGGGGTCGTGTGTGTGACAGAGAGAGAGAATGGGGATATGTGTGTATGTGAGAGAGAGAGAATGGGGAAGTGCGTGTGAGAGAGAGAAAGAATGGGGAAAGTGTGTGTGAGCGAGAGAGTGAGAGAATGGGGATGTGTGTGAGTGAGAGAGTGAATGGGAATGTGCCTGTGTGTCTGTGAGAGAGAGAGAGAATGAGGATGGGTGTGTGAGAGAGAGAGAGAGAGAATGTGTGTGCGAGAGAGAGAGAGAGAGAGAGAGAATGTGGATGTGTGTGTGAGAGAGAGAGAGAGAGAATGTGTGTGCGAGAGAGAGAGAGAGAGAGAGAATGGGGATGTGTGTGTGTGCGAGAGAGAGAGAATGGGAATGTGTGTGTGACAGAGAGAAAGAGAATGGGTATTTGTGTGTGTGTGAAAGAGAGAGAGAATGGGGATGTGTGTGTGTGTGAGAGAGAGAATGGGGAAGTTGTGTAAGAGAGAATGGGGATGTGTGTATGTGAGAAAGAGAGAGTGAATCGGGATGTGTGTGTTTGTGAGAGAGAGAAAGAGAATGGGGATGTCAGTGAGTGTGAGAGAGAGAGAATGGCAATGTGAAAGAGAGAGAGAGAAGGGGAATATGTGAGGGAGAAAGAATGTGGTGTGTGTGAGAGAGAGAGAGAATGAGGATGTGTGTGTGTGAGAGAAAGAGAATGGGGATGTGTGTGAGAGAGAGAGAATGGGGATGTGTGTGTGAGAGAGAGAATGGGGATGTGTGTGCGAGAGAGAGAGAGAGAGAGAATGGGGAAGTGTGAAAGAGAGAGAGAGAGAGAGAGTGGGGATGTGTGTGTGAGAGAGAGAGAATGGGGATGTGTGTATGTGAGAGAGATAGAATGGGGATGTGTGTGTGAGAGAGAGAGAGAGAGAGAGAATGGGGATGTCTGTGTGCGAGAGAGAGAGAGAGAAAATGGGGATGTGTGTGCGAGAGAGAGAAAATGGGGATGTGTGTGCGAGAGAGAGAGAGAGAGAGAGAATGGGGATGTGTGTGTGCGAGAGAGAGAGAGAGAAAATGGGGATGTGTGAGTGTGAGAGAGAGAGAGAGAGAAAATGGGGATGTGTGTGTAAGAGAGAGAGAATGGGGATGTGTGTGTGAGAGAGAGAGAGAGAAAATGGGGATGTGTGTGTGAGAGAGAGAGAATGGGGATGTGTGTGTGAGAGAGAGAGAATGGGGATGTGTGTGTGAGAGAGAGAGAATGGCAATGTGAAAGAGAGAGAGAGAAGGGGAATGTGAAAGAGAGAGAGAGAAGGGGAATGTGAAAGAGAGAGAGAGAGAAGGGGAATATGTGAGGGAGAAAGAATGTGGAGTGTGTGAGAGAGAGAGAGAATGGGGATGTGTGTGAGAGAGAGAGAGAGAGAATGGGTGTGTGTGTGTGAGAGAGAGAATGAGGATGTGTGTGAGAGAGAGAGAGAGAGAATGGGGGTGTGTGTGTGAGAGAGAGAATGAGGATGTGTGTGTGAGAGAGAGAGAATGGGGATGTGTGTGTGTGTGAGAGAGAGAGAGAGAGAGAGAATGGGGGTGTGTGTGTGTGAGAGAGATAGAATGGGGATGTGTGTGTGTGTGAGAGAGAGAGAGAGAGAGAGAATGGGGGTGTGTGTGTGAGAGAGAGAGAGAGAATGGGGGTGTGTGTGTGAGAGAGAGAATGAGGATGTGTGTGTGTGAGCGAGAGAGTATGGGGATGTGTGTATGTGAGAGAGATAGAATGGGGATGTGTGTGCGAGAGAGAGAGAGAGAGAGAATGGGGGTGTGTGTGTGAGAGAGAGAATGAAGATGTGTGTGTGTGAGCGAGAGAGTATGGGGATGTGTGTATGTGAGAGAGATAGAATGGGGATGTGTGTGCGAGAGAGAGAGAGAGAGAGAATGGGGATGTCTGTGTGCGAGAGAGAGAGAGAGAGAGAATGGGGATGTGTGTGTGCGAGAGAGAGAGAGAGAGAGAATGGGGATGTGTGTGCGAGAGAGAGAGAGAAAATGGGGATGTGTGTGCGAGAGAGAGAGAGAGAGAAAATGGGGACGTGTGTGTGAGAGAGAGAGAACTGGGATGTGTGTGTGTGTGAGAGAGAGAGAGAGAATGGGGATGTGTGTGTGTGAGAGAGAGAGAGAGAGAAAATGGGGATGTGTGAGTGTGAGAGAGAGAATGGGGATGTGTGTGTGTGAGAGAGAGAGAATGGGGAAGTGTGTGTATGAGAGAGAGAGAATGGGGATGTGTGTGAGAGAGAGAGAGAGAGAGAGAATGGGGATGTGTGTGCGAGAGAGAGAGAGAGAGAGAAAATGGGGATGTGTGTATGAGTGAGAGAGAGAGAGAGAATGGGGATGTTTGTGTGAGAGAGAGAGAGAATGGGGAAGTGTGAGAGAGAGAGAATGGGGAACTGTGCGGGAGAGAGAGAGAGAATGGGGAAGTGTGAAAGAGAGAGAGAGAGTGGGGAGTGTGCGTGAGAGAGAGAGAGAGAATGGGGATGTGTGTGTGAGAGAGAGAGAATGGGGAAGTGTGTGACAGAGAGAGAGAATGGGTATTTGTGTGTGTGTGAGAGAGAGAGAGAGAATGGGAATGAGTGAGGGAGAGAGAGAATGGGGATGTGTGAGAGTGAGAGAGAGAAAGAGAGAGAGAATGGGAATGTGTGTGGGAGAGAGAGAGAATCGTGATGTGTGTGTATGAGAGAGAGAGAATGGGCGTGTCTGTGTGAGAGAGAGAATGGGGACGTGTGTGTGAGAGAGAGAGTGAATGGGGATGTGTGTCTGTGAGAGAGAGAGAGAGAATGGGGATGTGTGTGTGCGAGAGAGAGAGTGAATGGGGATGTGTGTCTGTGAGAGAGAGAGAGAGAATGGGGATGTGTGTCTGTGAGAGAGAGAGGATGGGGATGTGTGTCTGTGAGAGAGAGAGAGAGAATGGGGATGTGTGTCTGTGAGAGAGAGAGAGAGAGAGAGAATGGGATGTGTGTGTGTGAGAGAGAGAGAGAGAATGGGGATGTGTGTCTGTGAGAGAGAGAGGATGGGGATGTGTGTGTGAGAGAGAGAGAGAGAATGGGGATGTGTGTGTGTGAGAGAGAGAGAGAGAATGGGGATGTGTGTCTGTGAGAGAGAGAGAACGGGGACGGGTGTGTGTGAGAAAAAATGGGGACGTGTGTGTGAGAGAGAGAGAGAATGGGGATGTGTGTCTGTGAGAGAGAGAGAGAATGGGGATGTGTGTCTGTGAGAGAGAGAGAGAATGGGGATGTGTGTCTGTGAGAGAGAGAGAGAGAATGGGGATGTGTGTCTGTGAGAGAGAGAGAGAGAATGGGGATGTGTGTCTGTGAGAGAGAGAGAGAGAGAATGGGGATGTGTGTCTGTGAGATAGAGAATGGGGACGGGGGTGTGTGAGAGAGAGAGAGAATGGGGACGTGTGTGTGAGAGAGAGAATGGGGACGGGGGTGTGTGAGAGAGAGAGAGAATGGGGACGTGTGTGTGAGAGAGAGAGAGAGAATGGGGATGTGTGTCTGTGAGAGAGAGAGAGAGAGAGAGAATGGGATGTGTGTGTGGGAGAGAGAGAGAGAATGGGGATGTGTGTCTGTGAGAGAGAGAGAGAGAGAGAATGGGATGTGTGTGTGGGAGAGAGAGAGAGAATGGGATGTGTGTGTGGGAGAGAGAGAGAATCGTGATGTGTGTGTATGAGAGAGAGAGAATGGGCGTGTCTGTGTGAGAGAGAGAATGGGGACGTGTGTGTGAGAGAGAGAGTGAATGGGGATGTGTGTCTGTGAGAGAGAGAGAGAGAATGGGGATGTGTGTCTGTGAGAGAGAGAGGATGGGGATGTGTGTGTGAGAGAGAGAGAGAGAATGGGGATGTGTGTCTGTGAGAGAGAGAGAACGGGGACGGGTGTGTGTGAGAAAAAATGGGGACGTGTGTGTGAGAGAGAGAGAGAATGGGGATGTGTGTCTGTGAGAGAGAGAGAGAATGGGGATGTGTGTCTGTGAGAGAGAGAGAGAATGGGGATGTGTGTCTGTGAGAGAGAGAGAGAATGGGGATGTGTGTCTGTGAGAGAGAGAGAGAGAATGGGGACGGGTGTCTGTGAGAGAGAGAGAATGGGGATGTGTGTGTGAGAGAGAGAGAGAGAGAGAATGGGGATGTGTGTCTGTGAGAGAGAGAGAGAGAATGGGGATGTGTGTCTGTGAGAGAGAGAGAATGGGGATGTGTGTGTGTGAGAGAGAGAGAGTGAATGAGGATGTGTGTGTGTGAGAGAGAGAGTGAATGGGGATGTGTGTCTGTGAGAGAGAGAGAGAGAATGGGGACGGGTGTCTGTGAGAGAGAGAGAATGGGGATGTGTGTGTGTGAGAGAGAGAGAGAGAATGGGGATGTGTGTCTGTGAGAGAGAGAGAGAGAATGGGGATGTGTGTCTGTGAGAGAGAGAGAGAGAATGGGGATGTGTGTCTGTGAGAGAGAGAGAGAGAATGGGGATGTGTGTCTGTGAGAGAGAGAGAATGGGGATGTGTGTGTGAGAGAGAGAGAGAGAGAGAATGGGGATGTGTGTCTGTGAGAGAGAGAGAGAGAATGGGGATGTGTGTCTGTGAGAGAGAGAGAGAGAATGGGGATGTGTGTCTGTGAGAGAGAGAGAATGGGGATGTGTGTGTGTGAGAGAGAGAGAGTGAATGAGGATGTGTGTGTGTGAGAGAGAGAGTGAATGGGGATGTGTGTCTGTGAGAGAGAGAGAATGGGGATGTGTGTGTGAGAGAGAGAGAGAGAGAATGGGGATGTGTGTTTGTGTGTGAGAGAGAGAGAATGGGATGTGTGTGTGAGAGAGAGAGAGAATGGGGATGTGTGTGAGAGAGAGAGAGAATGGGGATGTGTGTTTGTGTGTGAGAGAGAGAGAATGGGATGTGTGTGAGAGAGAGAGAGAGAGAATGGGGATGTGTGTTTGTGTGTGAGAGAGAGAGAATGGGGATGTGTGTGTGTGAGAGAGAGTATGGGGACGGGTGTGTGAGAGAGAGAATGGGGATGTGTGTGTGAGAGAGAGAGAGAATGGGGAAGCGTGTGTGAGAGAGAGAGAGAGAGAGAGAGAGAGAGAGAGAGAGAATGGGGATATGTATGCGTGTGTGAGAGAGAGAGAATGGGGATGTGTGTGAGAGAGAGAGAGAATGGGGATGTGTGTGTGTGAGAGAGAGAGAATGGGGATGTGTGTGAGAGAGAGAGAGAGAGAATGGGGATGTGTGTGAGAGAGAGAGAGAGAATGGGGATGTGTGTGAGAGAGAGAGAGAGAATGGGGATGTGTGTGAGAGAGAGAGAGAATGGGTATTTGTGTGTGTGTGTGAGAGAGAGAGAGAGAATGGGGATGTGTGTGTCAGAGAGAGAGAATGGGGAACCGGGAGAGAGAGAGAGAATGGGGATGTGTGTGAGAGAGAGAGAGAGAGAATGGGGAAGTGTGTGACAGAGAGAGAGAATGGGTATTTGTGTGTGTGTGTGAGAGAGAGAGAGAGAGAGTATGGGAATGAGTGAGGGAGAGAGAATGGGAATGTGTGAGGGAGAGAGAGAATGGGGATGTGTGAGAGTGAGAGAGAGAAAGAGAGAGAGAATGGGAATGAGTGAGGGAGAGAGAATGGGAATGTGTGTGTGTGAGAGAGAGAGAGAGAGAGAATGGGGATGTGTGTGTGCGAGAGAGAGAATGGGGATGTGTGTGCGAGAGAGAGAATGGGGATGTGTGTGTGAGAGAGAGAATGGGGATGTGTGTGTGTGAGAGAGAGAGAGAGAGAGAATGGGGATGTGTGTGTGTGAGAGAGAGAGAGAGAGAGAATGGGGATGTGTGTGAGGGAGAGAGAGAGTATGGGAATGAGTGAGAGAGAGAGAATGGGGAAGTTGTGTAAGAGAGAATGGGGATGTGTGTGTGTGTGAGAGAGAGAGAGAATGGGAATGAGTGAGGGAGAGAGAGAATAGGGATGTGTGTATGAGAGAGAGAATGGGGACGGGTGTGTGTGAGAGAGAGAGAGAATGCGGATGTGTGTCTGTGAGATAGAGAGAGAAAGAGAGAGAGAGAAAATGGGGATGTGTGTGAGTGAGAGAGAGAGAGAGAGTGAATGGGGTCGTGTGTGTGACAGAGAGAGAGAATGGGGATATGTGTGTATGTGAGAGAGAGAGAATGGGGAAGTGCGTGTGAGAGAGAGAAAGAATGGGGAAAGTGTGTGTGAGCGAGAGAGTGAGAGAATGGGGATGTGTGTGAGTGAGAGAGTGAATGGGAATGTGCCTGTGTGTCTGTGAGAGAGAGAGAGAATGAGGATGGGTGTGTGAGAGAGAGAGAGAGAGAATGTGTGTGCGAGAGAGAGAGAGAGAGAGAGAGAATGTGGATGTGTGTGTGAGAGAGAGAGAGAGAGAATGTGTGTGCGAGAGAGAGAGAGAGAGAGAGAATGGGGATGTGTGTGTGTGCGAGAGAGAGAGAATGGGAATGTGTGTGTGACAGAGAGAAAGAGAATGGGTATTTGTGTGTGTGTGAAAGAGAGAGAGAATGGGGATGTGTGTGTGTGTGAGAGAGAGAATGGGGAAGTTGTGTAAGAGAGAATGGGGATGTGTGTATGTGAGAAAGAGAGAGTGAATCGGGATGTGTGTGTTTGTGAGAGAGAGAAAGAGAATGGGGATGTCAGTGAGTGTGAGAGAGAGAGAATGGCAATGTGAAAGAGAGAGAGAGAAGGGGAATATGTGAGGGAGAAAGAATGTGGTGTGTGTGAGAGAGAGAGAGAATGAGGATGTGTGTGTGTGAGAGAAAGAGAATGGGGATGTGTGTGAGAGAGAGAGAATGGGGATGTGTGTGTGAGAGAGAGAATGGGGATGTGTGTGCGAGAGAGAGAGAGAGAGAGAATGGGGAAGTGTGAAAGAGAGAGAGAGAGAGAGTGGGGATGTGTGTGTGAGAGAGAGAGAATGGGGATGTGTGTATGTGAGAGAGATAGAATGGGGATGTGTGTGTGAGAGAGAGAGAGAGAGAGAGAATGGGGATGTCTGTGTGCGAGAGAGAGAGAGAGAAAATGGGGATGTGTGTGCGAGAGAGAGAAAATGGGGATGTGTGTGCGAGAGAGAGAGAGAGAGAATGGGGATGTGTGTGTGCGAGAGAGAGAGAGAGAAAATGGGGATGTGTGAGTGTGAGAGAGAGAGAGAGAGAAAATGGGGACGTGTGTGTAAGAGAGAGAGAATGGGGATGTGTGTGTGAGAGAGAGAGAGAGAAAATGGGGATGTGTGTGTGAGAGAGAGAGAATGGGGATGTGTGTGTGAGAGAGAGAGAATGGGGATGTGAAAGAGAGAGAGAGAAGGGGAATGTGAAAGAGAGAGAGAGAAGGGGAATGTGAAAGAGAGAGAGAGAAGGGGAATGTGAAAGAGAGAGAGAGAAGGGGAATATGTGAGGGAGAAAGAATGTGGAGTGTGTGAGAGAGAGAGAGAATGGGGATGTGTGTGAGAGAGAGAGAGAGAGAATGGGGGTGTGTGTGTGAGAGAGAGAATGAGGATGTGTGTGAGAGAGAGAGAGAGAATGGGGGTGTGTGTGTGAGAGAGAGAATGAGGATGTGTGTGTGAGAGAGAGAGAATGGGGATGTGTGTGTGTGTGAGAGAGAGAGAGAGAGAGAATGGGTGAGTGTGTGTGAGAGAGAGATAGAATGGGGATGTGTGTGTGTGAGAGAGAGAGAGAGAGAGAATGGGGGTGTGTGTGTGAGAGAGAGAATGAGGATGTGTGTGTGTGAGCGAGAGAGTATGGGGATGTGTGTATGTGAGAGAGATAGAATGGGGATGTGTGTGCAAGAGAGAGAGAGAGAGAGAATGGGGGTGTGTGTGTGAGAGAGAGAATGAGGATGTGTGTGTGTGAGCGAGAGAGTATGGGGATGTGTGTATGTGAGAGAGATAGAATGGGGATGTGTGTGCGAGAGAGAGAGAGAGAGAGAATGGGGATGTCTGTGTGCGAGAGAGAGAGAGAGAGAGAATGGGGATGTGTGTGTGCGAGAGAGAGAGAGAGAGAGAATGGGGATGTGTGTGCGAGAGAGAGAGAGAAAATGGGGATGTGTGTGCGAGAGAGAGAGAGAGAGAAAATGGGGACGTGTGTGTGAGAGAGAGAGAACTGGGATGTGTGTGTGTGTGAGAGAGAGAGAGAGAATGGGGATGTGTGTGTGAGAGAGAGAGAATGGGGATGTGTGTGTGAGAGAGAGAGAACTGGGATGTATGTGTGTGAGAGAGAGAGAGAGAGAATGGGGATGTGTGTGCGAGAGAGAGAGAGAGAGAGAAAATGGGGATGTGTGAGTGTGAGAGAGAGAATGGGGATGTGTGTGTGTGAGAGAGAGAGAATGGGGAAGTGTGTGTATGAGAGAGAGAGAATGGGGATGTGTGTGAGAGAGAGAGAGAGAGAATGGGGATGTGTGTGCGAGAGAGAGAGAGAGAGAGAAAATGGGGATGTGTGTATGAGTGAGAGAGAGAGAGAGAATGGGGATGTTTGTGTGAGAGAGAGAGAGAATGGGGAAGTGTGAGAGAGAGAGAATGGGGAACTGTGCGGGAGAGAGAGAGAGAATGGGGAAGTGTGAAAGAGAGAGAGAGAGTGGGGAGTGTGCGTGAGAGAGAGAGAGAGAATGGGGATGTGTGTGTGAGAGAGAGAGAATGGGGAAGTGTGTGACAGAGAGAGAGAATGGGTATTTGTGTGTGTGTGAGAGAGAGAGAGAGAATGGGAATGAGTGAGGGAGAGAGAGAATGGGGATGTGTGAGAGTGAGAGAGAGAAAGAGAGAGAGAATGGGAATGTGTGTGGGAGAGAGAGAGAATCGTGATGTGTGTGTATGAGAGAGAGAGAATGGGCGTGTCTGTGTGAGAGAGAGAATGGGGACGTGTGTGTGAGAGAGAGAGTGAATGGGGATGTGTGTCTGTGAGAGAGAGAGAGAGAATGGGGATGTGTGTGTGCGAGAGAGAGAGTGAATGGGGATGTGTGTCTGTGAGAGAGAGAGAGAGAATGGGGATGTGTGTCTGTGAGAGAGAGAGGATGGGGATGTGTGTCTGTGAGAAAAAATGGGGACGTGTGTGTGAGAGAGAGAGAGAATGGGGATGTGTGTCTGTGAGAGAGAGAGAGAATGGGGATGTGTGTCTGTGAGAGAGAGAGAGAGAATGGGGATGTGTGTCTGTGAGAGAGAGAGAGAGAATGGGGATGTGTGTCTGTGAGAGAGAGAGAGAGAATGGGGATGTGTGTCTGTGAGATAGAGAATGGGGACGGGGGTGTGTGAGAGAGAGAGAGAATGGGGACGTGTGTGTGAGAGAGAGAATGGGGACGGGGGTGTGTGAGAGAGAGAGAGAATGGGGACGTGTGTGTGAGAGAGAGAGAGAGAATGGGGATGTGTGTCTGTGAGAGAGAGAGAGAGAGAGAGAATGGGATGTGTGTGTGGGAGAGAGAGAGAGAATGGGGATGTGTGTCTGTGAGAGAGAGAGAGAGAGAGAATGGGATGTGTGTGTGGGAGAGAGAGAGAGAATGGGATGTGTGTGTGGGAGAGAGAGAGAATCGTGATGTGTGTGTATGAGAGAGAGAGAATGGGCGTGTCTGTGTGAGAGAGAGAATGGGGACGTGTGTGTGAGAGAGAGAGTGAATGGGGATGTGTGTCTGTGAGAGAGAGAGAGAGAGAATGGGGATGTGTGTCTGTGAGAGAGAGAGGATGGGGATGTGTGTGTGAGAGAGAGAGAGAGAATGGGGATGTGTGTCTGTGAGAGAGAGAGAACGGGGACGGATTTGTGTGAGAAAAAATGGGGACGTGTGTGTGAGAGAGAGAGAGAATGGGGATGTGTGTCTGTGAGAGAGAGAGAGAATGGGGATGTGTGTCTGTGAGAGAGAGAGAGAATGGGGATGTGTGTCTGTGAGAGAGAGAGAGAATGGGGATGTGTGTCTGTGAGAGAGAGAGAGAGAATGGGGACGGGTGTCTGTGAGAGAGAGAGAATGGGGATGTGTGTGTGAGAGAGAGAGAGAGAGAATGGGGATGTGTGTCTGTGAGAGAGAGAGAGAGAATGGGGATGTGTGTCTGTGAGAGAAAGAGAATGGGGATGTGTGTGTGTGAGAGAGAGAGAGTGAATGAGGATGTGTGTGTGTGAGAGAGAGAGTGAATGGGGATGTGTGTCTGTGAGAGAGAGAGAGAGAATGGGGACGGGTGTCTGTGAGAGAGAGAGAATGGGGATGTGTGTGTGAGAGAGAGAGAGAGAGAGAATGGGGATGTGTGTCTGTGAGAGAGAGAGAGAGAATGGGGATGTGTGTGTGTGAGAGAGAGAGAGTGAATGAGGATGTGTGTGTGAGAGAGAGAGTGAATGGGGATGTGTGTCTGTGAGAGAGAGAGAATGGGGATGTGTGTATGAGAGAGAGAGAGAGAGAATGGGGATGTGTGTGTGTGAGAGAGAGAGAGAGAGAATGGGATGTGTGTGTGAGAGAGAGAGAGAGAGAATGGGGATGTGTGTTTGTGTGTGAGAGAGAGAGAATGGGATGTGTGTGTGAGAGAGAGAGAGAATGGGGATGTGTGTTTGTGTGTGAGAGAGAGAGAATGGGGATGTGTGTGTGTGAGAGAGAGTATGGGGACGGGTGTGTGAGAGAGAGAATGGGGATGTGTGTGTGAGAGAGAGAGAGAATGGGGAAGCGTGTGTGAGAGAGAGAGAGAGAGAGAGAGAGAGAGAGAGAGAGAGAGAGAGAGAGAATGGGGATATGTGTGCGTGTGTGAGAGAGAGAGAATGGGGATGTGTGTGAGAGAGAGAGAGAATGGGGATGTGTGTGTGTGAGAGAGAGAGAATGGGGATGTGTGTGAGAGAGAGAGAGAGAGAATGGGGATGTGTGTGAGAGAGAGAGAGAGAATGGGGATGTGTGTGAGAGAGAGAGAGAAAATGGGGATGTGTGTGAGAGAGAGAGAGAATGGGTATTTGTGTGTGTGTGTGAGAGAGAGAGAGAGAATGGGGATGTGTGTGTCAGAGAGAGAGAATGGGGAACCGGGAGAGAGAGAGAGAATGGGGATGTGTGTGAGAGAGAGAGAGAGAGAATGGGGAAGTGTGTGACAGAGAGAGAGAATGGGTATTTGTGTGTGTGTGTGAGAGAGAGAGAGAGAGAGTATGGGAATGAGTGAGGGAGAGAGAGAATGGGGATGTGTGAGAGTGAGAGAGAGAAAGAGAGAGAGAATGGGAATGAGTGAGGGAGAGAGAATGGGAATGTGTGTGGGAGAGAGAGAGAATCGTGATGTGTGTGTGTGCGAGAGAGAGAATGGGGATGTGTGTGTGTGAGAGAGAGAATGGGGATGTGTGTGTGTGAGAGAGAGAGAATGGGGATGTGTGTGTGTGAGAGAGAGAATGGGGATGTGTGTGTGTGAGAGAGAGAGAGAGAGAGAGAATGGGGATGTGTGTGTGCGAGAGAGAATGGGGATGTGTGTGAAAGAGAGAGAATGGGGATGTGTGTGAGAGAGAGAGAATGGGGATGTGTGTGTGAGAGAGAGAATGGGGATGTGTGTGTGAGAGAGAGAATGGGGATGTGTGTGTGTGAGAGAGAGAATGGGGATGTGTGTGTGTGAGAGAGAGAATGGGGATGTGTGTGTGTGAGAGAGAGAGAGAGAGAGAATGGGGATGTGTGTGTGTGTGAGAGAGAGAGAGAGAGAGAATGGGGATGTGTGTGTGTGTGAGAGAGAGAGAGAGAGAGAATGGGGATGTGTGTGAGGGAGAGAGAGAGTATGGGAATGAGTGAGAGAGAGAGAATGGGGAAGTTGTGTAAGAGAGAATGGGGATGTGTGTGTGTGAGAGAGAGAGAGAGAATGGGAATGAGTGAGGGAGAGAGAGAATAGGGATGTGTGTATGAGAGAGAGAATGGGGACGGGTGTGTGTGAGAGAGAGAGAGAATGCGGATGTGTGTCTGTGAGATAGAGAGAGAAAGAGAGAGAGAGAAAATGGGGATGTGTGTGAGTGAGAGAGAGAGAGAGAGAATGGGGAAGTGTGTGAGAGAGAGAGAGAGAATGGGGAAGTGTGTGAGAGAGAGAGAGAGAATGGGGAGGTGTGTGTCAGAGAGAGAGAATGGGGAACCGGGAGAGAGAGAGAGAGAGAGAATGGGGATGTGTGTGAGAGAGAGAGAGAGAGAAAATGGGGATGTGTGTGTAAGAGAGAGAGAATGGGGATGTGTGTGTGAGAGAGAGAGAGAGAGAGAATGGGGATGTCTGTGTGCGAGAGAGAGAGAGAGAGAGAGAATGGGGATGTGTGTGTGCGAGAGAGAGAGAGAGAGAGAGAATGGGGATGTCTGTGTGCGAGAGAGAGAGAGAGAGAGAATGGGGATGTCTGTGTGCGAGAGAGAGAGAGAGAGAGAGAATGGGGATGTGTGTGTGCGAGAGAGAGAGAGAAAATGGGGATGTGTGTGCGAGAGAGAGAGAGAGAGAAAATGGGGACGTGTGTGTAAGAGAGAGAGAATGGGGATGTGTGTGTGAGAGAGAGAGAACTGGGATGTGTGTGTGTGAGAGAGAGAATGGGGATGTGTGTGTGAGAGAGAGAGAATGGGGATGTGTGTATGTGAGAGAGAGAGAGAATGGGGATGTGTGTGCGAGAGAGAGAGAGAAAATGGGGATGTGTGTGCGAGAGAGAGAGAGAGAGAAAATGGGGATGTGTGTGTGCGAGAGAGAGAGAGAGAGAAAATGGGGATGTGTGAGTGTGAGAGAGAGAATGGGGATGCGTGTGTGTGAGAGAGAGAGAATGGGGAAGTGTGTGTATGAGAGAGAGAGAGAGAGAGAAAATGGGGATGTGTGAGTGTGAGAGAGAGAATGGGGATGTGTGTGTATGAGAGAGAGAATGGGGATGTGTGTGTGTGAGAGAGAGAGAGAATGGGGATGTGTGTGCGAGAGAGAGAGAGAGAGAGAAAATGGGGATGTGTGTGTAAGAGAGCGAGAGAGAGAGAGAATGGGGATGTGTGTGTGCGAGAGAGAGAGAGAGAGAATGGGGATGTGTGTGCGAGAGAGAGAGAGAGAGAGAAAATGGGGATGTGTGTGTAAGAGAGCGAGAGAGAGAGAGAATGGGGATGTGTGTGTGCGAGAGAGAGAGAGAGAGAGAATGGGGATGTTTGTGTGAGAGAGAGAGAGAATGGGGAAGTGTGAGAGAGAGAGAATGGGGAACTGTGCGGGAGAGAGAGAGAGAGAGAGAATGGGGATGTGTGTGTGAGAGAGAGAGAGAATGGGGAAGTGTGAGAGAGAGAGAATGGGGAACTGTGCGGGAGAGAGAGAGAGAGAATGGGGATGTGTGTGTGAGAGAGAGAGAGAATGGGGAAGTGTGAGAGAGAGAGAATTGGGAACTGTGCGGGAGAGAGAGAGAGAGAGAGAATGGGGATGTTTGTGTGAGAGAGAGAGAGAATGGGGAAGTGTGAGAGAGAGAGAATGGGGAACTGTGTGGGAGAGAGAGAGAGAATGGGGAAGTGTGAAAGAGAGAGAGAGTGTGGGGAGTGTGCGTGAGAGAGAGAGAATGGGTATTTGAGTGTGTGTGAGAGAGAGAGAGAATGGGGATGTGTGTGTGAGAGAGAGAGAATGGGGAAGTGTGTGACAGAGAGAGAGAATGGGTATTTGTGTGTGTGTGTGTGAGAGAGAGAGAGAATGGGAATGAGTGAGGGAGAGAGAATGGGAATGTGTGTGGGAGAGAGAGAGAATCGTGATGTGTGTGTATGAGAGAGAGAGAATGGGTGTGTCTGTGTGAGAGAGAGAATGGGGACGTGTGTGTGAGAGAGAGAGTGAATGGGGATGTGTGTCTGTGAGAGAGAGAGAGAGGATGGGGATGTGTGTGTGAGAGAGAGAGAGAGAATGGGGATGTGTGTGTGAGAGAGAGAGAGAGAATGGGGATGTGTGTGTGAGAGAGAGAGAGAGAATGGGGATGTGTGTCTGTGAGAGAGAGAGAATGGGGACGGGTGTGTGTGAGAAAAAATGGGGACGTGTGTGTGAGAGAGAGAGAGAATGGGGATGTGTGTCTGTGAGAGAGAGAGAGAATGGGGATGTGTGTCTGTGAGAGAGAGAGAGAGAATGGGGATGTGTGTCTGTGAGAGAGAGAGAGAATGGGGATGTGTGTCTGTGAGAGAGAGAGAGAGAATGGGGACGGGTGTCTGTGAGAGAGAGAGAATGGGGATGTGTGTGTGAGAGAGAGAGAGAGAGAGAATGGGGATGTGTGTCTGTGAGAGAGAGAGAGAGAATGGGGATGTGTGTCTGTGAGAGACAGAGAATGGGGATGTGTGTGTGTGAGAGAGAGAGAGAATGGGGATGTGTGTCTGTGAGAGAGAGAGAGAATGGGGATGTGTGTCTGTGAGAGAGAGAGAGAGAATGGGGACGGGTGTCTGTGAGAGAGAGAGAATGGGGATGTGTGTGTGAGAGAGAGAGAGAGAGAGAATGGGGATGTGTGTCTGTGAGAGAGAGAGAGAGAATGGGGATGTGTGTCTGTGAGAGACAGAGAATGGGGATGTGTGTGTGTGAGAGAGAGAGTGAATGGGGATGTGTGTCTGTGAGAGAGAGAGAATGGGGACGGGTGTGTGTGAGAGAGAGAGTGAATGGGGATGTGTGTCTGTGAGAGAGAGAGAATGGGGACGGGTGTGTGAGAGAGAGAGAGAGAATGGGGATGTGTGTCTGTGAGAGAGAGAGAATGGGGATGTGTGTCTGTGAGAGAGAGAGAGTGAATGGGGATGTGTGTGTGAGATAGAGAATGGGGACGGGGGTGTGTGAGAGAGAGAGAGAATGGGGACGTGTGTGTGAGAGAGAGAGAGAGAGAATGGGGATGTGTGTCTGTGAGAGAGAGAGAGAGAGAATGGGATGTGTGTGTGAGAGAGAGAGAGAGAGAATGGGGATGTGTGTTTGTGTGTGAGAGAGAGAGAATGGGGATGTGTGTTTGTGTGTGAGAGAGAGAGAATGGGGATGTGTGTGTGTGAGAGAGAGTATGGGGACGGGTGTGTGAGAGAGAGAATGGGGATGTGTGTGTGAGAGAGAGAGAGAATGGGGAAGCGTGTGTGAGAGAGAGAGAGAGAGAGAGAGAGAGAGAATGGGGATATGTGTGCGTGTGTGAGAGAGAGAGAATGGGGATGTGTGTGAGAGAGAGAGAGAATGGGGATGTGTGTGTGTGAGAGAGAGAGAGAGAATGGGGATGTGTGTGAGAGAGAGAGAGAATGGGGATGTGTGTGAGAGAGAGAGAGAGAATGGGGATGTGTGTGTGAGAGAGAGAGAATGGGGAACCGGGAGAGAGAGAGAGAATGGGGATGTGTGTGAGAGAGAGAGAGAGAGAATGGGGAAGTGTGTGACAGAGAGAGAGAATGGGCAACCGGGAGAGAGAGAGAGAATGGGGATGTGTGTGAGAGAGAGAGAGAGAGAATGGGTATTTGTGTGTGTGTGTGAGAGAGAGAGAGAGAATGGGGATGTGTGTGTCAGAGAGAGAGAATGGGGAACCGGGAGAGAGAGAGAGAATGGGGATGTGTGTGAGAGAGAGAGAGAGAGAATGGGGAAGTGTGTGACAGAGAGAGAGAATGGGTATTTGTGTGTGTGTGTGAGAGAGAGAGAGAGAGAGTATGGGAATGAGTGAGGGAGAGAGAATGGGAATGTGTGAGGGAGAGAGAGAATGGGGATGTGTGAGAGTGAGAGAGAGAAAGAGAGAGAGAATGGGAATGAGTGAGGGAGAGAGAATGGGAATGTGTGTGGGAGAGAGAGAGAATCGTGATGTGTGTGTGTGCGAGGGAGAGAATGGGGATGTGTGTGTGCGAGAGAGAGAATGGGGATGTGTGTGAGAGAGAGAGAATGGGGATGTGTGTGTGAGAGAGAGAGAATGGGTATGTGTGTGTGTGAGAGAGAGAGAGAGAATGGGGATGTGTGTGTGTGAGAGAGAGAGAGAGAATGGGGATGTGTGTGTGTGAGAGAGAGAGAGAGAATGGGGATGTGTGTGTGTGAGAGAGAGAGAGAGAATGGGGATGTGTGTGTGTGAGAGAGAGATAGAGAATGGGGATGTGTGTGTGTATGAGAAAGAGAGAGAATGGGGATGTGTGTGTGTGAGAGAGAGAGAGAGAGAGAATGCGGATGTGTGTCTGTGAGAGAGAGAGAGAGAATGGGGATGGGTGTGTGTGAGAGAGAGAGAGAATGCGGATGTGTGTCTGTGAGATAGAGAGAGAGAGAGAGAATGGGGAAGTGTGTGAGAGAGAGAGAGAGAATGGGGATGTGTGTGTGTGAGAGAGAGAGAGAGAATGGGGATGGGTGTGTGTGAGAGAGAGAGAGAGAATGGGGATGTGTGTGTGTATGAGAAAGAGAGAGAATGGGGATGTGTGTGTGCGAGAGAGAGAGAGAGAGAGAATGGGGATGTTTGTGTGAGAGAGAGAGAGAATGGGGAAGTGTGAGAGAGAGAGAATGGGGAACTGTGCGGGAGAGAGAGAGAGAGAGAGAATGGGGATGTGTGTGTGAGAGAGAGAGAGAATGGGGAAGTGTGAGAGAGAGAGAATGGGGAACTGTGCGGGAGAGAGAGAGAGAGAGAGAATGGGGATGTGTGTGTGAGAGAGAGAGAGAATGGGGAAGTGTGAGAGAGAGAGAATTGGGAACTGTGCGGGAGAGAGAGAGAGAGAGAGAATGGGGATGTGTGTGTGTGAGAGAGAGAGAGAGAATGGGGATGTGTGTGTGTGAGAGAGAGAGAGAGAATGGGGATGTGTGTGTGTGAGAGAGAGAGAGAGAATGGGGATGTGTGTGTGTATGAGAAAGAGAGAGAATGGGGATGTGTGTGTGTGAGAGAGAGAGAGAGAGAGAATGCGGATGTGTGTCTGTGAGAGAGAGAGAGAGAATGGGGATGGGTGTGTGTGAGAGAGAGAGAGAATGCGGATGTGTGTCTGTGAGATAGAGAGAGAGAGAGAGAATGGGGAAGTGTGTGAGAGAGAGAGAGAGAATGGGGATGTGTGTGTGTGAGAGAGAGAGAGAGAATGGGGATGGGTGTGTGTGAGAGAGAGAGAGAGAGAATGGGGATGGGTGTGTGTGAGAGAGAGAGAGAGAGAGAATGGGGATGGGTGTGTGTGAGAGAGAGAGAGAGAGAATGGGGATGGGTGTGTGTGAGAGAGAGAGAGAGAATGGGGATGGGTGTGTGTGAGAGAGAGAGAGAATGCGGATGTGTGTCTGTGAGATAGAGAAAGAAAGAGAGAGAGAGAAAATGGGGAAGTGTGTGAGAGAGAGAGAGAATGGGGAAGTCTGTGAGAGAGAGAGAATGGGGATGTGTGTGTCAGAGAGAGAGAATGGGGAACCGGGAGAGAGAGAGAGAGAGAGAATGGGGATGTGTGTGAGTGAGAGAGAGAGAGAGAGAATGGGGAAGTGTGTGAGAGAGAGAGAGAGAATGGGGAAGCGTGTGAGAGAGAGAGAGAGAGAGAGAATGGGGAAGCGTGTGAGAGAGAGAGAGAGAGAATGGGGAGGTGTGTGTCAGAGAGAGAGAGAATGGGGAACCGGGAGAGAGAGAGAGAGAGAGAATGGGGAAGCGTGTGAGAGAGAGAGAGAGAGAGAGAATGGGGAACCGGGAGAGAGAGAGAGAGAGAGAGAATGGGGAACCGGGAGAGAGAGAGAGAGAGAGAGAGAATGGGGAAGCGTGTGAGAGAGAGAGAGAGAGAGAGAATGGGGAACCGGGAGAGAGAGAGAGAGAGAGAATGGGGAGGTGTGCGGGAGAGAGAGAGAGTGGGAATAAGTGAGAGAGAGAGAGAGAGAGAATGGGGAAGCGTGTGAGAGAGAGAGAGAGAGAGAGAATGGGGAACCGGGAGAGAGAGAGAGAGAGAGAGAATGGGGAGGTGTGCGGGAGAGAGAGAGAGAGAGTGGGAATAAGTGAGAGAGAGAGAATGGGTATTTATGTGTGTGAGAGAGAGAGAGAGAATGGGGACATGAGTGTGTGAGAGAGAGAGAGAACAGGAATGTGTGTGTATGAGAGAGAGAGAGAAAGAATGGGGATGTGTGTGTGAGAGAGAGAGAATGGGGAAGCGTGTGAGAGAGAGAGAGAGAGAGAGAGAATGGGGATATGTGTGTGTGAGAGAGAGAATGGGGAAGCGTGTGAGAGAGAGAGAGAGAGAGAGAGAGAATGGGGATATGTGTGCGGGAGAGAGAGAGAGAATGGGGAAGCGTGTGAGAGAGAGAGAGAATGGGGAGATGTGCGGGAGAGAGAGAGAGAGTGGGAATAAGTGAGAGAGAGAGAGAATGGGTATTTGTGTGTGTAAGAGAGAGAGAGAGAGACAATGGGGATGTGTTTGTGAGAGAGAGAGAGAGAATGGGGAGGTGTGCGGGAGAGAGAGAGAGTGGGAATAAGTGAGAGAGAGAGAATGGGGAGGTGTGCGGGAGAGAGAGAGAGTGGGAATGAGTGAGAGAGAGAGAGAGAGAGAGAGTGGGGAGGTGTGCGGGAGAGAGAGAGAGTGGGAATGAGTGAGAGAGAGAGAGAGAGAGAGAGAATAGGGAAGTGTGTGACAGAGAGAGAGAATGGGTATTTGTGTGTGTGTGTGAGAGAGAGAGAGAGAATGGGAATGAGTGAGGGAGAGAGAGAATGGGAATGTGTGTGGGAGAGAGAGAGAATGGGAATGAGTGAGGGAGAGAGAGAATGGGAATGTGTGTGGGAGAGAGAGAGAAAGAGAGAGAGAATGGGAATGAGTGAGGGAGAGAGAATGGGAATGTGTGTGGGAGAGAGAATGGGAATGTGTGTGTGCGAGAGAGAGAATGGGAATGTGTGTGTGTGAGAGAGAGAGAGAGTGAATGGGGATGTGTGAGTGAGAACGAGAGAATGGGAATGTGCGTGTGTATGAGAAAGAGAGAGAATGGGGATGCGTGACAGTGAGAGAGAGAGAGAGAGAGAATGGGAATGAGTGAGGGAGAGAGAGTGAATGGGGATGAGTGAGGGAGAGAGAGAATAGGGATGTGTGAGAGTGAGAGAGTGAATGGGGATGTGTGTCTGTGAGAGAGAGAATGGGGATGGGTGTGTGTGAGAGAGAGAGAATGGGGATGTGTGTATGAGAGAGAGAATGGGGATGGGTGTGTGTGAGAGAGAGAGAATGGGGATGTGTGTATGAGAGAGAGAATGGGGATGGGTGTGTGTGAGAGAGAGAGAATGGGGATGTGTGTATGAGAGAGAGAATGGGGATGGGTGTGTGTGAGAGAGAGAGAGAGAGAGAGAATGGGGATGTGTGTGAGTGAGAGTGAATGGGAATGTGTCTGTGTGCGTGAGAGAGTGAGAATGGGGATGTGTGTGTGTGAGAGAGTATGGGGATGGGTGTGTGAGAGAGAGAATGGGGATATGTGTGTGTGAGAGTGAGAGAGAATGGGGAAGCGTGTGAGAGAGAGAGAGAGAGAGAGAGAGAGAGAATGGGGATGTGTGTGAGAGAGAGAGAGAATGGGGATGTGTGTGAGTGAGAGTGAATGGGAATGTGTCTGTGTGCGTGAGAGAGTGAGAATGGGGATGTGTGTGTGTGAGAGAGTATGGGGATGGGTGTGTGAGAGAGAGAATGGGGATATGTGTGTGTGAGAGTGAGAGAGAATGGGGAAGCGTGTGAGAGAGAGAGAGAGAGAGAGAGAATGGGGATGTGTGTGTGAGAGAGAGAGAATGGGGATGTGTTTGTGAGAGAGAGAGAGAAAGAATGGGGATGTGTGTGAGAGAGAGAGAGAAAATGGGGATGTGTGTGTGAGAGAGAGAGAGAATGGGGACGTGTGAGGGAGAGAGAATGGGGGCTGAGTGAGACAGAGAGAGAGAGAGAGAGAGAGTGGAGATGTGTGTGTGCGAGAGAGAGAATGGGGCTTTGTGTGCGAGAGAGAGAGAATTGGGATGAGTGTGTGAGAGGGAGATAATGGGGACGTGTGTATGTTTGAGAGAGAGAGAATGGGGATATGTGCGTGTGTGAGAGAGAGAGAATGGGCTTGTGTGTGAGAGGTAGAGTGAGAATGGGGATGTGTTTGTGAGAGAGAGAGAGAGAATGGGGATGTGTGTGAGAGAGAGAATGGGGACGTGTGTGTGAGGGAGAGAGAATGGGGACGTGTGTGTGAGGGAGAGAGAATGGGGACGTGTGTGTGAGGGAGAGAGAGAATGGGGATGTGTGTGAGAGAGAATGGGGATATGTGCGTGTGTGAGAGAGAGAGACAAGGGAGATATATGTGTGTGTGTGAGAGAGACAGAGAGAATGGGGATGTGTGTGTTTGAAAGAGAGAAAGAATGGGGATGTGTATGCGAGAGGGAGAGAATGGGGACATGAGTGTGTATGAGAGAGAGAATGGGAATGTGTGAGTGTGAGGGATAGAATGGGGATGTGTGTGTGAGAGAGAGAGAATGGGGATGTGTGTGTGAGAGAGAGAGAATGGGGATGTGTGTGTGAGAGAGAGAGAGAATGGGGATGTGTGTGTGTGAGAGAGAGGGAATGGGGATGTGTGCGTGAGAGGTAGAGAATGGGTATGTGTGTCTATGAGAGAGAGAGAGAGAGAAAATGGGTATGTGTGTGCGTGAGAGAGAGGGAGAATAGGGAAGTGTGTGTGTGTGTGAGAGAATGGGAATGAGAGAATGAGAGTGCTCGAGAGACAAATTGGCAATGTGGAAGAGAGAGAGAGAAGGGGAATGTGTGTGAGAGAGAGAGAATGGGGATGTGTGTGTGTGTGAGAGACAGAGAATGGGGATGTGTGTGTGAGAGAGAGAAAATGGGGATGTGTGTTTGAGAGAGAGAGAGAGAGAGAGAGAGAGAATGTGGATTTGCGTGTGAGAGAGAGAGAATGGGGACGCGAGTGTGTGTGTGTGTGAGAGAGAGAGAATGGGGATGTGTGTGTGAGAGAGAGAATGGGGATGTGTGTGTGTGAGGGAGAAAATGGGGATGTGTGTTTGTGAGAGAGTGAGAGAGAAAATGTGGATTTGTGTGTGAGAGAGAGAGAATAGGGAAGTGTGTGTGAGAGAGAGGATGGGGATGTGTGTGTGAGAGAGAGAGAGAGAGAATGGCGATATGTGTGTGTCTGAGAGAGAGGGAATGGGTATGTGTGTGTGAGAGAGAGAAAATGGGGTCTGAGCGAGAGAGAGAGAGAGAATGGGGAAGTGTGTGTGAGAGAGAGGATGGGGATGTGTGTGTGTGAGAGAGAGAGAGAATGGGGATGTGTGTGTGTGAGAGAGACAGAGAATGGGGATGTGTGTGCGAGAGAGAGGATGGGGATGTGTGTGTGTGAGAGAGAGAGAATGGGGATGTGTGTGCGAGAGAGAGGATGGGGATGTGTGTGTGTGAGAGAGAGAGAATGGGGATGTGTGTGCGAGAGAGAGGATGGGGATGTGTGTGTGTGAGAGAGAGAGAGAATGGGGATGTGTGTGCGAGAGAGAGGATGGGGATGTGTGTGTGTGTGTGAGAGAGAGAGAGAGAGAATGGGGATGTGTGTGTGTGAGAGAGAGAGAGGGAATGGAGATATGTGTGTGAGAGAGAGAGAAAGAATGGGAATGTGTGTGTGAGAGAGAGAGAATGGGCATGTGTGTGTGAGTGGGAGAGAGAGAAAGAGAATAGGGATGTGAGTGTGTGTGAGAGAGAGAAAATGGGGTCTGAGTGTGTGAGAGAGAGAGAGAGAGAGAATGGGGAAGTGTGTGTGAGAGAGAGGATGGGGATGTGTGTGTATGTGTGAGAGAGAGAGAATGGGGATGTGTGAGAGAGAGAGAGAGAATGGGGATGGGTGTGTGTGAGAGAGAGAGAGAATGGGGATGGGTGTGTGTGAGAGAGAGGGAATGGGGATGTGTGCGTGAGAGGGAGAGAATGGGTATGTGTGTCTATGAGAGAGAGAGAGAGAGAAAATGGGTAACGTGTGCGTGAGAGAGAGAGAGAGAGAATAGGGAAGTGTGTGTGTGTGTATGTGAGAGAATGGGAATGTGTGTGCTCGAGAGAGACAGAATGGCAATGTGAAAGAGAGAGAGAGAAAAGGGGAATGTGTGAGAGAGAGAGAATGGGGATATGTGTGTGAGAGAGAGGGAATGGGTATATGTGTGTGTGTGTGAGAGAGAGAGAACAGGAATGTGTGTGTATGAGAGAGAGAGAAAGAATGGGGATGTGTGTGTGAGAGGGAGAGAATGGGGACATGAGTGTGTGTGTGAGAGAGAGAGAGAGAACAGGAATGTGTGTGTATGAGAGAGAGAGAGAAAGAATGGGGATGTGTATGTGAGAGGGAGAGAATGGGGACATGAGTGTGTGTGAGAGAGAGAGAGAGAATGGGGATATGTGTGTGTGTGAGAGAGAGAAAATGAGGTCTGAGTGAGAGAGAGAGGATGGGGATGTGTGTGTGAGAGAGGATGGGGATGTGTGTGTGTGAGAGAGAGAGAGAGAATGGGGATGTGTGTGTGAGAGAGGATGGGGATGTGTGTGTGTGAGAGAGAGAATGGGGATGTGTGTGTGAGAGAGGATGGGGATGTGTGTGTGTGAGAGAGAGAGAGAGAATGGGGATGTGTGTGTGAGAGAGGATGGGGATGTGTGTGTGTGTGAGAGAGAGAATGGGGATGTGTGTGTGAGAGAGGATGGGGATGTGTGTGTGTGAGAGAGGATGGGGATGTGTGTGTGTGAGAGAATGGGGATGTGTGTGTGAGAGAGGATGGGGATGTGTGTGTGAGAGAGAGAGAATGGGGATGTGTGTGTGTGAGAGAGAGAGAGAGAATGGGGATGTGTGTGAGAGAGAGGATGGGGCTGTGTGTGTGTGAGAGAGAGAGAGAGAATGGGGATGTGTGTGAGAGAGAGGATGGGGCTGTGTGTGTGTGAGAGAGAGAGAGAGAATGGGGATGTGTGTGAGAGAGAGGATGGGGATGGGTGTGTGTGAGAGAGAAAATGGGGATGTGTGTGCGTGAGAGAGAAAATGGGGATGTGTGTGCGTGAGAGAGAGAGAGAGAACAGGGATGCGTGTGTGTGTGTGTGTGTGTGAGAGAGAGAGAGAGAATGGGGACGTGAGTGTGTGTGAGAGAGACAGAGAATGGCAATATGTGCGTGTGTGAGAGGGAGAAAGAGAATGGGGATGTGTGTGTGAGAGAGAGAGAGTATAGGGAAGTGTGTGTGAGAGAGAGAATGGGAATGTGTGTGTTAGAGAGACAGAATGGCAACGTGAAAGAGAGAGAGAGAGAAGGGGAATGTGTGAGAGAGAGAGAGAAAATGGGGATGTGTGTTTTTGAGAGAGAGAAAATGGGGATGTGTGTTTGTGAGAGAGAGAGAGAATGGGGATGTGTGTGTGAGAGAGAGAAAATGGGGTCTGAGTGAGAGAGAGAGAGAGAGAGAGAATGGGGAAGTGTGTGTGAGAGAGAGGATGGGGATGTGTGTGTGTGTGAGAGAGAGAGAATGGAGATATGTGTGTGAGAGAGAGAGAGGGAATGGGGATGTGTGTGAGCGAGAGAGAAAGAATGGGGATGTGTGTGTGTGAGAGAGAGAGAGAGAGTATAGGGAAGTGTGTGTGTGAGAGAGAGAATGGGAATGTATGTGTTAGAGAGACAGAATGGCAATGTGGAAGAGAGAGAGAGAGAAGGGGAATGTGTGTGAGAGAGAGAATGGGGATATGTGTGTGAGAGAGAGAGAATGGGGATGTGTGTTTTTGAGAGAGAGAAAATGGGGATGTGTGTTTGTGAGAGAGAGAGAGAGAGAATGGGGATGTATGTGTGAGAGAGAGAAAATGGGGTCTGAGTGAGAGAGAGAGAGAGAGAGAGAATGGGGAAGTGTGTGTGAGAGAGAGGATGGGGATGGGTGTGTGAGAGGGAGAGATTGGGGACGTGAGAGTGTGTGAGAGAGAGAGAGAGAATGGGGATGTGTGTGTGTGTGTGTGTGTGTGTGTGTGTGTGTGTGTGTGTGAGAGAGAGAACAGGGGTGTGTGTGTGTGACAGAGAGAGAGAGAATGGGGATGTGTGTGTGTGAGAGAGAGAGAGAAAGAATGGGGATGTGTGTGTTTGAGAGAGAGAGAGAGAGAATGGGGATGTGTGTGTTTGAGAGAGAGAGAGAGAGAATGGGGATGTGTGTGTTTGAGAGAGAGAGAGAGAGAATGGGGATGTGTGTGTGAGAGGGATAGAATGGGGACGTGTGTGTGAGAGAGAGAGAGAGAATGGGGATGTGTGTGTGAGAGGGATAGAATGGGGACGTGTGTGTGAGTGAACGAGAGAATGGGGCTGTGTGTGTGAGAGAGAGAGAGAGAGAGAGAATGGGGATGTGTGTGTGAGAGGGATAGAATGGGGACGTGAGTGTGAGTGAACGAGAGAATGGGGCTGTGTGTGTGTGTGAGAGAGAGAGAGAGAGAATGGGGATGTGTGTGTGAGAGAGAGAGAATGGGGATGTGTGTGTGAGAGAGACAATTGGGATGTGTGTGTGAGTGAGAGAGAGAGAGAGAATGGGGATGTGTGTGTGTGAGAGTGAGAGTGGGGATGTGTGTGTGTGTGAGAGTGAGAATGGGGATGTGTGTGTGTGTGAGAGTGAGAATGGGGATGTGTGTGTGAGAGAGAGAATTGGGATGTATGTGTGAGTGAGAGAGAGAGAGAGAATGGGGATGTGTGTGAGAGAGAGAATTGGGATGTATGTGTGAGTGAGAGAGAGAGAGAGAATGGGGATGTGTGTGTGAGAGAGAGAGAGAGAGAGAATGGGGATGTGTGTGTGAGAGAGAGAGAGAGAGAATGGGGATGTGTGTGTGAGAGAGAGAATGGGGACGTGTGTGAGAGAGAGAATTGGGATGTATGTGTGAGTGAGAGAGAGAGAGAGAATGGGGATGTGTGTGTGTGAGAGAGAGAGAGAGAATGGGGATGTGTGTTTGAGAGAGAGAGAGAGAGAATGGGGATGTGTGAGAGAGAGAGAATGGGGATGTGAGTATGAGAGAGAGAGAATGGTGATGTGTGAGAGAGAGAGAATGTGCGTGTGGGAGGGAGAGAGAGAATGGGGATGTGTGTCTGTGAGAGAGAGAGAGAGAATGGGGATGTGTGTGTGAGAGAGAGAGAGAGAATGGGGATGTGTGTGTGAGAGAGAGAGAGAATGGGAAGGCGTGAGGGAGAGAGAGAATGGGGATGTGTGTGTGAGAGAGAGAGAGAGAATGGGGATGTGTGTGTGAGAGAGAGAGAGAGAATGGGAAGGCGTGAGGGAGAGAGAGAATGGGGATGTGAGTATGAGAGAGAGAGAATGGTGATGTGTGAGAGAGAGAATGGGCGTGTGGGAGGGAGAGAGAGAATGGGGATGTGAGTATGAGAGAGAGAGAATGGTGATGTGTGAGAGAGAGAATGGGCGTGTGGGAGGGAGAGAGAGAATGGGGATGTGTGTGAGGGAGAGAGAGAGCAAGAGGGAGATTGGGGAAGTGTGCGTGTGTGAGAGAGAGAATGGGGATGTGTGTGTTAGAGAGAGAGAGAATGACAATGTGGAAGAGAGAGAGAAGGGGAATGTGTGAGAGAGAGAAAATGGGGATATGTGTGTGTGAGAGAGAGAGAAAATGGGGATGTGCATGTGAGAGAGAGAGAGAGAGAGAGAATGGGGACATGTGTGTGTGAGAGGGGGGGAGAAAGGGGATATGTGTGTATGAGGGAGAGAATGGGGAGGTGTGTGAAAGAGAGAGAGGGAGTAGGACATGTGTGTGAGATGTGGAGAAACAGATTGGGAAACAGATTTTGGAAAGGTGCAGAAGCCACAGGGTCGTAGTCATGGGCGACTTCAACTTCCCAAATATTGATTGGAAGCTCTTTAGATCAAGTAGATTGGATGGGGCGGTGTTTGTGCAGTGTGTCCAGGAAGCTTTTCTAACGCAGTATGTAGATTGTCCAACCAGAGGGGAGGCCATATTGGATTTGGTACTCGGTAACGAACCGGGACAAGTGGTGGGCTTGTTAGTGGGTGAACATTTTGGTGATGGCGACCACAATTCTGTGACTTTCACCTTGGTTATGGAGAGAGATAGGTGCGCACAACAAGGAAGTTTTTACAACTGGGGGAAGGGAAATTACGATGCTGTAAGACGGGATTTGAGGAGCATACGTTGGGAGCATAGGCTGTCAGGGAAGGATGTGGTGGAAATGTGGAACTTTTTCAAGGAGCAGATACGACGTGTCCTTGATATGTATGTACCGATCAGGCAGGAAAGAAATGGTCGTGTGAGGGAGCCTTGGTTGACGAGGGAGGTTGAATGTCTAGTAAAGAGGAAGAAGGAGGCTTACATAAGGTTGAGGAAACAGGGTTCAGACAGAGCAGTGGCGGGATACAGGATAGCCAGAAGGGACCTGAAGAAAGGGATTAGGAGAGCTAAGAGAGGGCATGAAAAATCCCTGGCGGATAGGATCAAGGATAACCCCAAGGCATTTTATGCGTATGTGAGAAACCTGAGAATGACGAGAACGAGGGTAGGTCCGATCAAGGACAGTGGTGGGAGACTGTGTATTGAGTCGGAAGAGATAGGAGAGGTCTTGAACAAGTACTTCTCTTCAGTATTTACGAACGAGAGGGACCGTATTGTTGAAGAGGAGAGTGTGAAACGGACTGGTGAGCTAGAAGAGATACCTGTTAGGAAGGAAGATGTGTTGGACATTTTGAACAACTTGAGGATAGACAAGTCCCCCGGGCCTGACGGGATATATCCTAGGATTATGTGGGAAGCAAGAGAGGAAATTGCAGTACCGTTGGCAATGATCTTCTCGTCTTCACTGGCAACGGGGGTGGTACCAGGGGACTGGAGAGTAGCGAATGTTGTGCCCCTGTTCAAAAAAGGGAATAGGGATAACCCCGGGAATTACAGGCCAGTTAGTCTTACTTCTGTGGTAGGCAAAGTAGTGGAAAGGGTACTGAGGGATAGGATTTAAGAGTATCTGGAAAGACACTGCTTGATTAGGGACAGCCAGCACGGATTTGTGAAGGGTAGTCTTATTGAATTCTTACAAGTCTTATTGAATTCTTCGAGGAGGTGACCAAGCATGTGGATGAGGGTAGAGCAGTGGATGTAGTGTACATGGATTTTAGTAAGGCATTTGATAAGGTTCCCCATGGTAGGCTTATGCGGAAAGTCAGGAGGCATGGGATAGAGGGAAATTTGGCCAATTGGATAGAAAACTGGCTAACCGGTCGAAGTTAGAGAGTGGTGGTAGATGGTAAATATTCAGCATGGAGTCCAGTTACAAGTGGAGTTCCGCAGGGTTCAGTTCTGGGTCCTCTGCTGTTTGTAATTTTTATTAATGACTTAGAAGGGAGTCGAAGGGTGGGTCAGTAAATTTGCAGATGATACAAAGATAGGTGGAGTTGTGGACAGTGAGGAGGGCTGTTGTCGGCTGCAGAGGGACTTAGATATGATGCAGAGCTGGGCTGAGGAGTGGCAGATGGAGTTCAACCCTGCCAAGTGTGAAGTTGTCCATTTTGGAAGAACAAATAAGAATGCGGAATACAGGGTTAATGGTAGGGTTCTTGGTCAGGTGGAGGAACAGAGGGATCTTGGGGTCTATGTACATAGATCTTTGAAAGTTGCCACTCAGGTGGATAGAGTTTGTAAGAAGGCCTATGGAGTATTATCGTTCATTAGCAGAGGGATTGAATTCAAGAGTCGTGAAGTGATGTTGCAGCTGTACAGGACTTTGGTTAGGCCACAGTTGGAGTACTGTGTGCAGTTCTGGTCGCCTCACTTTAGGAAAGATGTGGAAGCTTTGGAGAGGGTGCAGAGAAGATTTACCAGGATGTTGCCTGGAATGGAGAGTAGGTCGTACGAGGATAGGTTGAGAGTTCTCGGCCTTTTCTCGTTGGAACGGCGAAGGATGAAGGGTGACTTGATAGAAGTTTATAAGATGATCAGAGGAATAGATAGAGTAGACAGTCAGAAACTTTTTCCCCGGGTACAACAGAGTGTTACAAGGGGACATAAATTTAAGGTGAAGGGTGGAAGGTATAGGGGAGATGTCAGGGGTGGGTTCTTTACCCAGAGAGTGGTGGGGGCATGGAATGCGCTGCCCATGGGAGTGGCAGAGTCAGAATCATTGGCGACCTTTAAGCGGCATTTGGATAGGTACATGGATGGGTGCTTAATCTAGGATAGCAGTTCGGCACAACATCGTGGGCCGAAGGGCCTGTTCTGTGCTGTATTGTTCTATGTTCTATGTTCTAGAGAGTGAACGGTGATGTGTGTGTGGGTGAGAGAGAGTGAGAGAAAATGGGGATATGTGTGCGTGTGAGAGAGAGAGAGAGAATGGGGATGTGTGTGTGTGAGAGAGAGAATGGGGATGTGTGTGTGTGAGAGGGAGAGAATGGGGATGTGTGTGTGTGAGAGATAAAATGTGGTTTTGTGTGTATGAGAGAGAGAGAGTGAATGGGGATGTGTGTGTGTGAGAGAGAGAAAATGGGGATGTGTGTGTGAGAGAGAGAAAATGGGGATGTGTGTGTGAGAGAGAGAGAATGTGGTTTTGTGTGTGCATGAGACAGAGAGAGAGAATGTGGATGTGTGAGAGAGAGAGTGAATGGGGATGTGCGTGTGTGAGAGAGAGAGAGAGAATGGGGAAGTGTGTGTCAGAGAGAGAGAGAATGGGGATGTGTGTGTGAGAGAGAGAGAGAGAGAATGGGGAAGTGTGTGTCAGAGAGAGAAAATGGGGGTATGTGTGTGAGAGAGAGAGAGAGAATAGGGACATGTGTGAGAGAGAATGGGAATGTGTGTGTTAGAGAGAGAATGGCGATGTGTGAGGGAGAGAGAGAGAATTGGGATGTGTGTATGAATGTGAGAGAGATTGGCAAGGTGTGTGAGAGAGAGAGAGAGAATGGGGAAGTGTGCATGTGAGAGAATGGGAATGTGTGAGGGAGAGAGAGTGGGAATGTGTGACGGAGAGAGAATGGGGGTGTGTGAGGGAGAGAGAGAATGAGGATGTGAGTGTGAGAGAGAGAGAGAGAAAATGAGGTTGTGTGAGAGAGAGAGAGAGAAAATGGGGGCTGTGTGAGGGAGAGAGAGAATGAGGATGTGTGTGAGGGAGAGAGAGAATCGGGATGTATGTGTGAGAGCGAGAGAGAGAATGGGGAAGTGTGTATGACAGAGAGAGTGAGAGAATGGGGATGTGTGTGAGGGAGAGGGAGAATGGGGTTGTATGTGTGAGAGAGAGAAAATGGGGATGTGTGTGTGAGAGAGAGAGAATGGGAAAGTGTGAGACAGAGAGAAGGGGAATGTGTGAGAGAGAGAGAATGGGGATGTGTGTGTGTGAGAGAGAGTGAAAATGGGGATGTGTGTGTGAGAGAGAGAGAGAGAGAGTATGGGGATGTGTGAGGGAAAGAGAGAGCATGGGGAAATGTGTGTGAGAGAGAGAGAGAATAGGGATGTGTGAGAGAGAGAGTATGGGAACGAGTGAGGGAGAGAGAGAGAATGGAGATGTGTGTGTGTGTGAGAGAGAGAGAGAGAATGGGGTGTGTGAGAGAGAGAGAATTGGAATGTGTGTGTGTGAGAGAGAGAGAACGGAGATGTGTCAGTGAGAAGGGAGAAAATGGGGATGTGTGAGGGAGAGAGAATGGCAATGTGAAAGGGAGAGAGAATGAGAATGTGTGACGGAGAGAGAATGGGGTGTAGAGGGAGAGAGAGAATGGGGAAGTGTGTGTGTGAGCGAGAGAGAGAATGCGTATTTGTGTGTGCGTGAGAGAAAGAAAGTGTGAATGGGGATGTTTGTGTGTGTGAGAGAGAGCGAGAGAGAGAATGGGGAAGTGTGCGTGTGTGACAGAGAGAATGGGGGTGTGTGTATCACAGAGAATGGGAATGTGTGTGTTAGAGAGAGAGAGAATGACAATGTGGAAGAGAGAGAGACGGGGAATGTGTGAGTGAGAGAGAATGGGGATGTGTGTGTGTGTGAGAGAGAGAGAGAATGGGGATGTGTGTGTGTGTGAGAGAGAGAGAGAATGGGGATGTGTGTGTGTGTGTGAGTGAGAGTGTGAGAGAGAATGGGTGTGTGAGTGAGAGAGAGAGAGAGAGAATGGGGGGTGTGTGTGAGACAGAGAGAGAGAGAATGGGGGTGTGTGTGTGAAAGAGAGGATGGGGATGTGTGTGTGTGAGAGATAGGGAGAATGGGGATGTGTGTATGACAGAGAGAGAGAGAGAAAATGGGTGTGTGTGTGTGTGAGAGAGAGGGAGTGGGGACGTGTGTGTGAGAGTGTGAATGGGAATCTGTGTGTGAGAGAGAGAGAGAATGGGGATATATGTGTGTGTGTGAGAGAGAGAAAATGGGAATGTGTGAGACAGAGAGAGAGAATGGGGATGTGTGTGTGTGAGAGAGAGAGAGAGAGAGAGAGAGAGAGAGAGAATGGATATTTGTGTGCGAGAGAGAGAAAATGGGGATGTGTGTGTGTGAGAGAAAGAATGGGAATGTGTGTGTTAGAGAGAGAATGGGGATGTGGAAGAGAGAGAATGGGGTCTGAGTCAGAGTGAGAGAATGGGGATGTGTTGTGTGTGTGTGTGTGTGTGTGTGTGTCTGTTTGCATGTGTGTGATCACCAGTGTGTGAGAGACTCTGTGTGTGTCTGTACCTGCCTGTGTCTGTCTGTGTCTGTCAGTCTGTGTGCCTGTTTGCATGTCTGTGTGTGCCTGTATCTCTGTGTGTCTCTGTTTGTCTGTGTGCCTGTCTGTGTGTCTATGTGTGCATGTGTGTCTGTGTCTGCATGTCTGCCTGTATGTGTGTCTGTTTGTCTGTGTTCCTGTGTATGTGCGGGTGTGTCTGTGTGTGTTGCCTCTGTGCCAGTGTCTGTGTCTCTGTGTGTGTCTGTTTGTCTGTGTGCGTGAGACTCAGTGTGTGTTTGTGCATCTGTGTGCCTGTTTGTATGCCTGTGTGTGCATGGGTATCTGTGTCTGTCAGTGTGCGTCTGTCTGTCGGTGTGTGTCTGTGTGCATGTGTGCGTGCCTGTATGTGTGTGTGTCTCTATGCATCTGTCTGTGCGTGTGCCTGTGTCTGCCTGTCTGTGTGTGTATGTGTGTGTGTATCTGTGTGTGTGTCTGTGTGCCTGTGTATCAGTCTGTGTGCGCGTGTTGGTCTGTGCCTGCGTGTTGGTGTGTGTCTGCATGTGATGTGCCTGTGTGTGTGTGTGTGTGTGTGTCTCTGTGTCTGTTTGCCTTTATCCGCTTGGGTGCGTGTCTGTGTGTGTGTGTGTGCGTGCATGCATGTTTGAGTCTGCATGTGTCTGTGTCTCTGTGTGCATATGTGCATCTGTCAGTGTGTGTGTATGTCTGTGTATGTGTGTATCTGAATGTGTTCGGGTGTGTGTGTGTGCCTCAGTATGTTTATGTGTGTGTGTGTGTATCTGTGCATACCTGTGAGCATGTGTCTGGGTGTGTGCGTGCCTTTGTGTATACATGTGTGTGTGTGTCTGCATGTGTCCGTGTGTGTGTCTGTGTGTGTCCGTGTGTGTGTGTGTGTGTCTGTGGCTGTGTGTGTATCTGCATGTGTCTGGGGGGTGTGTGTGTGTGTCTGCATGTGTGCTTGAGTCTGCATGTCCCTGTGTCTGTGTGTGTATGTGTCTGTGTGTGTGTGTGTGTCCGTCCGTGTGTGTATCTGTATATGTCTGGGTGTGTGTGTGCCTCTGTGTGTATACGTGTGTGTCTGTGAGTATGTATCTGTGTGTGTGTCCGTCCGTGTGTGTATCTGTATATGTCTGGGTGTGTGTGTGCCTCTGTGTGTATACATGTGTGTGTGTCTATGTGCGTGTTGGACGGGGTTGGGGGCGGACAGGGTCAGGGTTAGTGGTTCGGATGAGGTGGGGGGTGGGGGGAGATGGTGGGGAGGGGGGTGGGGGGGCAGGTTGGGGGCGTGATGGGGTGCAGGGTTGGGGGTGCGGACATGGGGGGGGGGGGGGGGGGGAGAGGGGCACTGCCGAATCGCCTGAACGGAGAGCGAACTTGGCAAGTGCTCGCTGAGTCAATCCCATCGAACTGATGGGGTGGGGGTCGGTGGGCGGTTTGGAACAGGCCTACGCACAAGGGTGTGTCTGCTCAGAAACAGAGAGAGAGAGGTGGGGGGCAAGGCAGGCAGAACGAGGGAAAAGGAAGCTTCAGAAAACTCCTCGAGCCTCAGGGTTCAGCATTGAATCAATTAACCAAATAATCAATTATCCAAACAGAAGGGTGCCCACCCATCTCATTCAGATAATCAAGGTTCCTCTGTCAACGATTTGGTGTGAACATCGAAGGGAGAGTTAGTTAAGTTTGCAGACCACACCAAAATTGGAGGCGCAGTGGACAGTGAAGGTTACCTCAGAGTCCAACAGGATCTTGATCAGATGGGCCAATGGGCTGAGGAGTGACAGATATAGTTTAATTGAGATAAATGGGAGATGCTGCATTTTGAAATTGCAAATCAGGGCTGGACTGATACACTTAATAAGGAGAGTCCTGGGAAGTGTTGTTGAACAAAGAGACCTTGGGGTGCAGGTTCATAGCTCCTCAAAAGTAGACTTGCAGGGAGACAGGATAATAAGGAAGGTGTTTGGTATGCTTTTCTTCACTGGTCGGTGCACGGAGGAGAGTGGTTGGGAGGTCATGTTGCAGATGCACAGGGTACTGGTTCGGCCAATTTTAGAATCATGTGTTCAATTCTGGTCTCCAAATGGCACACTCTCCTCATTCCTGAAGAAGGGCTGATGCCCGAAACGTCGGATTCTCCTGCTCCTTGGATGCTGCCCTGACCTGCTGCGCTTTTCCAGCAACACATTTTTCAGCTCTGATCTCCAGCATCTGCGGCCCTCGCTTTCTCCGAGGATAGGTAAACCGACAAAGTGTATTCCCTGGGGTAGGAAGAGTCTCAAACTAGAGGGCTTAAGCTTAGGATGAGAGGGGAAAAACTTACAAGGGACCGAGGGGACACAACATTTTCATGCAGAGGGTAGTGCGTATTTTGGAATTAGCTGGTGGGACAATTAAAGCATTTAAAAGGCATCTGAATGGGTGTATGAACAGGAAGGATCTCGAGGGATACGGACCAAATCTAGGCAAATGGGACAAGATTAATTTCGGATATCTGGTCGGCATGGATGAGGTGGACCGAAAGGTCTGCTCTATGCTGCACATCCGTATCCCTCTATGACTCCAATCAAAGGGAGCTTCATCGTCACCATTAATTAATTGAATTTTCAATACCAACAGCTCACAGGGTGTTGTCCCCAGAGCACGAGTCTGGAAATACGGAATATTGGACAAGTGAAGTCCATCAGGAAGTGGTCAGCACGATTTGTGGGCGGCACGGTGGCACAGTGGTTAGCACTGCTGTCTCACTGCGCCAGAGACCCGGGTTCAATTCCCGCCTCAGGCGACTGACTGTGTGGAGTTTGCACATTCTCCCCGTGTCTGCGTGGGTTTCCTCCGGGTGCTCCGGTTTCCTCCCACAGTCCAAAGATGTGCAGGGCAGGTGAATTGGCCAAGCTAAATCGCCCGTAGTGTTAGGTAAGGGGTAGATGTAGGGGTATGGTGTGGGTTGCGCTTCGGCGGGGCGGTGTGGACTTGTTGGGCCGAAGGGCCTGTTTCCACACTGTAATGTAATGTAATCTCATCTAAAATCTAATCTAATCACGAAGCACGCTCGAGATCTTGCGGGAAAAAGAGAGGGTGGATCCTGTCCCATGGTTCCTTGAGCAGACGGTCAAAGTCACTCGGCAAAATGCCTCATCACCAGAACTTTCCAATAAGCACCAAGACATAGCTTGGCTACTGGTACGAAGGGCACCACCCGTGAGATCCTTCCTCTACGCCCAGTCGGTCTGTGCCATCGCACACTGCCCTCGAAGCGGCTGTGGGGGCGCGGGGTGAGGGGGGGGGGGGTAACAGACTGTCAGACATCTCCAGCTGGAATGTGCCTGGACAAAGGCAATCCGGAGGAAGATGCAGCGGGTTGTGTCGAGGTTTGTCGTGAGCAGCTCGGCGGTGACGCTCTTGGGTCCGCCCGAACCTTGCTGGTTTTCCAAACCAAGCAGTTGACTGGGGCCGAATTTTGCAGACTGGCACTGCGTGCGGAGGGAGACACTGAAGCCTGCTGCCAAGAGGCAGGAGGGAAAAGACCACTGTCTGAGGTCTTGCTACCGAAGGGAAATGGGGGTCCATTCGGTTATCGGACCCTCCCAGTGCCTCCAATATTTGTGAACGGGATCTTGTGTGAATAAGACGTGCCTCTGGCTTTGTTCCGACTGTGCAGGAAGTCAAACTGCAATGTTTGTTTGGCCTCAATAGGCAGAGACTGCTTTGGTAACAGTATGGATGTAAGGACTTTTTTTAATGAATAAAGTGTACGTTTGCGATAAAGAAAGAAATTAGCTCATGCTATTGCCTCTCCAGTCGCCTGCTCAAGCTTTGCGACACTGTCTGATGTTCTTGATTCCAATCATTTGTCACAACTCTTCGCCAGGCATTGCTGGGGTTTGGATTCTGCCTCATCTTATCAGGGGCACTCATGCATTTGCTAATCCTCTCACCGGCATCTTCTCTGGGAAGTAAAGATTAATATTCCAGACCCCGCAGAGGGCAACTCAGGGAAGAAGAAAAAAAGGGTTTTTAAAACAAAAACCGGGCTTTTGTATTTTCTTGAAACATTGACATTATTTTGCAACGAAATATTATCGATGGGAATTTCAGAATCATTCAGCCCATTGACCCCTCACCCGGCAAAGACGAGTTAACTTGTCCTCACCCAATGTGTCTTTTTCGGAGTGCGACGAGTAAACTCGTCCAAAACGTTAATTTCAAAAACACAGCCACAGATGAGTTTATACATCAATTCTCGGCATTTCCGGGCCCTTCTCAGCGAGAAACGAGTAAACTCGGTGACTCATAGGTCTGGTTGATGTGTCTCTTCTGCCTCAGGCATTGCAAGAAGCGTCGACGCACCGCTTTCGGGCACACACTGTCATTCGGTTTTTTTCTGGTTTCTTTTCCACAAATTACGCCCAGACGTTGAGCTCAGAAGATGACAATGAGTATGAACCTTCTATTAGAAGCTGGGACACATCAGATGAGAGGGCAAGTGTTAAAAATATGAGAAAATAAAGCAATACAAAAATTCGCCTGAAAACGAAACGTTTTCTCCAAAGAAAGTTGCCGGGAAAGGGGTTAAAACTCTCTGTCATTTTAGACGATGCATAATCATGCAGCAAATGCCATTTTCCCACACAGGCCACATAATCCTGAATATATTTAACTGCAACATGTGCCTCGCCTTTCATTATTGGCAAATCTAATGACTGAACTTCCACAAACGTCTGGGGGGGGGAGAGGTCTCCAAAGACTTCTCCCCTTCGAAGTGAACAAGTTCTCCTCATTTCAGTCTTGCGGCTTTCCCTGAACTCTATTTCCCATACTCTGAGGCGCTCTGGGAAGGGGAATCGGCCCTTCTGCACCTTCGCCGTCAAATCCTGTGAGAAGGTGCCACGTTCCGGGGCTCAATCTTGGCAAGTGTCAAGACAGACGTACCCTTCCTCTGAAAAACCAGGGAGAAATGAGGCCTTGCCAGTGATGTCCGCACACATGACAGGACGTGTTCACAGCGTCGGCAGAGAGAGAAACTCGGTGCACGTTTGAACGATAAAACATAAGAACAGCATTATGTTCGAAGATCCGATAGAATACTGGGGAAAAAAAAGCCATTTTTTTTGGAAAACTGAGTCACCTGAGTAGGAGAACCGACCTGCCTATCTCCTTTTCCACCTATCCACTCCACCCTCTCCTCCTTCACCTATCACCTTCATCCCCTCCCCCACTCACCCATTGTACTCTATGCTACTCTCTCCCCACCCCCACCCTCCTCAAGCTTATCTCTCCACGTTTCAGGCTCACTGCCTTTATTCCTGATGAAGGGCTTTTGCCCGAAACGTCGATTTGGCTGCTCCTCAGATGCTGCCTGAACTGCTGTGCTCTTCCAGCACCACTAATCCAGAATCCAGGGCAACATTTGGCGGATTGGGCATGCCGTACTACTCACTCCCATCGTCTCAACACTTACTGTTCAACTTGACATTCCTAACAACTCATCAAACCCACTGGCTGCTAAGGAGACCAACATCCATTTCATCCTGACCAAAAATAAATTCAAGGAACAAGCACACCCGGACACCTGGCAGGATATCCCACACAGCGTGAGGGTGACACAGCGCTCACACGCTGCAGTATATCCCACATACTGTGGGTGCGACACAGTGCTCACACCCGGCAGTATATTACACATACTGTGTGGTTGACACAGCGCTCACACCCTGCAGTATATCCCACATACTGTGTGTGTGACACAGTGCTCACACCCTGCTGTATATCCCACATACTGTGTGTGAGATACAGTGCTCACACCCTGCAGTATATCCCACATTCTTTGTGTGTGTGATACAGCGCGCACAGCCTGCAGTATATCCTACATACCGTATGTGTGACACAGCGCTCACACCCTGCAATATATCCCACACACTGTGTGTGTGATACAGCGCTCACAGCCTGCAGTATATCTCACATACTGTGTGTGTGACACAGTGCTCACACCCTGCAGTATATCCCACATACTGTGTGTGTGACACAGCGCTCACACCCTGCAGTATATCCCACATACTGTGTGTGTGACACAGTGCTCACACCCTGCAGTATATCCCACATACTGTGTGTGTGACACAGCGCTCACACCCTGCAGTATATCCCACATACTGTGTGTGTGACACAGCGCTCACACCCTGCAGTATATCCCACATACTGTGTGTGTGACACAGCGCTCACACCCTGCAGTATATCCTACATACTGTGTGTGTGACACAGCGCTCACACCCTGCAGTATATCCTACATACTGTGTGTGTGACACAGCGCTCACACCCTGCAGTATATCCCACATACTGTGTGTGTGATACAGCGCTCACACCCTGCAGTATATCCCACATACTGTGTGTGTGACACAGCGCTCACACCCTGCAGTATATCCCACAGACTGTGTGTGTGATACAGTGCTCACACCCTGCAGTATATCCCACACACTGTGTGTGTGACACAGCGCTCACACCCTGCAGTATATCCTACATACTGTGTGTGTGACACAGTGCTCACACCCTGCAGTATATCCCATATACTGTGTGTGTGAGATACAGTGCTCACACCCTGCAGTATATCCCACACACTGTGTGTGTGACACAGCGCTCACACCCTGCAGTATATCCCACACACAGTGTTTGTGACACAGTGCTCACACCCTGCAGTATATCCCACATACTGTGTGTGTGACACAGTGCTCACACCCAGCAGTATATCCCACATACTGTGTGTGTGATACAGCGCTCACACCCTGCAGTATATCCCACACACAGTGTTTGTGACACAGAGCTCACACCCTGCAGTATATCCCACACACTGTGTGTGTGATACAGCGCTCACACCCTGCAGTATATCCCACACACTGTGTGTGTGACACAGCGCTCACACCCTGCAGTATATCCCACATACTGTGGGTGTGACACAGCGCTCACACCCTGTAGTATATCCCACATACTGTGTGTGTGATACAGCGCTCACACCCTGCAGTATATCCCACATACTGTGTGTGTGACACAGTGCTCACACCCTGCAGTATATCCCACATACTGTGTGTGTGACACAGCGCTCACACCGTGCAGTATATCCCACATACTGTGTGTGTGACACAGCGCTCACACCCTGCACTATATCCCACATACTGTGTGTGTGATACAGTGCTCACACCCTGCAGTATATCCCGCATACTGTGGGTGTGACACGGCGCTCACACCCTGCAGTATATCCCACATACTGTGTGTGTGATACAGCGCTCACACCCTGCAGTACATCCCACATACTGTGTGTGTGACACAGCGCTCACACCCGGCAGTATATTCCACATACTGTGTGTGTGACACAGCGCTGACACCCTGCAGTATATCCCACATACTGTGTGTGTGACACAGCGCTCGCACCCCGCACTATATCCTACATACTGTGCGTGTGACACAGCGCTCACACCCGGCAGAATATTCCACATACTGTCTGTGTGACACAGCGCTCGCACCCTGCAGTATATCCCACATACTGGGTGTGTGACACAGTGCTCACACCCTGCAGTATATCCCGCATACTGTGTGTGTGACACGGCGCTCACACCCTGCAGTATATCCCACATACTGTGTGTGTGACACAGCGCTCACACCGTGCAGTATATCCCACATACTGTGTGTGTGACACAGCGCTCACACCCTGCACTATATCCCACATACTGTGTGTGTGATACAGCGCTCACACCCTGCAGTACATCCCACATACTGTGTGTGTGACACAGCGCTCACACCCGGCAGTATATTCCACATACTGTGTGTGTGACACAGCGCTGACACCCTGCAGTATATCCCACATACTGTGTGTGTGACACAGCGATCGCACCCCGCACTATATCCTACATACTGTGCGTGTGACACAGCGCTCACACCCGGCAGAATATTCCACATACTGTGTGTGTGACACAGCGCTCGCACCCTGCAGTATATCCCACATACTACCTGTGTGACACTGCGCTAACACCCTGCAGTATATCCTACATACTGTGTGTGAGATACAGTTCTCACACCCTGCAGTTTGTCCCACATACTGTGTGTGTGACAGAGCGCTCACACCCTGCAGTATAACCCACATACTGTGTGTGTGACACAGCGTTCACACCCTGCAGTATATCCTACATACTGTGTGTGTGACACAGCGCTCACACCCTGCAGTATATCCCACATACTGTGTGTGTGATACAGCGCTCACACCCTTCAGTATATCCCACATACTGTGTGTGTGACACAGCGCTCACACCCTGCAGTATATCCCACATACTGTGTGTGTGACACAGCGCTCACACCCTGCAGTATATCCCACATACTGTGTGTGTGACACTGCGCTCACACCCTGCAGTATATCCCACATACTGTGTGTGTGATACAGCGCTCACACCCTGCAGTATATCCCACATACTGTGTTTGTGACACAGCGCTCACACCCTGCAGTATATCCCACATACTGTGTTTGTGACACAGCGCTCACACCCTGCAGTATATCCCACACACTGTGTGTTTGATACAGCACTCACACCCTGCAGTATATCCCACATACTGTGTGTGTGACACTGCGCTCACACCCTGCAGTATATCCCACATACTGTGTGTGTGACACAGCTCTCACACCCTACAGTATATCCCACATATTGTGTGTGTGACACAGCGCTCACACCCTGAAGTGTATCCTACATACTGTGTGTGTGACACTGCGCTCACACCCTGCAGTATATCCCACATACTGTGTGTGTGACACAGCGCTCACACCCTACAGTATATCCCACATACTGTGTGTGTGACACAGCGCTCACACCCTGAAGTGTATCCTACATACTGTGTGTGTGATACAGCGCTCACACCCTGCAGTATATCCCACATACTGTGTGTGTGACACAGCGCTGACACCCTGCAGTATATCCCACATACTGTGTGTGTGACACAGGGCCCACACCCAGCAGTATATCCCACATACTGTGTGTTTGATACAGCGCTCACACCCTGCAGTATATCCCACATACTTTGTGTGTGACGCAGTGCTCACACCCGGCAGTATATTACACATACTGTGCGTGTGATACAGCTCTCACACCCTGCAGTATATCCCACATACTGTGTGGGTGACACAGTGCACACACCCTGCAGTATATCCCACATACTGTGTGTGTGACACAGTGCTCACACCCCGCAGTATATTCCACATACTGTGGGTGTGACCCAGCGCTCACACCCTGCAGTATATCCCACATACAGTCTCTGTGACACTGCGCTGACACCCTGCAGTATATCCTACATACTGTGTGTGAGATACATTGCTCACACCCTGCAGTTTCTCCCACATACTGTGTGTGTGACAGAGCGCTCACACCCTGCAGTATAACCCACATACTGTGTGTGTGACACAGCGTTCACACCCTGCAGTATATCCTACATACTGTGTGTGTGACACAGCGCTCACACCCTGCAGTATATCCCACATACTGTGTGTGTGATACAGCGCTCACACCCTGCAGTATATCCCACGTACTGTGTGTGTGATACAGCGCTCACACCCTGCAGTATATCCCACATACAGTGTGAGTGACACAGTGCTCACACCCTGCAGTATATCCCACATACTGTGTGTGTGATACAGCGCTCACACCCTGCAGTATATCCCACATACTGTGTGTGTGACACAGCGCTCACACCCTGCAGTATATCCCACATACTGTGTGTGTGACACAGAGCTCACACCCTGTAGTATATCCCACATACTGTGTGTGTGACACTGCGCTCACACCCTGTAGTATATCCCACATACTGTGTGTGTGAGACAGCGCTCACACCCGACTGTATATCCCACATACTGTGTGTGTGACACAGCACTCACACCCTGCAGTATATCCTACATACTGTGTGTGTGACACAGCGCTCAGACCCTGCAGTATATCCCACACACTGTGTTTGTGACACAGCGCTAACACCCTGCAGTATATCCCACATACTGTGTGTGAGACACAGCGCTCACACCCTGCAGTATATCCCACATACTGTGTGTGTGATACAGCGCTCACACCCTGCAGTACATCCCACACACTGTGTGTGTGACACAGCGCTCACACCCTGCAGTACATCCCACATACTGTGTGTGTGACACAGTGCTCACACCCTGCAGTATATCCCACATACTGTGTGTGTGATACAGCGCTCACACCCTGCAGTACATCCCACATACTGTGTGTGTGATACAGCGCTCACACCCTGCAGTACATCCCACACACTGTGTGTGTGACACAGCGCTCACACCCTGCAGTATATCCTACATACTGTGTGTGTGACACAGCGCTCACACCCTGCAGTATAACCCACATACTGTGTGTGAGACACAGCGCTCACACCTTGCAGTATATCCCACATACTGTGTGTGTGACACAGCGCTCACACCCTGCAGTATATCCCACATACTGTGTGTGTGACACAGCGCTCACACCCTGCAGTATATCCCACATATTGTGTTTGTGACACAGCGCTCACACCGTGCAGTATATCCCACATATTGTGTTTGTGACACAGCGCTCACACCGTGCAGTATATCCCACATACTGTGTGTGTGACACAGCGCTCACACCCGGCAGTATATCCCACGTACTGTGTGTGTGACACAGCGCTCACACCCTGCAGTATATCCCACATACTGTGTGTGTGATACAGCACTCACACCCTGCAGTATATCCCACGTACTGTGTGTGTGACACAGCGCTCACACCCGGCAGTATATCCCACGTACTGTGTGTGTGACACAGCGCTCACACCCTGCAGTATATCCCACGTACTGTGTGTGTGACACAGCGCTCACACCCGGCAGTATATCCCATATACTGTGTGTGTGATACAGCGCTCACACCCTGCAGTACATCCCACACACTGTGTGTGTGACACAGTGCTCACACCCTGCAGTATATCCCACGTACTGTGTGTGTGACACAGCGCCCACACCCGGCAGTATATTCCACATACTGTGTGTGTGACACAGCGCTGACACCCTGCAGTATATCCCACATACTGTGTGTGTGACACAGCGCTCGCACCCCGCACTATATCCTACATACTGTGCGTGTGACACAGCGCTCACACCCAGCAGAATATTCCACATACTGTGTGTGTGACCCAGCGCTCACACCCTGCAGTATATCCCACATACTACCTGTGTGACACTGCGCTGACACCCTGCAGTATATCCCACATACTGTGTGTGTGACACAGTGCTCACACCCTGCAGTTTCTCCCACATACTGTGTGTGTGACACAGCGCTCACACCCTGCAGTATATCCCACATACTGTGTGTGTGATACAGCGCTCACACCCTGCAGTATATCCCACATACTGTGTGTGTGACACAGCGCTCACACCCTGCAGTATATCCCACATACTGTGTGTGTGATACAGCGCTCACACCCTGCAGTATATCCCACATACTGTGTGTGATACAGCGCTCACACCCTGCAGTATATCCCAAATACTGTTTGTGTGACACAGCGCTCACACCCTGCAGTATATCCCACATACTGTGTGTGTGACACAGCGCTCACACCCTGTAGTATATCCCACATACTGTGTGTGTGACACTGCGCTCACACCCTGTAGTATATCCCACATACTGTGTGTGTGATACAGCGCTCACACCCGACTGTATATCCCACATACTGTGTGTGTGACACAGCACTCACACCCTGCAGTATATCCCACATATTGTGTGTGTGACACAGTGCTCACACCCTGCAGTATATCCCACATACTGTGTGTGTGACACAGCGCAGACACCCTACAGTATATCCCACATACTGTGTGGGTGACACAGCGCTCACGTCCTGCAGTATATCCCACATACTGTGTGTGTGACACAGCGCTGACACCCTGCAGTATATCCCACATACTGTGTGTGTGACACAGGGCCCACACCCTGCAGTATATCCCACATACTGTGTGTTTGATACAGCGCTCACACCCTGCAGTATATCCCACATACTTTGTGTGTGACACAGTGCTCACACCCGGCAGTATATTACACATACTGTGCGTGTGATACAGCTCTCACACCCTGCAGTATATCCCACATACTGTGTGTGTGACACAGCGCTGACACCCTGCAGTATATCCCACATACTGTGTGTGTGACACAGCGCTCACACCCTGCAGTATATCCCACATACTATGTGTGTGACACAGCGCTCACACCCTACAGTATATCCTACATATTGTGTGTGAGATACAGTGCTCACACCCTGCAGTATATCCTACATTCTGTGTGTGTGATACAGCGCTCACACCCTGCAGTATATCCCACATACTGTGTGAGTGACACAGTGCTCACACCCTGCAGTATATCCCACATACTGTGTGTGTGATACAGCACTCACACCCTGCAGTATATCCCACATACTGTGTGTGTGACACAGCGCTCACACCCTGCAGTATATCCCACATACTGTGTGTGTGACACAGAGCTCACACCCTGTAGTATATCCCACATACTGTGTGTGTGACACTGCGCTCACACCCTGTAGTATATCCCACATACTGTGTGTGTGATACAGCGCTCACACCCGACTGTATATCCCACATACTGTGTGTGTGACACAGCACTCACACACTGCAGTATATCCCACACACTGTGTGTGTGACACAGCGCTCACACCCTGCAGTATATCCTACATACTGTGTGTGTGACACAGCGCTCACACCCTGCAGTATATCCTACATACTGTGTTTGTGACACAGCGCTAACACCCTGCAGTATATCCCACATACTGTGTGTGTGATACAGCGCTCACACCCTGCAGTATATCCCACATACTGTGTGTGTGACACAGAGCTCACACCCTGCAGTATATCCCACATACTGTGTGTGTGACACAGCGCTGACACCCTACAGTATATCCTACATACTGTGTGTGAGATACAGTGCTCACACACTGCAGTATATCCCACATACTGTGTGTGTGAGACAGAGCGCTCACACCCTGCAGTATATCCCACACACTGTGTGTGTGACACAGCGTTCACACCCTGCAGTATATCCTACATACTGTGTGTGTGATACAGCGCTCACACCCTGCAGTATATCCTACATACTGTGTGTGAGATACAGTGCTCACACACTGCAGTATATCCCACATACTGTGTGTGTGAGACAGAGCGCTCACACCCTGCAGTATATCCCACACACTGTGTGTGTGACACAGCGCTCACACCCTGCAGTATATCCTACATACTGTGTGTGTGACACAGCGCTCACACCCTGCAGTATATCCCACACACTGTGTTTGTGACACAGCGCTCACACCCTGCAGTATATCCCACATACTGTGTGTGATACAGCGCTCACACCCTGCAGTATATCCCACATACTGTGTGTGTGATACAGCGCTCACACCCTGCAGTATATCCCACATACAGTGTGAGTGACACAGTGATCACACCCTGCAGTATATCCCACATACTGTGTGTGTGATACAGCGCTCACACCCTGCAGTATATCCCACATACTGTGTGTGTGATACAGCGCTCACACCCTGCAGTATATCCCACATACTGTGTGTGTGACACAGCGCTCACACCCTGCAGTATATCCCACATACTGTGTGTGTGACACAGCGCTCACACCATGCAGTATATCCCACATACTGTGTGTGTGACACTGCGCTCACACCCTGTAGTATATCCCACATACTGTGTGTGTGATACAGCGCTCACACCCGACTGTATATCCCACATACTGTGTGTGTGACACAGCGCTCACACCCTGCAGTATATCCCACATACTGTGTGTGCGACACAGCGCTCACACCCTGCAGTATATCCCACATACTGTGTTTGTGACACAGCGCTCACACCCTGCAGTATATCCCACATACTGTGTGTGCGACACAGCGCTCACACCCTGCAGTATATCCCACATACTGTGTGTGTGACACAGCGCTCACACCCTGCAGTATATCCCACATACTGTGTGTGTGACACAGCGCTCACACCCTGCAGTATATCCTACATACTGTGTGTGTGATACAGCGCTCACACCCTGCAGTATATCCCACATACTGTGTGTGTGATACAGCGCTCACACCCTTCAGTATATCCCACATACTGTGTGTGTGACACAGCGCTCACACCCTGCAGTATATCCCACATACTGTGTGTGTGACACAGCGCTCACACCCTGTAGTATATCCCACATACTGTGTGTGTGACACTGCGCTCACACCCTGTAGTATATCCCACATACTGTGTGTGTGACACAGCGCTCACACCCTGCAGTATATCCCACATACTGTGTGTGTGACACAGCGCTCACACCCTGTAGTATATCCCACAAACTGTATGTGTGACACAGCGCTCACACCCTGCAGTATATCCCACATACTGTGTGTGTGACACAGCGCTCACACCCTGCAGTATATCCCACATACTGTGTGTGTGACACTGCGCTCACACCCTGCAGTATATCCCACATACTGTGTGTGTGATACAGCGCTCACACCCTGCAGTATATCCCACATACTGTGTTTGTGACACAGCGCTCACACCCTGCAATATATCCCACATACTGTGTTTGTGACACAGCGCTCACACCCTGCAGTATATCCCACACACTGTGTGTTTGATACAGCACTCACACCCTGCAGTATATCCCACATACTGTGTGTGTGACACTGCGCTCACACCCTGCAGTATATCCCACATACTGTGTGTGTGACACAGCGCTCACACCCTACAGTATATCCCACATATTGTGTGTGTGAGACAGCGCTCACACCCTGAAGTGTATCCTACATACTGTGTGTGTGACACTGCGCTCACACCCTGCAGTATATCCCACATACTGTGTGTGTGACACAGCGCTCACACCCTACAGTATATCCCACATACTGTGTGTGTGACACAGCGCTCACACCCTGAAGTGTATCCTACATACTGTGTGTGTGACACAGCGCTCACACCCTACAGTATATCCCACATACTGTGTGTGTGACACAGGGCCCACACCCAGCAGTATATCCCACATACTGTGTGTTTGATACAGCGCTCACACCCTGCAGTATATCCCACATACTTTGTGTGTGACACAGTGCTCACACCCGGCAGTATATTACACATACTGTGCGTGTGATACAGCTCTATCACCCTGCAGTATATCCCACATACTGTGTGGGTGACACAGTGCACACACCCTGCAGTATATCCCACATACTGTGTGTGTGACACAGTGCTCACACCCCGCAGTATATTCCACATACTGTGGGTGTGACCCAACGCTCACACCCTGCAGTATATCCCACATACAGTCTGTGTGACACTGCGCTGACACCCTGCAGTATATCCTACATACTGTGTGTGAGGTACAGTGCTCACACACTGCAGTATATCCCACATACTGTGTGTGTGACACAGCGCTCACACCCTGCAGTATATCCCACATACTGTCTGTGTGACACAGGGCCCACACCCTGCAGTATATCCCACATACTGTGTGTTTGATACAGCGCTCACACCCTGCAGTATATCCCACATACTTTGTGTGTGACACAGTGCTCACACCCGGCAGTATATTACACATACTGTGCGTGTGATACAGCTCTCACACCCTGCAGTATATCCCACATACTGTGTGTGTGACACAGCGCTGACACCCTGCAGTATATCCCACATACTGTGTGTGTGACACAGCGCTCACACCCTGCAGTATATCCCACATACTATGTGTGTGACACAGCGCTCACACCCTACAGTATATCCGACATATTGTGTGTGAGATACAGTGCTCACACCCTGCAGTATATCCTACATTCTGTGTGTGTGATACAGCGCTCACACCCTGCAGTATATCCCACATACTGTGTGAGTGACACAGTGCTCACACCCTGCAGTATATCCCACATACTGTGTGTGTGATACAGCACTCACACCCTGCAGTATATCCCACATACTGTGTGTGTGACACAGCGCTCACACCCTGCAGTATATCCTACATACTGTGTGTGTGACACAGCGCTCACACCCTGCAGTATATCCTACATACTGTGTTTGTGACACAGCGCTGACACCCTGCAGTATATCCCACATACTGTGTGTGTGATACAGCGCTCACACCCTGCAGTATATCCCACATACTGTGTGTGTGACACAGAGCTCACACCCTGCAGTATATCCCACATACTGTGTGTGTGACACAGCGCTGACACCCTACAGTATATCCTACATACTGTGTGTGAGATACAGTGCTCACACACAGCAGTATATCCCACATACTGTGTGTGTGAGACAGAGCGCTCACACCCTGCAGTATATCCCACACACTGTGTGTGTGACACAGCGTTCACACCCTGCAGTATATCCTACATACTGTGTGTGTGATACAGCGCTCACACCCTGCAGTATATCCTACATACTGTGTGTGAGGTACAGTGCTCACACACTGCAGTATATCCCACATACTGTGTGTGTGACACAGTGCTCACACCCCGCAGTATATTCCACATACTGTGGGTGAGACCCAGCGCTCACACCCTGCAGTATATCCCACATACAGTCTCTGTGACACTGCGCTGACACCCTGCAGTATATCCTACATACTGTGTGTGAGATACAGTGCTCACACCCTGCAGTTTCTCCCACATACTGTGTGTGTGACAGAGCGCTCACACCCTGCAGTATAACCCACATACTGTGTGTGTGACACAGCGTTCACACCCTGCAGTATATCCTACATACTGTGTGTGTGACACAGCGCTCACACCCTGCAGTATATCCCACATACTGTGTGTGTGATACAGCGCTCACACCCTGCAGTATATCCCACGTACTGTGTGTGTGATACAGCGCTCACACCCTGCAGTATATCCCACATACAGTGTGAGTGACACAGTGCTCACACCCTGCAGTATATCCCACATACTGTGTGTGTGATACAGCGCTCACACCCTGCAGTATATCCCACATACTGTGTGTGTGACACAGCGCTCACACCCTGCAGTATATCCCACATACTGTGTGTGTGACACAGAGCTCACACCCTGTAGTATATCCCACATACTGTGTGTGTGACACTGCGCTCACACCCTGCAGTATATCCCACACACTGTGTGTGTGACACAGCGCTCACACCCTGCAGTATATCCCACATACTGTGTGTGTGACACAGCACTCACTCCCTGCAGTATATCCTACATACTGTGTGTGTGACACAGCGCTCAGACCCTGCAGTATATCCCACACACTGTGTTTGTGACAGAGCGCTAACACCCTGCAGTATATCCCACATACTGTGTGTGAGACACAGCGCTCACACCCTGCAGTATATCCCACATACTGTGTGTGTGATACAGCGCTCACACCCTGCAGTACATCCCACACACTGTGTGTGTGACACAGCGCTCACACCCTGCAGTACATCCCACATACTGTGTGTGTGACACAGTGCTCACACCCTGCAGTATATCCCACATACTGTGTGTGTGATACAGCGCTCACACCCTGCAGTACATCCCACACACTGTGTGTGTGAAACAGCGCTCACACCCTGCAGTACATCCCACATACTGTGTGTGTGATACAGCGCTCACACCCTGCAGTACATCCCACACACTGTGTGTGTGACACAGCGCTCACACCCTGCAGTATATCCTACATACTGTGTGTGTGACACAGCGCTCACACCCTGCAGTATAACCCACATACTGTGTGTGAGACACAGAGCTCACACCTTGCAGTATATCCCACATACTGTGTGTGTGACACAGCGCTCACACCCTGCAGTATATCCCACATACTGTGTGTGTGACACAGCGCTCACACCCTGCAGTATATCCCACATATTGTGTTTGTGACACAGCGCTCACACCGTGCAGTATATCCCACATACTGTGTGTGTGATACAGCGCTCACACCCTGCAGTATATCCGACATGCTGTGTGTGTGATACAGTGCTCACACCCTGCAGTACATCCCACACACTGTGTGTGTGACACAGTGCTCACACCCTGCAGTATATCCCACGTACTGTGTGTGTGACACAGCGCTCACACCCGGCAGTATATCCCACGTACTGTGTGTGTGACACAGCGCTCACACCCGGCAGTATATCCCACGTACTGTGTGTGTGATACAGCGCTCACACCCTGCAGTATATCCCACATACTGTGTGTGTGACACAGCGCTCACACCCAGCAGAATATTCCACATACTGTGTGTGTGACCCAGCGCTCACACCCTGCAGTATATCCCACATACTACCTGTGTGACACTGCGCTGACACCCTGTAGTATATCCCACATACTGTGTGTGTGACACAGTGCTCACACCCTGCAGTTTCTCCCACATACTGTGTGTGTGACACAGTGCTCACACCCTGCAGTTTCTCCCACATACTGTGTGTGTGACACAGCGCTCACACCCTGCAGTATATCCCACATACTGTGTGTGTGATACAGCGCTCACACCCTGCAGTATATCCCACATACTGTGTGTGTGACACAGCGCTCACACCCTGCAGTATATCCCACATACTGTGTGTGTGATACAGCGCTCACACCCTGCAGTATATCCCACATACTGTGTGTGTGATACAGCGCTCACACCCTGCAGTATATCCCAAATACTGTTTGTGTGACACAGCGCTCACACCCTGCAGTATATCCCACATACTGTGTGTGTGACACAGCGCTCACACCCTGTAGTATATCCCACATACTGTGTGTGTGACACTGCGCTCACACCCTGTAGTATATCCCACATACTGTGTGTGTGATACAGCGCTCACACCCGACTGTATATCCCACATACTGTGTGTGTGACACAGCACTCACACCCTGCAGTATATCCCACATATTGTGTGTGTGACACAGTGCTCACACCCTGCAGTATATCCCACATACTGTGTGTGTGACACAGCGCTGACACCCTACAGTATATCCCACATACTGTGTGGGTGACACAGCGCTCACGTCCTGCAGTATATCCCACATACTGTGTGTGTGACACAGCGCTGACACCCTGCAGTATATCCCACATACTGTGTGTGTGACACAGGGCCCACACCCTGCAGTATATCCCACATACTGTGTGTTTGATAAAGCGCTCACACCCTGCAGTATATCCCACATACTTTGTGTGTGACACAGTGCTCACACCCGGCAGTATATTACACATACTGTGCGTGTGATACAGCTCTCACACCCTGCAGTATATCCCACATACTGTGTGTGTGACACAGCGCTGACACCCTGCAGTATATCCCACATACTGTGTGTGTGACACAGCGCTCACACCCTGCAGTATATCCCACATACTATGTGTGTGACACAGCGCTCACACCCTACAGTATATCCTACATATTGTGTGTGAGATACAGTGCTCACACCCTGCAGTATATCCTACATTCTGTGTGTGTGATACAGCGCTCACACCCTGCAGTATATCCCACATACTGTGTGAGTGACACAGTGCTCACACCCTGCAGTATATCCCACATACTGTGTGTGTGATACAGCACTCACACCCTGCAGTATATCCCACATACTGTGTGTGTGACACAGCGCTCACACCCTGCAGTATATCCCACATACTGTGTGTGTGACACAGAGCTCACACCCTGTAGTATATCCCACATACTGTGTGTGTGACACTGCGCTCACACCCTGTAGTATATCCCACATACTGTGTGTGTGATACAGTGCTCACACACTGCAGTATATCCCACACACTGTGTTTGTGATACAGCGCTCACACCCTGCAGTATATCCCACATACTGTGTGTGTGAGACACAGCGCTCACACCCTGCAGTATATCCTACATACTGTGTGTGTGACACAGCGCTCACACCCTGCAGTATATCCTACATACTGTGTTTGTGACACAGCGCTAACACCCTGCAGTATATCCCACATACTGTGTGTGTGATACAGCGCTCACACCCTGCAGTATATCCCACATACTGTGTGTGTGACACAGAGCTCACACCCTGCAGTATATCCCACATACTGTGTGTGTGACACAGCGCTGACACCCAACAGTATATCCTACATACTGTGTGTGAGATACAGTGCTCACACACTGCAGTATATCCCACATACTGTGTGTGTGAGACAGAGCGCTCACACCCTGCAGTATATCCCACACACTGTGTGTGTGACACAGCGTTCACACCCTGCAGTATATCCTACATACTGTGTGTGTGATACAGCGCTCACACCCTGCAGTATATCCTACATACTGTGTGTGAGATACAGTGCTCACACACTGCAGTATATCCCACATACTGTGTGTGTGAGACAGAGCGCTCACACCCTGCAGTATATCCCACACACTGTGTGTGTGACACAGCGCTCACACCCTGCAGTATATCCTACATACTGTGTGTGTGACACAGCTCTCACACCCTGCAGTATATCCCACACACTGTGTTTGTGACACAGCGCTCACACCCTGCAGTATATCCCACATACTGTGTGTGTGATACAGCGCTCACACGCTGCAGTATATCCCACATACTGTGTGTGTGATACAGCGCTCAAACCCTGCAGTATATCCCACATACAGTGTGAGTGACACAGTGATCACACCCTGCAGTATATCCCACATACTGTGTGTGTGATACAGCGCTCACACCCTGCAGTATATCCCACATACTGTGTGTGTGACACAGCGCTCACACCCTGCAGTATATCCCACATACTGTGTGTGTGACACAGCGCTCACACCCTGCAGTATATCCTACATACTGTGTGTGAGATACAGTGCTCACACCCTGCAGTTTCTCCCACATACTGTGTGTGTGACAGAGCGCTCACACCCTGCAGTATAACCCACATACTGTGTGTGTGACACAGCGTTCACACCCTGCAGTATATCCTACATACTGTGTGTGTGACACAGCGCTCACACCCTGCAGTATATCCCAAGTACTGTGTGTGTGATACAGCGCTCACACCCTGCAGTATATCCCACGTACTGTGTGTGTGATACAGCGCTCACACACTGCAGTATATCCCACATACAGTGTGAGTGACACAGTGCTCACACCCTGCAGTATATCCCACATACTGTGTGTGTGATACAGCGCTCACACCCTGCAGTATATACCACATACTGTGTGTGTGACACAGCGCTCACACCCTGCAGTATATCCCACATACTGTGTGTGTGACACAGGGACCACACCCTGCAGTATATCCCACATACTGTGTGTTTGATACAGCGCTCACACCCTGCAGTATATCCCACATACTTTGTGTGTGACACAGTGCTCACACCCGGCAGTATATTACACATACTGTGCGTGTGATACAGCTCTCACACCCTGCAGTATATCCCACATACTGTGTGTGTGACACAGCGCTGACACCCTGCAGTATATCCCACATACTGTGTGTGTGACACAGCGCTCACACCCTGCAGTATATCCCACATACTGTGTGTGTGACACAGCGCTCACACCCTGCAGTATATCCCACATACTGTGTGTGTGACACAGGGCCCACACCCTGCAGTATATCCCACATACTGTGTGTTTGATACAGCGCTCACACCCTGCAGTATATCCCACATACTTTGTGTGTGACACAGTGCTCACACCCGGCAGTATATTACACATACTGTGCGTGTGATACAGCTCTCACACCCTGCAGTATATGCCACATACTGTGTGTGTGATACAGCGCTCACACCCTGCAGTATATCCCACATACTGTGTGTGTGACACAGAGCTCACACCCTGCAGTATATCCCACATACTGTGTGTGTGACACAGCGCTGACACCCTACAGTATATCCTACATACTGTGTGTGAGATACAGTGCTCACACACTGCAGTATATCCCACATACTGTGTGTGTGAGACAGAGCGCTCACACCCTGCAGTATATCCCACACACTGTGTGTGTGACACAGCGTTCACACCCTGCAGTATATCCTACATACTGTGTGTGTGATACAGCGCTCACACCCTGCAGTATATCCTACATACTGTGTGTGAGATACAGTGCTCACACACTGCAGTATATCCTACATACTGTGTGTGAGATACAGTGCTCACACACTGCAGTATATCCCACATACTGTGTGTGTGAGACAGAGCGCTCACACCCTGCAGTATATCCCACACACTGTGTGTGTGACACAGCGCTCACACCCTGCAGTATATCCTACATACTGTGTGTGTGACACAGCGCTCACACCCTGCAGTATATCCCACACACTGTGTTTGTGACACAGCGCTCACACCCTGCAGTATATCCCACATACTGTGTGTGTGATACAGCGCTCACACCCTGCAGTATATCCCACATACTGTGTGTGTGATACAGCGCTCAAACCCTGCAGTATATCCCACATACAGTGTGAGTGACACAGTGATCACACCCTGCAGTATATCCCACATACTGTGTGTGTGATACAACGCTCACACCCTGCAGTATATCCCACATACTGTGTGTGTGATACAGCGCTCACACCCTGCAGTATATCCCACATACTGTGTGTGTGACACAGCGCTCACACCCTGCAGTATATCCCACATACTGTGTGTGTGACACAGCGCTCACACCATGCAGTATATCCCACATACTGTGTGTGTGACACTGCGCTCACACCCTGTAGTATATCCCACATTCTGTGTGTGTGATACAGCGCTCACACCCGACTGTATATCCCACATACTGTGTGTGTGACACAGCGCTCACACCCTGCAGTATATCCCACATACTGTGTGTGCGACACAGCGCTCACACCCTGTAGTATATCCCACATACTGTGTTTGTGACACAGCGCTCACACCCTGCAGTATATCCCACATACTGTGTGTGCGACACAGCGCTCACACCCTGCAGTATATCCCACATACTGTGTGTGTGATACAGCGCTCACACCCTGCAGTATATCCCACATACTGTGTGTGTGACACAGCGCAGACACCCTACAGTATATCCCACATACTGTGTGTGTGATACAGCGCTCACACCCTGCAGTATATCCCACATACTGTGTGTGTGATACAGCGCTCACACCCTGCAGTATATCCCACATACTGTGTGTGTGATACAGCGCTCACACCCTGCAGTATATCCCACACACTGTGTGTGTGACACAGCGCTCACACCCTGCAGTATATCCCACACACTGTGTGTGTGACACAGCGCTCACACCCTGCAGTATATCCCACGGACTGTGTGTGTGACACAGCGCTCACACCCTGCAGTACATCCTACATACTGTGTGTGAGATACAGTGCTCACACCCTGCAGTATATCCCACATACTGTGTGTGTGATACAGCGCTCACACCCTACAGTATATCCCACATACTGTGAGTGTGACACAGTGCTCACACCCTGCAGTATATCCCACATATTGTGTGTGAGACACAGGGCCCACAGCCAGCAGTATATCCCACACACTGTGTGTGTGATACAGCGCTCACACCCTGCAGTATATCCCACATACTGTGGGTGTGACACAGTGCTCACACCCTGCAGTATATCCCACATACTGTGGGTGTGACACAGTGCTCACACCCTGAAGTATATCCCACATACTGTGTGTGTGACACAGCGCTCACACCCTGCAATATATCCCACACACAGTGTGTGTGACACAGTGCTCACACTCTGCAGTATATCCCACACACTGTGTGTGTGAAAAGTGCTCACACCCTGCAGTATATCCTACATACTGTGTGTGTGACACAGCGCTCACACCCTGAAGTATATCCCACATACTGTGTGTGTGACACAGCGCTCACACCCTGAAGTATATCCCACATACTGTGTGTGTGACACAGCGCTCACACCCTGCAGTATATCCCAAACACTGTGTGTGTGACACAGTGCTCACATCCTGCAGAATATACCACATACTGTGTGTGAAACACTGCTCACACCCTGAAGTATATCCTACATACTGTGTGTGTGACACAGCACTCACATCCTGCAGTATATCCAACATACTGCGTGTGTGATACAGCGCTCACACCCTGCAGTATATCCCACACACTGTGTGTGTGACACAGCGCTCACACCCTGCAGTATATCCCACATACTGTGTGTGTGACACAGCGTTCACACCCTGCAGTATATCCCACATACTGTGTGTGTGACACAGCGCTCACACCCTGCAGTATATCCCACATACTGTGTGTGTGTGACACAGCGCTCACACCTTGCAGTATATCCCACATACTGTGTGTGTATGTCATACAGTGCTCACACCCTGCAGTATATCCTACATACTGTGTGTGTGTGACACAGCGCTCACACCTTGCAGTATATCCCACATACTGTGTGTGTGACACAGTGCTCACACCCTGCAGTAAATCCCACACACTATGTGTGTGACACAGTGCTCACACCCTGCAGTATATCCTACATACTGTGAGTGTGTGACACAGTGCTCACACCCTGCAGCATATCCTACATACTGTGAGTGTGTGACACAGTGCTCACACCCTGCAGTATATCCCACACACTGTGTGTGTGACACAGTGCTCACACCCTGCATTATATCCCACATACTGTGTGTGTGACACAGTGCTCACACCCTGCAGTATATCCCACATACTGTGTGTGTGACACAGTGCTCACACCCTGCACTATATCCCACATACTGTGTGTGTGACACAGCGCTCACACCCTGCAGTATATCCCACATACTGTGTGTGTGACACAGTGCTCACACCCTGCATTATATCCCACATACTGTGTGGTTGACACAGCGCTCACATCCTGCAGTATATCCCACATACTGTGTGTGTGAGATACAACGCTCACACCCTGCAGTATATCCCACATACTGTGTGTGTGACACAGTGCTCACACCCTGCAGTATCTCCCACATACTGTGTGTGTGACACAGTGCTCACGCCCTGCAGTATGTCCCATATACAGTGTGTGTGACACAGTGCTCACACCCTGCAGTATATGCCACATACTGTGTGTGTGACACAGTGCTCACGCCCTGCAGTATATCCCACATACTGTGTGTGTGACATAGCGCTCACACCTTGCAGTATGTCCCACATACTGTGGGTGTGACACAGTGCTCACACCCTGCAGTATATCCCACATACTGTGTGTGTGACACAGTGCTCACGCCCTGCAGTATATCCCACATACTGTGTGTGTGACACAGCGCTCACACCCTGCATTATATCCCACATACTGTGTGTGTGACACAGCGCTCACACCCTGCAGTATATCCCACATACTGTGTGTGTGAGATACAACGCTCACACCCTGCAGTATATCCCACATACTGTGTGTGTGACACAGCGCTCACACCCTGCAGTATATCACACATACTGTGGGTGTGACACAGCGCTCACACCCTGCAGTATAACCCACACACTGTGTGTGTGACACAGCGCTCACACCCTGCAGTATATCCCACATACTGTGTGTGTGACACTGCGCTCACACCCTGCAGTATATCCCACATACTGTGTGTGTGACACAGCGCTCACACCCTGCAGTATATCCCACATACTGTGTGTGTGAGATACAGCGCTCACACCCTGCAGTATATCCCACATACTGTGTGTGTGAGATACAACGCTCACACCCTGCAGTATATCCCACATACTGTGTGTGTGACACAGCGCTCACACCCTGCAGTATATCCCACATACTGTGTGTGTGACACAGCGCTCACACCCTGCAGTATAACCCACACACTGTGTGTGTGACACAGCGCTCACACCCTGCAGTATATCCCACATACTGTGTGTGTGACACTGCGCTCACACCCTGCAGTATATCCCACATACTGTGTGTGTGACACAGCGCTCACACCGTGCAGTATATCCCACATACTGTGTGTGTCACACAGCGCTCACACCCTGCAGTACATCCCACATACTGTGTGTGTGACACAGTGCTCACACTCTGCAGTATATCCCACACACTGTGTGTGTGAAAAGTGCTCACACCCTGCAGTATATCCTACATACTGTGTGTGTGACACAGTGCTCACACCCTGCAGTAAATCCCACATACTGTGTGTGACATACAGTGCTCACACCCTGCAGTATATCCCACACACTGTGTGTGTGACACAGTGCTCACACCCTGCAGTATATCCCACATACTGTGCGTGTGACACAGTGCTCACACCCTGAAGTATATCCTACATACTGTGTGTGTGACACAGCGCTCACAGCCTGCAGTATATCCAACATACTGTGTGTGTGATACAGCGCTCACACCCTGCAGTATATCCCACACACTGTGTGTGTGACACAGCGCTCACACCCTGCAGTGTATCCCACATACTGTGTGTGTGACACAGCGCTCACACCCTGCAGTATATCCTACATACTGTGTGTGTGACACAGCGCTCACACCCTGCAGTGTATCCCACATACTGTGTGTGTGACACAGCGCTCACACCCTGCAGTATATCCTACATCCTGTGTGTGTGACACAGCGCTCACACCCTGCAGTATATCCCACAGACTGTGTGTGTGACACAGTGCTCACACCCTGCAGTATATCCCACATACTGTGTGTGTGACACAGAGCTCACACCCTGTAGTATATCCCACATACTGTGTGTGTGACACTGCGCTCACACCCTGTAGTATATCCCACATACTGTGTGTGTGAGACAGCGCTCACACCCGACTGTATATCCCACATACTGTGTGTGTGACACAGCACTCACACCCTGCAGTATATCCTACATACTGTGTGTGTGACACAGCGCTCAGACCCTGCAGTATATCCCACACACTGTGTTTGTGACACAGCGCTAACACCCTGCAGTATATCACACATACTGTGTGTGAGACACAGCGCTCACACCCTGCAGTATATCCCACATACTGTGTGTGTGATACAGCGCTCACACCCTGCAGTACATCCCACACACTGTGTGTGTGACACAGCGCTCACACCCTGCAGTACATCCCACATACTGTGTGTGTGACACAGTGCTCACACCCTGCAGTATATCCCACATACTGTGTGTGTGATACAGCGCTCACACCCTGCAGTACATCCCACATACTGTGTGTGTGATACAGCGCTCACACCCTGCAGTACATCCCACACACTGTGTGTGTGACACAGCGCTCACACCCTGCAGTATATCCCACATACTGTGTGTGTGATACAGCGCTCACACCCTGCAGTATATCCCACATACTGTGTGTGTGATACAGCGCTCAAACCCTGCAGTATATCCCACATACAGTGTGAGTGACACAGTGATCACACCCTGCAGTATATCCCACATACTGTGTGTGTGATACAACGCTCACAGCCTGCAGTATATCCCACATACTGTGTGTGTGACACAGCGCTCACACCCTGCAGTATATCCCACATACTGTGTGTGTGACACAGCGCTCACACCATGCAGTATATCCCACATACTGTGTGTGTGACACTGCGCTCACACCCTGTAGAATATCCCACATTCTGTGTGTGTGATACAGCGCTCACACCCGACTGTATATCCCACATACTGTGTGTGTGACACAGCGCTCACACCCTGCAGTATATCCCACATACTGTGTGTGCGACACAGCGCTCACACCCTGCAGTATATCCCACATACTGTGTTTGTGACACAGCGCTCACACCCTGCAGTATATCCCACATACTGTGTGTGCGACACAGCGCTCACACCCTGCAGTATATCCCACATACTGTGTGTGTGACACAGCGCTCACACCCTGCAGTATATCCCACATACTGTGTGTGTGATACAGCGCTCACACCCTGCAGTATATCCCACATACTGTGTGTGTGATACAGCGCTCACACCCTGCAGTATATCCCACACACTGTGTGTGTGACACAGCGCTCACACCCTGCAGTATATCCCACACACTGTGTGTGTGACACTGCGCTCACACCCTGCAGTATATCCCACGGACTGTGTGTGTGACACAGCGCTCACACCCTGCAGTACATCCTACATACTGTGTGTGAGATACAGTGCTCACACCCTGCAGTATATCCCACATACTGTGTGTGTGATACAGAGCTCACACCCTACAGTATATCCCACATACTGTGAGTGTGACACAGTGCTCACACCCTGCAGTATATCCCACATACTGTGTGTGAGACACAGGGCCCACAGCCAGCAGTATATCCCACACACTGTGTGTGTGATACAGCGCTCACACCCTGCAGTATATCCCACATACTGTGGGTGTGACACAGTGCTCACACCCTGCAGTATATCCCACATACTGTGGGTGTGACACAGTGCTCACACCCTGAAGTATATCCCACATACTGTGTGTGTGACACAGCGCTCACACCCTGCAATATATCCCACACACAGTGTGTGTGACACAGTGCTCACACCCTGTAGTATATCCCACATACTGTGTGTGTGACACTGCGCTCACACCCTGTAGTATATCCCACATACTGTGTGTGAGATACAACGCTCACACCCTGCAGTATATCCCACATACTGTGTGTGTGACACAGTGCTCACGCCCTGCAGTATATCCCACATACTGTGTGTGTGACACAGTGCTCACACCCTGCAGTATATCCCACACACTGTGTGTGACACAGTGCTCACACCCTGATTTTATTTCCCACATACTGTGTGTGTGACACAGCGCTCACACCCTGCAGTATATCCCACATACTGTGTGTGTGACACAGCGCTCACACCCTGCAGTATATCCTACATCCTGTGTGTGTGACCCTGCGCTCACACCCTACAGTATATCCAACATACTGTGTGTGTGATACAGCGCTCACACCCTGCAGTATATCCCACATACTGTGGGTGTGACACACTGCTCACACCCTGCAGTATATCCCACATACTGTGTGTGTGACACAGCGCTCACACCCTGCAGTATATCCCACATACTGTGTGTGTGACACAGTGCTCACACCCTGCATTATATCCCACATACTGTGTGTGTGATACAGCGATCACACCCTGCATTATATCCCACATACTGTGTGTGTGATACAGCGATCACACCCTGAAGTATATCCTACATACTGTGTGTGTGACACAGCACTCACATCCGGCAGTATATCCAACATACTGCGTGTGTGATACAGCGCTCACACCCTGCAGTATATCCCACACACTGTGTGTGTGACACAGCGCTCACAGCCTGCAGTATATCCAACATACTGTGTGTGTGACACAGCGCTCACACCCTGCAGTATATCCTACATACTGTGTGTGTGTGACACAGCGCTCACACCTTGCAGTGTATCCCACATTGTGTGTGTGTCATACAGTGCTCACGCCCTGCAGTATATCCCACATACTGTGTGTGTGACACAGCGCTCACACCCTGCAGTATATCCCACATGCTGTGTGTGTGACACAGCGCTCACACCCTGCAGTATATTCCACACACTGTGTTTGTGACACAGCGCACACACCCTGCAGTATATCCCACATACTGTGGGTGTGACACACTGCTCACACCCTGCAGTATATCCCACATACTGTGGGTGTGACACACTGCTCACACCCTGCAGTATATCCCACATACTGTGTGTGTGACACAGCGCTCACACCCTGCAGTATATCCCACATACTGTGTGTGTGACACAGTGCTCACACCCTGCATTATATCCCACATACTGTGTGTGTGATACAGCGCTCACACCCTGCAGTATATCCCACATACTGTGTGTGTGAGATACAACGCTCACACCCTGCAGTATATCCTACATACTGTGTGTGAGACACAGCGCTCACACCCTGCAGTATATCCCACATACTGTGTGTGTGATACAGCGCTCACACCCTACAGTATATCCCACATACTGTGTGTGTGATACAGCGCTCACACCCTACAGTATATCCCACATACTGTGTGTGTGAGATACAACGCTCACACCCTGCAGTATATCCTACATACTGTGTGTGAGACACAGCGCTCACACCCGCAGTATATCCTACATACTGTGTGTGTGACAGAGCGCTCACACCCTGCAGTATATCCCGCATACTGTGTGTGTGATACAGCGCTCACACCCTGCAGTATATCCCACATACTGTGTGTGTGACACAGTGCTCACACCCTGCAGTATATCCCACATACTGTGTGTGTGATACAGCGCTCACACCCTACAGTATATCCCACATACTGTGTGTGTGATACAGCGCTCACACCCTACAGTATATCCCACATACTGTGTGTGTGAGATACAACGCTCACACCCTGCAGTATATCCTACATACTGTGTGTGAAACACAGCGCTCACACCCGCAGTATATCCTACATACTGTGTGTGTGACACAGCGCTCACACCCTGCAGTATATCCCACATACTGTGTGTGTGATACAGCGCTCACACCCTTCAGTATATCCCACATACTGTGTGTGTGACACAGCGCTCACACCCTGCAGTATATCCCACATACTGTGTGTGTGACACAGCGTTCACACCCTGCAGTATATCCTACATACTGTGTGTGTGACACAGCGCTCACACCCTGCAGTATATCCCACATAATGTGTGTGTGATACAGCGCTCACACCCTTCAGTATATCCCACATACTCTGTGTGTGACACAGCGCTCACACCCTGCAGTATATCCCACATACTGTGTGTGTGACACAGCGCTCACACCCTGTAGTATATCCCACATACTGTGTGTGTGACACAGCGCTCACACCCTGTAGTATATCCCACATACTGTGTGTGTGACACAGCGCTCACACCCTGCAGTATATCCCACATACTGTGTGTGTGACACAGCGCTCACACCCTGCAGTATATCCCACATACTGTGTGTGTGACACTGCGCTCACACCCTGCAGTATATCCCACATACTGTGTGTGTGATACAGCGCTCACACCCTGCAGTATATCCCACATACTGTGTTTGTGACACAGCGCTCACACCCTGCAGTATATCCCACATACTGTGTTTGTGACACAGCGCTCACACCCTGCAGTATATCCCACACACTGTGTGTTTGATACAGCACTCACACCCTGCAGTATATCCCACATACTGTGTGTGTGACACTGCGCTCACACCCTGCAGTATATCCCACATACTGTGTGTGTGACACAGCTCTCACACCCTACAGTATATCCCACATATTGTGTGTGTGACACAGCGCTCACACCCTGAAGTGTATCCTACATACTGTGTGTGTGACACTGCGCTCACACCCTGCAGTATATCCCACATACTGTGTGTGTGACACAGCGCTCACACCCTACAGTATATCCCACATACTGTGTGTGTGACACAGCGCTCACACCCTGAAGTGTATCCTACATACTGTGTGTGTGATACAGCGCTCACACCCTGCAGTATATCCCACATACTGTGTGTGTGACACAGCGCTGACACCCTGCAGTATATCCCACATACTGTGTGTGTGACACAGGGCCCACACCCAGCAGTATATCCCACATACTGTGTGTTTGATACAGCGCTCACACCCTGCAGTATATCCCACATACTTTGTGTGTGACGCAGTGCTCACACCCGGCAGTATATTACACATACTGTGCGTGTGATACAGCTCTCACACCCTGCAGTATATCCCACATACTGTGTGGGTGACACAGTGCACACACCCTGCAGTATATCCCACATACTGTGTGTGTGACACAGTGCTCACACCCCGCAGTATATTCCACATACTGTGGGTGTGACCCAGCGCTCACACCCTGCAGTATATCCCACATACAGTCTCTGTGACACTGCGCTGACACCCTGCAGTATATCCTACATACTGTGTGTGAGATACAGTGCTCACACCCTGCAGTTTCTCCCACATACTGTGTGTGTGACAGAGCGCTCACACCCTGCAGTATAACCCACATACTGTGTGTGTGACACAGCGTTCACACCCTGCAGTATATCCTACATACTGTGTGTGTGACACAGCGCTCACACCCTGCAGTATATCCCACATACTGTGTGTGTGATACAGCGCTCACACCCTGCAGTATATCCCACGTACTGTGTGTGTGATACAGCGCTCACACCCTGCAGTATATCCCACATACAGTGTGAGTGACACAGTGCTCACACCCTGCAGTATATCCCACATACTGTGTGTGTGATACAGCGCTCACACCCTGCAGTATATCCCACATACTGTGTGTGTGACACAGCGCTCACACCCTGCAGTATATCCCACATACTGTGTGTGTGACACTGCGCTCACACCCTGTAGTATATCCCACATACTGTGTGTGTGAGACAGCGCTCACACCCGACTGTATATCCCACATGCTGTGTGTGTGACACAGCACTCACACCCTGCAGTATATCCTACATACTGTGTGTGTGACACAGCGCTCAGACCCTGCAGTATATCCCACACACTGTGTTTGTGACACAGCGCTAACACCCTGCAGTATATCCCACATACTGTGTGTGAGACACAGCGCTCACACCCTGCAGTATATCCCACATACTGTGTGTGTGATACAGCGCTCACACCCTGCAGTACATCCCACACACTGTGTGTGTGACACAGCGCTCACACCCTGCAGTACATCCCACATACTGTGTGTGTGACACAGTGCTCACACCCTGCAGTATATCCCACATACTGTGTGTGTGATACAGCGCTCACACCCTGCAGTACATCCCACATACTGTGTGTGTGATACAGCGCTCACACCCTGCAGTACATCCCACACACTGTGTGTGTGACACAGCGCTCACACCCTGCAGTATATCCTACATACTGTGTGTGTGACACAGCGCTCACACCCTGCAGTATAACCCACATACTGTGTGTGAGACACAGCGCTCACACCTTGCAGTATATCCCACATACTGTGTGTGTGACACAGCGCTCACACCCTGCAGTATATCCCACATACTGTGTGTGTGACACAGCGCTCACACCCTGCAGTATATCCCACATATTGTGTTTGTGACACAGCGCTCACACCGTGCAGTATATCCCACATATTGTGTTTGTGACACAGCGCTCACACCGTGCAGTATATCCCACATACTGTGTGTGTGACACAGCGCTCACACCCGGCAGTATATCCCACGTACTGTGTGTGTGACACAGCGCTCACACCCTGCAGTATATCCCACATACTGTGTGTGTGATACAGCACTCACACCCTGCAGTATATCCCACGTACTGTGTGTGTGACACAGCGCTCACACCCGGCAGTATATCCCACGTACTGTGTGTGTGACACAGCGCTCACACCCTGCAGTATATCCCACGTACTGTGTGTGTGACACAGCGCTCACACCCGGCAGTATATCCCATATACTGTGTGTGTGATACAGCGCTCACACCCTGCAGTACATCCCACACACTGTGTGTGTGACACAGTGCTCACACCCTGCAGTATATCCCACGTACTGTGTGTGTGACACAGCGCTCACACCCGGCAGTATATTCCACATACTGTGTGTGTGACACAGCGCTGACACCCTGCAGTATATCCCACATACTGTGTGTGTGACACAGCGCTCGCACCCCGCACTATATCCTACATACTGTGCGTGTGACACAGCGCTCACACCCAGCAGAATATTCCACATACTGTGTGTGTGACCCAGCGCTCACACCCTGCAGTATATCCCACATACTACCTGTGTGACACTGCGCTGACACCCTGCAGTATATCCCACATACTGTGTGTGTGACACAGTGCTCACACCCTGCAGTTTCTCCCACATACTGTGTGTGTGACACAGCGCTCACACCCTGCAGTATATCCCACATACTGTGTGTGTGATACAGCGCTCACACCCTGCAGTATATCCCACATACTGTGTGTGTGACACAGCGCTCACACCCTGCAGTATATCCCACATACTGTGTGTGTGATACAGCGCTCACACCCTGCAGTATATCCCACATACTGTGTGTGATACAGCGTTCACACCCTGCAGTATATCCCAAATACTGTTTGTGTGACACAGCGCTCACACCCTGCAGTATATCCCACATACTGTGTGTGTGACACAGCGCTCACACCCTGTAGTATATCCCACATACTGTGTGTGTGACACTGCGCTCACACCCTGCAGTATATCCCACATACTGTGTGTGTGATACAGCGCTCACACCCGACTGTATATCCCACATACTGTGTGTGTGACACAGCACTCACACCCTGCAGTATATCCCACATATTGTGTGTGTGACACAGTGCTCACACCCTGCAGTATATCCCACATACTGTGTGTGTGACACAGCGCAGACACCCTACAGTATATCCCACATACTGTGTGGGTGACACAGCGCTCACGTCCTGCAGTATATCCCACATACTGTGTGTGTGACACAGCGCTCACACCCTGCAGTATATCCCACATACTGTGTGTGTGACACAGGGCCCACACCCTGCAGTATATCCCACATACTGTGTGTTTGATACAGCGCTCACACCCTGCAGTATATCCCACATACTTTGTGTGTGACACAGTGCTCACACCCGGCAGTATATTACACATACTGTGCGTGTGATACAGCTCTCACACCCTGCAGTATATCCCACATACTGTGTGTGTGACACAGCGCTGACACCCTGCAGTATATCCCACATACTGTGTGTGTGACACAGCGCTCACACCCTGCAGTATATCCCACATACTATGTGTGTGACACAGCGCTCACACCCTACAGTATATCCTACATATTGTGTGTGAGATACAGTGCTCACACCCTGCAGTATATCCTACATTCTGTGTGTGTGATACAGCGCTCACACCCTGCAGTATATCCCACATACTGTGTGAGTGACACAGTGCTCACACCCTGCAGTATATCCCACATACTGTGTGTGTGATACAGCACTCACACCCTGCAGTATATCCCACATACTGTGTGTGTGACACAGCGCTCACACCCTGCAGTATATCCCACATACTGTGTGTGTGACACAGAGCTCACACCCTGTAGTATATCCCACATACTGTGTGTGTGACACTGCGCTCACACCCTGTAGTATATCCCACATACTGTGTGTGTGATACAGCGCTCACACCCGACTGTATATCCCACATACTGTGTGTGTGACACAGCACTCACACACTGCAGTATATCCCACACACTGTGTGTGTGACACAGCGCTCACACCCTGCAGTATATCCTACATACTGTGTGTGTGACACAGCGCTCACACCCTGCAGTATATCCTACATACTGTGTTTGTGACACAGCGCTAACACCCTGCAGTATATCCCACATACTGTGTGTGTGATACAGCGCTCACACCCTGCAGTATATCCCACATACTGTGTGTGTGACACAGAGCTCACACCCTGCAGTATATCCCACATACTGTGTGTGTGACACAGCGCTGACACCCTACAGTATATCCTACATACTGTGTGTGAGATACAGTGCTCACACACTGCAGTATATCCCACATACCGTGTGTGTGAGACAGAGCGCTCACACCCTGCAGTATATCCCACACACTGTGTGTGTGACACAGCGTTCACACCCTGCAGTATATCCTACATACTGTGTGTGTGATACAGCGCTCACACCGTGCAGTATATCCTACATACTGTGTGTGAAATACAGTGCTCACACACTGCAGTATATCCCACATACTGTGTGTGTGAGACAGAGCGCTCACACCCTGCAGTATATCCCACACACTGTGTGTGTGACACAGCGCTCACACCCTGCAGTATATCCTACACACTGTGTGTGTGACACAGCGCTCACACCCTGCAGTATATCCCACACACTGTGTTTGTGACACAGCGCTCACACCCTGCAGTATATCCCACATACTGTGTGTGATACAGCGCTCACACCCTGCAGTATATCCCACATACTGTGTGTGATACAGCGCTCACACCCTGCAGTATATCCCACATACTGTGTGTGTGATACAGCGCTCAAACCCTGCAGTATATCCCACATACAGTGTGAGTGACACAGTGATCACACCCTGCAGTATATCCCACATACTGTGTGTGTGATACAGCGCTCACACCCTGCAGTATATCCCACATACTGTGTGTGTGATACAGCGCTCACACCCTGCAGTATATCCCACATACTGTGTGTGTGACACAGCGCTCACACCCTGCAGTATATCCCACATACTGTGTGTGTGACACAGCGCTCACACCATGCAGTATATCCCACATACTGTGTGTGTGACACTGCGCTCACACCCTGTAGTATATCCCACATACTGTGTGTGTGATACAGCGCTCACACCCGACTGTATATCCCACATACTGTGTGTGTGACACAGCGCTCACACCCTGCAGTATATCCCACATACTGTGTGTGCGACACAGCGCTCACACCCTGCAGTATATCCCACATACTGTGTTTGTGACACAGCGCTCACACCCTGCAGTATATCCCACATACTGTGTGTGCGACACAGCGCTCACACCCTGCAGTATATCCCACATACTGTGTGTGTGACACAGCGCTCACACCCTGCAGTATATCCCACATACTGTGTGTGTGACACAGCGCTCACACCCTGCAGTATATCCTACATACTGTGTGTGTGATACAGCGCTCACACCCTGCAGTATATCCCACATACTGTGTGTGTGATACAGCGCTCACACCCTTCAGTATATCCCACATACTGTGTGTGTGACACAGCGCTCACACCCTGCAGTATATCCCACATACTGTGTGTGTGACACAGCGCTCACACCCTGTAGTATATCCCACATACTGTGTGTGTGACACTGCGCTCACACCCTGTAGTATATCCCACATACTGTGTGTGTGACACAGCGCTCACACCCTGCAGTATATCCCACATACTGTGTGTGTGACACAGCGCTCACACCCTGTAGTATATCCCACATACTGTGTGTGTGACACAGCGCTCACACCCTGCAGTATATCCCACATACTGTGTGTGTGACACAGCGCTCACACCCTGCAGTATATCCCACATACTGTGTGTGTGACACTGCGCTCACACCCTGCAGTATATCCCACATACTGTGTGTGTGATACAGCGCTCACACCCTGCAGTATATCCCACATACTGTGTTTGTGACACAGCGCTCACACCCTGCAATATATCCCACATACTGTGTTTGTGACACTGCGCTCACACCCTGCAGTATATCACACATACTGTGTGTGTGACACTGCGCTCACACCCTGCAGTATATCCCACATATTGTGTGTGTGAGACAGCGCTCACACCCTGAAGTGTATCCTACATACTGTGTGTGTGACACTGCGCTCACACCCTGCAGTATATCCCACATACTGTGTGTGTGACACAGCGCTCACACCCTACAGTATATCCCACATACTGTGTGTGTGACACAGCGCTCACACCCTGAAGTGTATCCTACATACTGTGTGTGTGACACAGCGCTCACACCCTACAGTATATCCCACATACTGTGTGTGTGACACAGGGCCCACACCCAGCAGTATATCCCACATACTGTGTGTTTGATACAGCGCTCACACCCTGCAGTATATCCCACATACTTTGTGTGTGACACAGTGCTCACACCCGGCAGTATATTACACATACTGTGCGTGTGATACAGCTCTCACACCCTGCAGTATATCCCACATACTGTGTGGGTGACACAGTGCACACACCCTGCAGTATATCCCACATACTGTGTGTGTGACACAGTGCTCACACCCCGCAGTATATTCCACATACTGTGGGTGTGACCCAACGCTCACACCCTGCAGTATATCCCACATACAGTCTGTGTGACACTGCGCTGACACCCTGCAGTATATCCTACATACTGTGTGTGAGGTACAGTGCTCACACACTGCAGTATATCCCACATACTGTGTGTGTGACACAGCGCTCACACCCTGCAGTATATCCCACATACTGTGTGTGTGACACAGGGCCCACACCCTGCAGTATATCCCACATACTGTGTGTTTGATACAGCGCTCACACCCTGCAGTATATCCCACATACTTTGTGTGTGACACAGTGCTCACACCCGGCAGTATATTACACATACTGTGCGTGTGATACAGCTCTCACACCCTGCAGTATATCCCACATACTGTGTGTGTGACACAGCGCTGACACCCTGCAGTATATCCCACATACTGTGTGTGTGACACAGCGCTCACACCCTGCAGTATATCCCACATACTATGTGTGTGACACAGCGCTCACACCCTACAGTATATCCGACATATTGTGTGTGAGATACAGTGCTCACACCCTGCAGTATATCCTACATTCTGTGTGTGTGATACAGCGCTCACACCCTGCAGTATATCCCACATACTGTGTGAGTGACACAGTGCTCACACCCTGCAGTATATCCCACATACTGTGTGTGTGATACAGCACTCACACCCTGCAGTATATCCCACATACTGTGTGTGTGACACAGCGCTCACACCCTGCAGTATATCCCACATACTGTGTGTGTGACACAGAGCTCACACCCTGTAGTATATCCCACATACTGTGTGTGTGACACTGCGCTCACACCCTGTAGTATATCCCACATACTGTGTGTGTGATACAGCGCTCACACCCGACTGTATATCCCACATACTGTGTGTGTGACACAGCACTCACACACTGCAGTATATCCCACACACTGTGTTTGTGATACAGCGCTCACACCCTGCAGTATATCCCACATACTGTGTGTGTGACACAGCGCTCACACCCTGCAGTATATCCTACATACTGTGTGTGTGACACAGCGCTCACACCCTGCAGTATATCCTACATACTGTGTTTGTGACACAGCGCTGACACCCTGCAGTATATCCCACATACTGTGTGTGTGATACAGCGCTCACACCCTGCAGTATATCCCACATACTGTGTGTGTGACACAGAGCTCACACCCTGCAGTATATCCCACATACTGTGTGTGTGACACAGCGCTGACACCCTACAGTATATCCTACATACTGTGTGTGAGATACAGTGCTCACACACTGCAGTATATCCCACATACTGTGTGTGTGAGACAGAGCGCTCACACCCTGCAGTATATCCCACACACTTTGTTTGTGACACAGCGCTCACACCCTGCAGTATATCCCACATACTGTGTGTGATACAGCGCTCACACCCTGCAGTATATCCCACATACTGTGTGTGTGATACAGCGCTCAAACCCTGCAGTATATCCCACATACAGTGTGAGTGACACAGTGATCACACCCTGCAGTATATTCCACATACTGTGTGTGTGATACAGCGCTCACACCCTGCAGTATATCCCACATACTGTGTGTGTGATACAGCGCTCACACCCTGCAGTATATCCCACATACTGTGTGTGTGACACAGCGCTCACACCCTGCAGTATATCCCACATACTGTGTGTGTGACACAGCGCTCACACCATGCAGTATATCCCACATACTGTGTGTGTGACACTGCGCTCACACCCTGTAGTATATCCCACATACTGTGTGTGTGATACAGCGCTCACACCCGACTGTATATCCCACATACTGTGTGTGTGACACAGCGCTCACACCCTGCAGTATATCCCACATACTGTGTGTGCGACACAGCGCTCACACCCTGCAGTATATCCCACATACTGTGTGTGTGACACAGCGCTCACACCCTGCAGTATATCCCACATACTGTGTGTGTGACACTGCGCTCACACCCTGCAGTATATCCCACATACTGTGTGTGTGATACAGCGCTCACACCCTGCAGTATATCCCACATACTGTGTTTGTGACACAGCGCTCACACCCTGCAATATATCCCACATACTGTGTTTGTGACACAGCGCTCACACCCTGCAGTATATCCCACACACTGTGTGTTTGATACAGCACTCACACCCTGCAGTATATCCCACATACTGTGTGTGTGACACTGCGCTCACACCCTGCAGTATATCACACATACTGTGTGTGTGACACAGCGCTCACACCCTACAGTATATCCCACATATTGTGTGTGTGAGACAGCGCTCACACCCTGAAGTGTATCCTACATACTGTGTGTGTGACACTGCGCTCACACCCTGCAGTATATCCCACATACTGTGTGTGTGACACAGCGCTCACACCCTACAGTATATCCCACATACTGTGTGTGTGACACAGCGCTCACACCCTGAAGTGTATCCTACATACTGTGTGTGTGACACAGCGCTCACACCCTACAGTATATCCCACATACTGTGTGTGTGACACAGGGCCCACACCCAGCAGTATATCCCACATACTGTGTGTTTGATACAGCGCTCACACCCTGCAGTATATCCCACATACTTTGTGTGTGACACAGTGCTCACACCCGGCAGTATATTACACATACTGTGCGTGTGATACAGCTCTCACACCCTGCAGTATATCCCACATACTGTGAGGGTGACACAGTGCACACACCCTGCAGTATATCCCACATACTGTGTGTGTGACACAGTGCTCACACCCCGCAGTATATTCCACATACTGTGGGTGTGACCCAACGCTCACACCCTGCAGTATATCCCACATACAGTCTGTGTGACACTGCGCTGACACCCTGCAGTATATCCTACATACTGTGTGTGAGGTACAGTGCTCACACACTGCAGTATATCCCACATACTGTGTGTGTGACACAGCGCTCACACCCTGCAGTATATCCCACATACTGTGTGTGTGACACAGGGCCCACACCCTGCAGTATATCCCACATACTGTGTGTTTGATACAGCGCTCACACCCTGCAGTATATCCCACATACTTTGTGTGTGACACAGTGCTCACACCCGGCAGTATATTACACATACTGTGCGTGTGATACAGCTCTCACACCCTGCAGTATATCCCACATACTGTGTGTGTGACACAGGGCCCACACCCTGCAGTATATCCCACATACTGTGTGTGTGACACAGCGCTCACACCCTGCAGTATATCCCACATACTATGTGTGTGACACAGCGCTCACACCCTACAGTATATCCGACATATTGTGTGTGAGATACAGTGCTCACACCCTGCAGTATATCCTACATTCTGTGTGTGTGATACAGCGCTCACACCCTGCAGTATATCCCACATACTGTGTGAGTGACACAGTGCTCACACCCTGCAGTATATCCCACATACTGTGTGTGTGATACAGCACTCACACCCTGCAGTATATCCCACATACTGTGTGTGTGACACAGCGCTCACACCCTGCAGTATATCCCACATACTGTGTGTGTGACACAGAGCTCACACCCTGTAGTATATCCCACATACTGTGTGTGTGACACTGCGCTCACACCCTGTAGTATATCCCACATACTGTGTGTGTGATACAGCGCTCACACCCGACTGTATATCCCACATACTGTGTGTGTGACACAGCACTCACACACTGCAGTATATCCCACACACTGTGTTTGTGATACAGCGCTCACACCCTGCAGTATATCCCACATACTGTGTGTGTGACACAGCGCTCACACCCTGCAGTATATCCTACATACTGTGTGTGTGACACAGCGCTCACACCCTGCAGTATATCCTACATACTGTGTTTGTGACACAGCGCTGACACCCTGCAGTATATCCCACATACTGTGTGTGTGATACAGCGCTCACACCCTGCAGTATATCCCACATACTGTGTGTGTGACACAGAGCTCACACCCTGCAGTATATCCCACATACTGTGTGTGTGACACAGCGCTGACACCCTACAGTATATCCTACATACTGTGTGTGAGATACAGTGCTCACACACTGCAGTATATCCCACATACTGTGTGTGTGAGACAGAGCGCTCACACCCTGCAGTATATCCCACACACTGTGTGTGTGACACAGCGTTCACACCCTGCAGTATATCCTACATACTGTGTGTGTGATACAGCGCTCACACCCTGCAGTATATCCTACATACTGTGTGTGAGGTACAGTGCTCACACACTGCAGTATATCCCACATACTGTGTGTGTGACACAGTGCTCACACCCCGCAGTATATTCCACATACTGTGGGTGAGACCCAGCGCTCACACCCTGCAGTATATCCCACATACAGTCTCTCTGACACTGCGCTGACACCCTGCAGTATATCCTACATACTGTGTGTGAGATACAGTGCTCACACCCTGCAGTTTCTCCCACATACTGTGTGTGTGACAGAGCGCTCACACCCTGCAGTATAACCCACATACTGTGTGTGTGACACAGCGTTCACACCCTGCAGTATATCCCACATACTGTGTGAGTGACACAGTGCTCACACCCTGCAGTATATCCCACATACTGTGTGTGTGATACAGCACTCACACCCTGCAGTATATCCCACATACTGTGTGAGTGACACAGTGCTCACACCCTGCAGTATATCCCACATACTGTGTGTGTGATACAGCACTCACACCCTGCAGTATATCCCACATACTGTGTGTGTGACACAGCGCTCACACCCTGCAGTATATCCCACATACTGTGTGTGTGACACAGAGCTCACACCCTGTAGTATATCCCACATACTGTGTGTGTGACACTGCGCTCACACCCTGTAGTATATCCCACATACTGTGTGTGTGATACAGCGCTCACACCCGACTGTATATCCCACATACTGTGTGTGTGACACAGCACTCACACACTGCAGTATATCCCACATACTGTGTTTGTGATACAGCGCTCACACCCTGCAGTATATCCCACATACTGTGTGTGTGACACAGCGCTCACACCCTGCAGTATATCCTACATACTGTGTGTGTGACACAGCGCTCACACCCTGCAGTATATCCTACATACTGTGTTTGTGACACAGCGCTGACACCCTGCAGTATATCCCACATACTGTGTGTGTGATACAGCGCTCACACCCTGCAGTATATCCCACATACTGTGTGTGTGACACAGAGCTCACACCCTGCAGTATATCCCACATACTGTGTGTGTGACACAGCGCTGACACCCTACAGTATATCCTACATACTGTGTGTGAGATACAGTGCTCACACACTGCAGTATATCCCACATACTGTGTGTGTGAGACAGAGCGCTCACACCCTGCAGTATATCCCACACACTGTGTTTGTGACACAGCGCTCACACCCTGCAGTATATCCCACATACTGTGTGTGATACAGCGCTCACACCCTGCAGTATATCCCACATACTGTGTGTGTGATACAGCGCTCAAACCCTGCAGTATATCCCACATACAGTGTGAGTGACACAGTGATCACACCCTGCAGTATATCCCACATACTGTGTGTGTGATACAGCACTCACACCCTGCAGTATATCCCACATACTGTGTGTGTGACACAGCGCTCACACCCTGCAGTATATCCCACATACTGTGTGTGTGACACAGTGCTCACACCCCGCAGTATATTCCACATACTGTGTGTGTGACACAGCGCTCACACCCTGCAGTATATCCCACATACTGTGTGTGTGACACAGTGCTCACACCCCGCAGTATATTCCACATACTGTGGGTGAGACCCAGCGCTCACACCCTGCAGTATATCCCACATACAGTCTCTCTGACACTGCGCTGACACCCTGCAGTATATCCTACATACTGTGTGTGAGATACAGTGCTCACACCCTGCAGTTTCTCCCACATACTGTGTGTGTGACAGAGCGCTCACACCCTGCAGTATAACCCACATACTGTGTGTGTGACACAGCGCTCACACCCTGCAGTATATCCTACATACTGTGTGTGTGACACAGCGCTCACACCCTGCAGTATATCCCACATACTGTGTGTGTGATACAGCGCTCACACCCTGCAGTATATCCCACGTACTGTGTGTGTGATACAGCGCTCACACCCTGCAGTATATCCCACATACAGTGTGAGTGACACAGTGCTCACACCCTGCAGTATATCCCACATACTGTGTGTGTGATACAGCGCTCACACCCTGCAGTATATCCCACATACTGTGTGTGTGACACAGAGCTCACACCCTGTAGTATATCCCACATACTGTGTGTGTGACACTGCGCTCACACCCTGTAGTATATCCCACATACTGTGTGTGTGATACAGCGCTCACACCCGACTGTATATCCCACATACTGTGTGTGTGACACAGCACTCACTCCCTGCAGTATATCCTACATACTGTGTGTGTGACACAGCGCTCAGACCCTGCAGTATATCCCACACACTGTGTTTGTGACACAGCGCTAACACCCTGCAGTATATCCCACATACTGTGTGTGAGACACAGCGCTCACACCCTGCAGTATATCCCACATACTGTGTGTGTGATACAGCGCTCACACCCTGCAGTACATCCCACACACTGTGTGTGTGACACAGCGCTCACACCCTGCAGTACATCCCACATACTGTGTGTGTGACACAGTGCTCACACCCTGCAGTATATCCCACATACTGTGTGTGTGATACAGCGCTCACACCCTGCAGTACATCCCACACACTGTGTGTGTGAAACAGCGCTCACACCCTGCAGTACATCCCACACACTGTGTGTGTGACACAGCGCTCACACCCTGCAGTATATCCTACATACTGTGTGTGTGACACAGCGCTCACACCCTGCAGTATAACCCACATACTGTGTGTGAGACACAGAGCTCACACCTTGCAGTATATCCCACATACTGTGTGTGTGACACAGCGCTCACACCCTGCAGTATATCCCACATACTGTGTGTGTGACACAGCGCTCACACCCTGCAGTATATCCCACATATTGTGTTTGTGACACAGCGCTCACACCGTGCAGTATATCCCACATACTGTGTGTGTGATACAGCGCTCACACCCTGCAGTATATCCTACATGCTGTGTGTGTGATACAGTGCTCACACCCTGCAGTACATCCCACACACTGTGTGTGTGACACAGTGCTCACACCCTGCAGTATATCCCACGTACTGTGTGTGTGACACAGCGCTCACACCCGGCAGTATATCCCACGTACTGTGTGTGTGACACAGCGCTCACACCCGGCAGTATATCCCACGTACTGTGTGTGTGATACAGCGCTCACACCCTGCAGTATATCCTACATACTGTGTGTGTGATACAGTGCTCACACCCGGCAGTATATCCCACGTACTGTGTGTGTGACACAGTGCTCACACCCTGCAGTATATCCCACGTACTGTGTGTGTGACACAGCGCTCACACCCGGCAGTATATTCCACATACTGTGTGTGTGACACAGCGCTGACACCCTGCAGTATATCCCACATACTGTGTGTGTGACACAGCGCTCGCACCCCGCACTATATCCTACATACTGTGCGTGTGACACAGCGCTCACACCCAGCAGAATATTCCACATACTGTGTGTGTGACCCAGCGCTCACACCCTGCAGTATATCCCACATACTACCTGTGTGACACTGCGCTGACACCCTGCAGTATATCCCACATACTGTGTGTGTGACACAGTGCTCACACCCTGCAGTTTCTCCCACATACTGTGTGTGTGACACAGTGCTCACACCCTGCAGTTTCTCCCACATACTGTGTGTGTGACACAGCGCTCACACCCTGCAGTATATCCCACATACTGTGTGTGTGATACAGCGCTCACACCCTGCAGTATATCCCACATACTGTGTGTGTGACACAGCGCTCACACCCTGCAGTATATCCCACATACTGTGTGTGTGATACAGCGCTCACACCCTGCAGTATATCCCACATACTGTGTGTGTGATACAGCGCTCACACCCTGCAGTATATCCCAAATACTGTTTGTGTGACACAGCGCTCACACCCTGCAGTATATCCCACATACTGTGTGTGTGACACAGCGCTCACACCCTGTAGTATATCCCACATACTGTGTGTGTGACACTGCGCTCACACCCTGTAGTATATCCCACATACTGTGTGTGTGATACAGCGCTCACACCCGACTGTATATCCCACATACTGTGTGTGTGACACATCACTCACACCCTGCAGTATATCCCACATATTGTGTGTGTGACACAGTGCTCACACCCTGCAGTATATCCCACATACTGTGTGTGTGACACAGCGCTGACACCCTACAGTATATCCCACATACTGTGTGGGTGACACAGCGCTCACGTCCTGCAGTATATCCCACATACTGTGTGTGTGACACAGCGCTGACACCCTGCAGTATATCCCACATACTGTGTGTGTGACACAGGGCCCACACCCTGCAGTATATCCCACATACTGTGTGTTTGATACAGCGCTCACACCCTGCAGTATATCCCACATACTTTGTGTGTGACACAGTGCTCACACCCGGCAGTATATTACACATACTGTGCGTGTGATACAGCTCTCACACCCTGCAGTATATCCCACATACTGTGTGTGTGACACAGCGCTGACACCCTGCAGTATATCCCACATACTGTGTGTGTGACACAGCGCTCACACCCTGCAGTATATCCCACATACTATGTGTGTGACACAGCGCTCACACCCTACAGTATATCCTACATATTGTGTGTGAGATACAGTGCTCACACCCTGCAGTATATCCTACATTCTGTGTGTGTGATACAGCGCTCACACCCTGCAGTATATCCCACATACTGTGTGAGTGACACAGTGCTCACACCCTGCAGTATATCCCACATACTGTGTGTGTGATACAGCACTCACACCCTGCAGTATATCCCACATACTGTGTGTGTGACACAGCGCTCACACCCTGCAGTATATCCCACATACTGTGTGTGTGACACAGAGCTCACACCCTGTAGTATATCCCACATACTGTGTGTGTGACACTGCGCTCACACCCTGTAGTATATCCCACATACTGTGTGTGTGATACAGTGCTCACACCCTGCAGTATATCCCACATACTGTGTGTGTGATACAGCGCTCACACCCGACTGTATATCCCACATACTGTGTGTGTGACACAGCACTCACACACTGCAGTATATCCCACACACTGTGTTTGTGATACAGCGCTCACACCCTGCAGTATATCCCACATACTGTGTGTGTGACACAGCGCTCACACCCTGCAGTATATCCCACATACTGTGTGTGTGACACAGCGCTCACACCCTGCAGTATATCCTACATACTGTGTGTGTGACACAGCGCTCACACCCTGCAGTATATCCTACATACTGTGTGTGTGACACAGCGCTAACACCCTGCAGTATATCCCACATACTGTGTGTGTGATACAGCGCTCACACCCTGCAGTATATCCCACATACTGTGTGTGTGACACAGAGCTCACACCCTGCAGTATATCCCACATACTGTGTGTGTGACACAGCGCTGACACCCAACAGTATATCCTACATACTGTGTGTGAGATACAGTGCTCACACACTGCAGTATATCCCACATACTGTGTGTGTGAGACAGAGCGCTCACACCCTGCAGTATATCCCACACACTGTGTGTGTGACACAGCGTTCACACCCTGCAGTATATCCTACATACTGTGTGTGTGATACAGCGCTCACACCCTGCAGTATATCCTACATACTGTGTGTGAGATACAGTGCTCACACACTGCAGTATATCCCACATACTGTGTGTGTGAGACAGAGCGCTCACACCCTGCAGTATATCCCACACACTGTGTGTGTGACACAGCGCTCACACCCTGCAGTATATCCTACATACTGTGTGTGTGACACAGCTCTCACACCCTGCAGTATATCCCACACACTGTGTTTGTGACACAGCGCTCACACCCTGCAGTATATCCCACATACTGTGTGTGTGATACAGCGCTCACACGCTGCAGTATATCCCACATACTGTGTGTGTGATACAGCGCTCAAACCCTGCAGTATATCCCACATACAGTGTGAGTGACACAGTGATCACACCCTGCAGTATATCCCACATACTGTGTGTGTGATACAGCGCTCACACCCTGCAGTATATCCCACATACTGTGTGTGTGATACAGCGCTCACACCCTGCAGTATATCCCACATACTGTGTGTGTGACACAGCGCTCACACCCTGCAGTATATCCCACATACTGTGTGTGTGACACAGCGCTCACACCATGCAGTATATCCCACACACTGTGTGTGTGACACTGCGCTCACACCCTGTAGTATATCCCACATTCTGTGTGTGTGATACAGCGCTCACACCCGACTGTATATCCCACATACTGTGTGTGTGACACAGCGCTCACACCCTGCAGTATATCCCACATACTGTGTGTGCGACACAGCGCTCACACCCTGCAGTATATCCCACATACTGTGTTTGTGACACAGCGCTCACACCCTGCAGTATATCCCACATACTGTGTGTGCGACACAGCGCTCACACCCTGCAGTATATCCCACATACTGTGTGTGTGACACAGCGCTCACACCCTGCAGTATATCCCACATACTGTGTGTGTGATACAGCGCTCACACCCTGCAGTATATCCCACATACTGTGTGTGTGATACAGCGCTCACACCCTGCAGTATATCCCACACACTGTGTGTGTGACACAGCGCTCACACCCTGCAGTATATCCCACACACTGTGTGTGTGACACTGCGCTCACACCCTGCAGTATATCCCACACACTGTGTGTGTGACACAGCGCTCACACCCTGCAGTACATCCTACATACTGTGTGTGAGATACAGTGCTCACACCCTGCAGTATATCCCACATACTGTGTGTGTGATACAGCGCTCACACCCTACAGTATATCCCACATACTGTGAGTGTGACACAGTGCTCACACCCTGCAGTATATCCCACATACTGTGTGTGAGACACAGGGCCCACAGCCAGCAGTATATCCCACACACTGTGTGTGTGATACAGCGCTCACACCCTGCAGTATATCCCACATACTGTGGGTGTGACACAGTGCTCACACCCTGCAGTATATCCCACATACTGTGGGTGTGACACAGTGCTCACACCCTGAAGTATATCCCACATACTGTGTGTGTGACACAGCGCTCACACCCTGCAATATATCCCACACACAGTGTGTGTGACACAGTGCTCACACTCTGCAGTATATCCCACACACTGTGTGTGTGAAAAGTGCTCACACCCTGCAGTATATCCTACATACTGTGTGTGTGACACAGCGCTCACACCCTGAAGTATATCCCACATACTGTGTGTGTGACACAGCGCTCACACCCTGAAGTATATCCCACATACTGTGTGTGTGACACAGCGCTCACACCCTGCAGTATATCCGAAACACTGTGTGTGTGACACAGTGCTCACACCCTGAAGTATATCCTACATACTGTGTGTGTGACACAGCACTCACATCCTGCAGTATATCCAACATACTGCGTGTGTGATACAGCGCTCACACCCTGCAGTATATCCCACACACTGTGTGTGTGACACAGCGCTCACACCCTGCAGTATATCCCACATACTGTGTGTGTGACACAGCGTTCACACCCTGCAGTATATCCCACATACTGTGTGTGTGACACAGCGCTCACACCCTGCAGTATATCCCACATACTGTGTGTGTGTGACACAGCGCTCACACCTTGCAGTATATCCCACATACTGTGTGTGTATGTCATACAGTGCTCACACCCTGCAGTATATCCTACATACTGTGTGTGTGTGACACAGCGCTCACACCTTGCAGTATATCCCACATACTGTGTGTGTGACACAGTGCTCACACCCTGCAGTAAATCCCACACACTATGTGTGTGACAAAGTGCTCACACCCTGCAGTATATCCTACATACTGTGAGTGTGTGACACAGTGCTCACACCCTGCAGCATATCCTACATACTGTGAGTGTGTGACACAGTGCTCACACCCTGCAGTATATCCCACACACTGTGTGTGTGACACAGTGCTCACACCCTGCATTATATCCCACATACTGTGTGTGTGACACAGTGCTCACACCCTGCAGTATATCCCACATACTGTGTGTGTGACACAGTGCTCACACCCTGCACTATATCCCACATACTGTGTGTGTGACACAGCGCTCACACCCTGCAGTATATCCCACATACTGTGTGTGTGACACAGTGCTCACACCCTGCATTATATCCCACATACTGTGTGGTTGACACAGCGCTCACATCCTGCAGTATATCCCACATACTGTGTGTGTGAGATACAACGCTCACACCCTGCAGTATATCCCACATACTGTGTGTGTGACACAGTGCTCACACCCTGCAGTATCTCCCACATACTGTGTGTGTGACACAGTGCTCACGCCCTGCAGTATGTCCCATATACAGTGTGTGTGACACAGTGCTCACACCCTGCAGTATATGCCACATACTGTGTGTGTGACACAGTGCTCACGCCCTGCAGTATATCCCACATACTGTGTGTGTGACATAGCGCTCACACCTTGCAGTATGTCCCACATACTGTGTGTGTGACACAGTGCTCACACCCTGCAGTATATCCCACATACTGTGTGTGTGACACAGTGCTCACGCCCTGCAGTATATCCCACATACTGTGTGTGTGACACAGCGCTCACACCCTGCATTATATCCCACATACTGTGTGTGTGACACAGCGCTCACACCCTGCAGTATATCCCACATACTGTGTGTGTGACACAGTGCTCACACCCTGCATTATATCCCACATACTGTGTGTGTGACACAGCGCTCACACCCTGCAGTATATCCCACATACTGTGTGTGTGAGATACAACGCTCACACCCTGCAGTATATCCCACATACTGTGTGTGTGACACAGCGCTCACACCCTGCAGTATATCACACATACTGTGGGTGTGACACAGCGCTCACACCCTGCAGTATAACCCACACACTGTGTGTGTGACACAGCGCTCACACCCTGCAGTATATCCCACATACTGTGTGTGTGACACTGCGCTCACACCCTGCAGTATATCCCACATACTGTGTGTGTGACACAGCGCTCACACCCTGCAGTATATCCCACATACTGTGTGTGTGAGATACAGCGCTCACACCCTGCAGTATATCCCACATACTGTGTGTGTGAGATACAACGCTCACACCCTGCAGTATATCCCACATACTGTGTGTGTGACACAGCGCTCACACCCTGCAGTATATCCCACATACTGTGTGTGTGACACAGCGCTCACACCCTGCAGTATAACCCACACACTGTGTGTGTGACACAGCGCTCACACCCTGCAGTATATCCCACATACTGTGTGTGTGACACTGCGCTCACACCCTGCAGTATATCCCACATACTGTGTGTGTGACACAGCGCTCACACCGTGCAGTATATCCCACATACTGTGTGTGTCACACAGCGCTCACACCCTGCAGTATATCCTACATACTGTGTGTGTGACACAGCGCTCACACCCTGCAGTATATCCCACATACTGTGTGTGTGACACAGCGCTCACACCCTGCAGTATATCCCACATACTGTGTGTGTCACACAGCGCTCACACCCTGCAGTACATCCCACATACTGTGTGTGTGACACAGTGCTCACACTCTGCAGTATATCCCACACACTGTGTGTGTGAAAAGTGCTCACACCCTGCAGTATATCCTACATACTGTGTGTGTGACACAGTGCTCACACCCTGCAGTAAATCCCACATACTGTGTGTGACATACAGTGCTCACACCCTGCAGTATATCCCACACACTGTGTGTGTGACACAGTGCTCACACCCTGCAGTATATCCCACATACTGTGCGTGTGACACAGTGCTCACACCCTGAAGTATATCCTACATACTGTGTGTGTGACACAGCGCTCACAGCCTGCAGTATATCCAACATACTGTGTGTGTGATACAGCGCTCACACCCTGCAGTATATCCCACACACTGTGTGTGTGACACAGCGCTCACACCCTGCAGTGTATCCCACATACTGTGTGTGTGACACAGCGCTCACACCCTGCAGTATATCCTACATACTGTGTGTGTGACACAGCGCTCACACCCTGCAGTGTATCCCACATACTGTGTGTGTGACACAGCGCTCACACCCTGCAGTATATCCTACATCCTGTGTGTGTGACACAGCGCTCACACCCTGCAGTATATCCCACAGACTGTGTGTGTGACACAGTGCTCACACCCTGCAGTATATCCCACATACTGTGTGTGTGACACAGAGCTCACACCCTGTAGTATATCCCACATACTGTGTGTGTGACACTGCGCTCACACCCTGCAGTATATCCCACATACTGTGTGTGTGAGACAGCGCTCACACCCGACTGTATATCCCACATACTGTGTGTGTGACACAGCACTCACACCCTGCAGTATATCCTACATACTGTGTGTGTGACACAGCGCTCAGACCCTGCAGTATATCCCACACACTGTGTTTGTGACACAGCGCTAACACCCTGCAGTATATCCCACATACTGTGTGTGAGACACAGCGCTCACACCCTGCAGTATATCCCACATACTGTGTGTGTGATACAGCGCTCACACCCTGCAGTACATCCCACACACTGTGTGTGTGACACAGCGCTCACACCCTGCAGTACATCCCACATACTGTGTGTGTGACACAGTGCTCACACCCTGCAGTATATCCCACATACTGTGTGTGTGATACAGCGCTCACACCCTGCAGTACATCCCACATACTGTGTGTGTGATACAGCGCTCACACCCTGCAGTACATCCCACACACTGTGTGTGTGACACAGCGCTCACACCCTGCAGTATATCCCACATACTGTGTGTGTGATACAGCGCTCACACCCTGCAGTATATCCCACATACTGTGTGTGTGATACAGCGCTCAAACCCTGCAGTATATCCCACATACAGTGTGAGTGACACAGTGATCACACCCTGCAGTATATCCCACATACTGTGTGTGTGATACAACGCTCACACCCTGCAGTATATCCCACATACTGTGTGTGTGATACAGCGCTCACACCCTGCAGTATATCCCACATACTGTGTGTGTGACACAGCGCTCACACCCTGCAGTATATCCCACATACTGTGTGTGTGACACAGCGCTCACACCATGCAGTATATCCCACATACTGTGTGTGTGACACTGCGCTCACACCCTGTAGTATATCCCACATTCTGTGTGTGTGATACAGCGCTCACACCCGACTGTATATCCCACATACTGTGTGTGTGACACAGCGCTCACACCCTGCAGTATATCCCACATACTGTGTGTGCGACACAGCGCTCACACCCTGCAGTATATCCCACATACTGTGTTTGTGACACAGCGCTCACACCCTGCAGTATATCCCACATACTGTGTGTGCGACACAGCGCTCACACCCTGCAGTATATCCCACATACTGTGTGTGTGACACAGCGCTCACACCCTGCAGTATATCCCACATACTGTGTGTGTGATACAGCGCTCACACCCTGCAGTATATCCCACTTACTGTGTGTGTGATACAGCGCTCACACCCTGCAGTATATCCCACACACTGTGTGTGTGACACAGCGCTCACACCCTGCAGTATATCCCACACACTGTGTGTGTGACACTGCGCTCACACCCTGCAGTATATCCCACGGACTGTGTGTGTGACACAGCGCTCACACCCTGCAGTACATCCTACATACTGTGTGTGAGATACAGTGCTCACACCCTGCAGTATATCCCACATACTGTGTGTGTGATACAGCGCTCACACCCTACAGTATATCCCACATACTGTGAGTGTGACACAGTGCTCACACCCTGCAGTATATCCCACATACTGTGTGTGAGACACAGGGCCCACAGCCAGCAGTATATCCCACACACTGTGTGTGTGATACAGCGCTCACACCCTGCAGTATATCCCACATACTGTGGGTGTGACACAGTGCTCACACCCTGCAGTATATCCCACATACTGTGGGTGTGACACAGTGCTCACACCCTGAAGTATATCCCACATACTGTGTGTGTGACACAGCGCTCACACCCTGCAATATATCCCACACACAGTGTGTGTGACACAGTGCTCACACCCTGTAGTATATCCCACATACTGTGTGTGTGACACTGCGCTCACACCCTGTAGTATATCCCACATACTGTGTGTGAGATACAACGCTCACACCCTGCAGTATATCCCACATACTGTGTGTGTGACACAGTGCTCACGCCCTGCAGTATATCCCACATACTGTGTGTGTGACACAGTGCTCACACCCTGCAGTATATCCCACACACTGTGTGTGACACAGTGCTCACACCCTGATTTTATTTCCCACATACTGTGTGTGTGACACAGCGCTCACACCCTGCAGTATATCCCACATACTGTGTGTGTGACACAGCGCTCACACCCTGCAGTATATCCCACATACTGTGTGTGTGACCCTGCGCTCACACCCTACAGTATATCCAACATACTGTGTGTGTGATACAGCGCTCACACCCTGCAGTATATCCCACATACTGTGGGTGTGACACACTGCTCACACCCTGCAGTATATCCCACATACTGTGTGTGTGACACAGCGCTCACACCCTGCAGTATATCCCACATACTGTGTGTGTGACACAGTGCTCACACCCTGCATTATATCCCACATACTGTGTGTGTGATACAGCGATCACACCCTGCATTATATCCCACATACTGTGTGTGTGATACAGCGATCACACCCTGAAGTATATCCTACATACTGTGTGTGTGACACAGCACTCACATCCTGCAGTATATCCAACATACTGCGTGTGTGATACAGCGCTCACACCCTGCAGTATATCCCACACACTGTGTGTGTGACACAGCGCTCACAGCCTGCAGTATATCCAACATACTGTGTGTGTGACACAGCGCTCACACCCTGCAGTATATCCTACATACTGTGTGTGTGTGACACAGCGCTCACACCTTGCAGTGTATCCCACATTGTGTGTGTGTCATACAGTGCTCACGCCCTGCAGTATATCCCACATACTGTGTGTGTGACACAGCGCTCACACCCTGCAGTATATCCCACATGCTGTGTGTGTGACACAGCGCTCACACCCTGCAGTATATTCCACACACTGTGTTTGTGACACAGCGCACACACCCTGCAGTATATCCCACATACTGTGGGTGTGACACACTGCTCACACCCTGCAGTATATCCCACATACTGTGGGTGTGACACACTGCTCACACCCTGCAGTATATCCCACATACTGTGTGTGTGACACAGCGCTCACACCCTGCAGTATATCCCACATACTGTGTGTGTGACACAGTGCTCACACCCTGCATTATATCCCACATACTGTGTGTGTGATACAGCGCTCACACCCTGCAGTATATCCCACATACTGTGTGTGTGAGATACAACGCTCACACCCTGCAGTATATCCTACATACTGTGTGTGAGACACAGCGCTCACACCCTGCAGTATATCCCACATACTGTGTGTGTGATACAGCGCTCACACCCTACAGTATATCCCACATACTGTGTGTGTGATACAGCGCTCACACCCTACAGTATATCCCACATACTGTGTGTGTGAGATACAACGCTCACACCCTGCAGTATATCCTACATACTGTGTGTGAAACACAGCGCTCACACCCGCAGTATATCCTACATACTGTGTGTGTGACACAGCGCTCACACCCTGCAGTATATCCCGCATACTGTGTGTGTGATACAGCGCTCACACCCTGCAGTATATCCCACATACTGTGTGTGTGACACAGCGCTCACACCCTGCATTATATCCCACATACTGTGTGTGTGACACAGCGCTCACACCTTGCAGTATGTCCCACATACTGTGTGTGTGACACAGTGCTCACACCCTGCAGTATATCCCACATACTGTGTGTGTGACACAGTGCTCACACCCTGCAGTATATCCCACACACTGTGTGTGTGACACAGTGCTCACACCCTGCATTATATCCCACATACTGTGTGTGTGACACAGCGCTCACACCCTGCAGTATATCCCACATACTGTGTGTGTGACACAGTGCTCACACCCTGCAGTATATCCCACATACTGTGTGTGTGAGATACAACGCTCACACCCTGCAGTATATCCCACATACTGTGTGTGTGACACAGCGCTCACACCCTGCAGTATATCCCACATACTGTGGGTGTGACACAGTGCTCACACCCTGCAGTATATCCCACATACTGTGTGTGTGACACAGCGCTCACACCCTGCAGTATATCCCACATACTGTGTGTGTGACACTGCGCTCACACCCTGCATTATATCCCACATACTGTGTGTGTGACACAGTGCTCACACTCTGCAGTATATCCCACATACAGTGTGAGTGACACAGTGATCACACCCTGCAGTATATCCCACATACTGTGTGTGTGATACAGCGCTCACACCCTGCAGTATATCCCACATACTGTGTGTGTGATACAGCGCTCACACCCTGCAGTATATCCCACATACTGTGTGTGTGACACAGCGCTCACACCCTGCAGTATATCCCACATACTGTGTGTGTGACACAGCGCTCACACCATGCAGTATATCCCACATACTGTGTGTGTGACACTGCGCTCACACCCTGTAGTATATCCCACATACTGTGTGTGTGATACAGCGCTCACACCCGACTGTATATCCCACATACTGTGTGTGTGACACAGCGCTCACACCCTGCAGTATATCCCACATACTGTGTGTGCGACACAGCGCTCACACCCTGCAGTATATCCCACATACTGTGTGTGTGACACAGCGCTCACACCCTGCAGTATATCCCACATACTGTGTGTGTGATACAGCGCTCACACCCTGCAGTATATCCCACATACTGTGTGTGTGATACAGCGCTCACACCCTGCAGTATATCCCACACACTGTGTGTGTGACACAGCGCTCACACCCTGCAGTATATCCCACACACTGTGTGTGTGACACTGCGCTCACACCCTGCAGTATATCCCACGGACTGTGTGTGTGACACAGCGCTCACACCCTGCAGTACATCCTACATACTGTGTGTGAGATACAGTGCTCACACCCTGCAGTATATCCCACATACTGTGTGTGTGATACAGCGCTGACACCCTACAGTATATCCCACATACTGTGAGTGTGACACAGTGCTCACACCCTGCAGTATATCCCACATACTGTGTGGGAGACACAGGGCCCACAGCCAGCAGTATATCCCACACACTGTGTGTGTGATACAGCGCTCACACCCTGCAGTATATCCCACATACTGTGGGTGTGACACAGTGCTCACACCCTGCAGTATATCCCACATACTGTGGGTGTGACACAGTGCTCACACCCTGAAGTATATCCCACATACTGTGTGTGTGACACAGCGCTCACACCCTGCAATATATCCCACACACAGTGTGTGTGACACAGTGCTCACACTCTGCAGTATATCCCACACACTGTGTGTGTGAAAAGTGCTCACACCCTGCAGTATATCCTACATACTGTGTGTGTGACACAGCGCTCACACCCTGAAGTATATCCCACATACTGTGTGTGTGACACAGCGCTCACACCCTGAAGTATATCCCACATACTGTGTGTGTGACACAGCGCTCACACCCTGCAGTATATCCCAAACACTGTGTGTGTGACACAGTGCTCACATCCTGCAGAATATACCACATACTGTGTGTGAAACAGTGCTCACACCCTGAAGTATATCCTACATACTGTGTGTGTGACACAGCACTCACATCCTGCAGTATATCCAACATACTGCGTGTGTGATACAGCGCTCACACCCTGCAGTATATCCCACACACTGTGTGTGTGACACAGCGCTCACACCCTGCAGTATATCCCACATACTGTGTGTGTGACACAGCGTTCACACCCTGCAGTATATCCCACATACTGTGTGTGTGACACAGCGCTCACACCCTGCAGTATATCCCACATACTGTGTGTGTGTGACACAGCGCTGACACCTTACAGTATATCACACATACTGTGTGTGTATGTCATACAGTGCTCACACCCTGCAGTATATCCTACATACTGTGTGTGTGTGACACAGCGCTCACACCTTGCAGTATATCCCACATACTGTGTGTGTGACACAGTGCTCACACCCTGCAGTAAATCCCACACACTATGTGTGTGACACAGTGCTCACACCCTGCAGTATATCCTACATACTGTGAGTGTGTGACACAGTGCTCACACCCTGCAGCATATCCTACATACTGTCAGTGTGTGACACAGTGCTCACACCCTGCAGTATATCCCACACACTGTGTGTGTGACACAGTGCTCACACCCTGCATTATATCCCACATACTGTGTGTGTGACACAGTGCTCACACCCTGCAGTATATCCCACATACTGTGTGTGTGACACACTGCTCACACCCTGCACTATATCCCACATACTGTGTGTGTGACACAGCGCTCACACCCTGCAGTATATCCCACATACTGTGTGTGTGACACAGTGCTCACACCCTGCATTATATCCCACATACTGTGTGTGTGACACAGCGCTCACACCCTGCAGTATATCCCACATACTGTGTGTGTGAGATACAACGCTCACACCCTGCAGTATATCCCACATACTGTGTGTGTGACACAGTGCTCACACCCTGCAGTATCTCCCACATACTGTGTGTGTGACACAGTGCTCACGCCCTGCAGTATGTCCCATATACAGTGTGTGTGACACAGTGCTCACACCCTGCAGTATATGCCACATACTGTGTGTGTGACACAGTGCTCACGCCCTGCAGTATATCCCACATACTGTGTGTGTGACATAGCGCTCACACCTTGCAGTATGTCCCACATACTGTGTGTGTGACACAGTGCTCACACCCTGCAGTATATCCCACATACTGTGTGTGTGACACAGTGCTCACGCCCTGCAGTATATCCCACATACTGTGTGTGTGACACAGCGCTCACACCCTGCATTATATCCCACATACTGTGTGTGTGACACAGCGCTCACACCCTGCAGTATATCCCACATACTGTGTGTGTGACACAGTGCTCACACCCTGCATTATATCCCACATACTGTGTGTGTGACACAGCGCTCACACCCTGCAGTATATCCCACATACTGTGTGTGTGAGATACAACGCTCACACCCTGCAGTATATCCCACATACTGTGTGTGTGACACAGCGCTCACACCCTGCAGTATATCACACATACTGTGGGTGTGACACAGTGCTCACACCCTGCAGTATATCCCACATACTGTGTGTGTGACACAGCGCTCACACCCTGCAGTATATCCCACATACTGTGTGTGTGACACAGCGCTCACACCCTGCAGTATAACCCACACACTGTGTGTGTGACACAGCGCTCACACCCTGCAGTATATCCCACATACTGTGTGTGTGACACTGCGCTCACACCCTGCAGTATATCCCACATACTGTGTGTGTGACACAGCGCTCACACCCTGCAGTATATCCCACATACTGTGTGTGTCACACAGCGCTCACACCCTGCAGTATATCCTACATACTGTGTGTGTGACACAGCGCTCACACCCTGCAGTATATCCCACATACTGTGTGTGTGACACAGCGCTCACACCCTGTAGTATATCCCACATACTGTGTGTGTCACACAGCGCTCACACCCTGCAGTACATCCCACATACTGTGTGTGTGACACAGTGCTCACACTCTGCAGTATATCCCACACACTGTGTGTGTGAAAAGTGCTCACACCCTGCAGTATATCCTACATACTGTGTGTGTGACACAGTGCTCACACCCTGCAGTAAATCCCACATACTGTGTGTGACATACAGTGCTCACACCCTGCAGTATATCCCACACACTGTGTGTGTGACACAGTGCTCACACCCTGCAGTATATCCCACATACTGTGCGTGTGACACAGTGCTCACACCCTGAAGTATATCCTACATACTGTGCGTGTGACACAGCGCTCACAGCCTGCAGTATATCCAACATACTGTGTGTGTGATACAGCGCTCACACCCTGCAGTATATCCCACACACTGTGTGTGTGACACAGCGCTCACACCCTGCAGTGTATCCCACATACTGTGTGTGTGACACAGCGCTCACACCCTGCAGTATATCCTACATACTGTGTGTGTGACACAGCGCTCACACCCTGCAGTGTATCCCACATACTGTGTGTGTGACACAGCGCTCACACCCTGCAGTATATCCTACATCCTGTGTGTGTGACACAGCGCTCACACCCTGCAGTATATCCCACATACTGTGTGTGTGATACAGTGCTCACACCGTGCAGTGTATCCCACACACTGTGTGTGTGACACAGTGCTCACACCCTGAAGTATATCCTACATACTGTGTGTGTGACACAGCGCTCACAGCCTGCAGTATATCCAACATACTGTGTGTGTGATACAGCGCTCACACCCTGCAGTATATCCCACACACTGTGTGTGTGACACAGCGCTCACACCCTGCAGTATATCCCACATACTGTGTGTGTGACACAGCGTTCACACCCTGCAGTATATCCTACATACTGTGTGTGTGACACAGCGCTCACACCCTGCAGTATATCCTACGTACTGTGTGTGTGACACAGTGCTCACACCCTGCAGTATATCCCACATACTGTGTGTGTGACACAGCGTTCACACCTTGCAGTATATCCTACATACTGTGTGTGTGACACAGCGCTCACACCCTGCAGTATATCCCACAGACTGTGTGTGTGACACAGTGCTCACACCCTGCAGTATATCCCACATACTGTGTGTGTGACACAGCGCTCACACCCTGCAGTATATCCCACATACTGTGTGTGTGTGACACAGCGCTCACACCTTGCAGTGTATCCCACATTGTGTGTGTGTCATACAGTGCTCACGCCCTGCAGTATATCCCACATACTGTGTGTGTGACACAGCGCTCACACCCTGCAGTATATCCCACATGCTGTGTGTGTGACACAGCGCTCACACCCTGCAGTATATTCCACACACTGTGTTTGTGACACAGCGCACACACCCTGCAGTATATCCCACATACTGTGTGTGTGATACAGCGCTCACACCCTGCAGTATATCCCACATACTGTGGGTGTGACACACTGCTCACACCCTGCAGTATATCCCACATACTGTGGGTGTGACACACTGCTCACACCCTGCAGTATATCCCACATACTGTGTGTGTGACACAGCGCTCACACCCTGCAGTATATCCCACATACTGTGTGTGTGACACAGTGCTCACACCCTGCATTATATCCCACATACTGTGTGTGTGATACAGCGATCACACCCTGCAGTATATCCCACATACTGTGTGTGTGAGATACAACGCTCACACCCTGCAGTATATCCTACATACTGTGTGTGAGACACAGCGCTCACACCCTGCAGTATATCCCACATACTGTGTGTGTGATACAGCGCTCACACCCTACAGTATATCCCACATACTGTGTGTGTGATACAGCGCTCACACCCTACAGTATATCCCACATACTGTGTGTGTGAGATACAACGCTCACACCCTGCAGTATATCCTACATACTGTGTGTGAGACACAGCGCTCACACCCGCAGTATATCCTACATACTGTGTGTGTGACACAGCGCTCACACCCTGCAGTATATCCCGCATACTGTGTGTGTGATACAGCGCTCACACCCTGCAGTATATCCCACATACTGTGTGTGTGACACAGCGCTCACACCCTGCAGTATATCCCGCATACTGTGTGTGTGATACAGCGCTCACACCCTACAGTATATCCCACATACTGTGTGTGTGACACAGTGCTCACACCCTACAGTATATCCCAAATACTGTGTGTGTGACACAGCGCTCACACCGTGCAGTATATCTCACACACTGTGTGTGTGACACAGCGCTCACACCCTGCAGTATATCCCACATAATGTGTGTGTGACACAGCGCTCACACCCTGCAGTATATCCCACATAATGTGTGTGTGACACAGCGCTCACACCCTACAGTATATCCCACATACTGTGTGTGTGACACAGTGCTCACACCCTGCAGTATAACCCACATATTGTGTGTGTGACACAGCGCTCACACCCTGCAGTATATCTCACACACTGTGTGTGTGATACAGTGCTCACACCCTGCAGTATATCCCACATAATGTGTGTGTGACACAGCGCTCACACCGTGCAGTATATCTCACACACTGTGTGTGTGACACAGCGCTCACACCCTGCAGTATATCCCACATACTGTGTGTGTGATACAGTGCTCACACCCTGCAGTATATCCCACATAATGTGTGTGTGACACAGTGCTCACACCCTGCAGTCTATCCCACATACTGTGTGTGCGACATATTGCTCACACCCTACAGTATATCCCACATACTGTGTGTGTGACACAGCGCTCACACCCTGCAGTATATCCCACATACTGTGTGTATGACACTGTGCTCACACCCTGCAGTATATCCCACATACTGTGTATGTGACACAGCGCTGACACCCTGCATTATATCCCACATACTGTGTGTGTGACACAGTGCTCACACCCTGCATTATATCTCACACACTGTGTGTGTGACACAGCGCTCACACCCTGCAGTATATCCCACATACTGTGTGTGTGATACAGTGCTCACACCCTGCAGTATATCCCACATAATGTGTGTGTGACACAGTGCTCACACCCTGCAGTCTATCCCACATACTGTGTGTGCGACATATTGCTCACACCCTACAGTATATCCCACATACTGTGTGTGTGACACAGCGCTCACACCCTGCAGTATATCCCACATACTGTGTGTATGACACTGTGCTCACACCCTGCAGTATATCCCACATACTGTGTGTGTGACACAGCGCTCACACCCTGCAGTAAATCCCACATACTGTGGGTGTGACACAGTGCTCACACCCTGCAGTATATCCCACATACTGTGTGTGTGACACAGCGCTCACACCCTGCAGTATATCCCACATACTGTGTGTGTGACACAGCGCTCACACCCTGCAGTATATCCCAAACACTGTGTGTGTGACACAGTGCTCACATCCTGCAGTATATCCCACATACTGTGTGTGTGACACAGTGCTCACACCCTGAAGTATATCCTACATACTGTGTGTGTGACACAGCACTCACATCCTGCAGTATATCCAACATACTGCGTGTGTGATACAGCGCTCACACCCTGCAGTATATCCCACACACTGTGTGTGTGACACAGCGCTCACACCCTGGAGTATATCCCACATACTGTGTGTGTGACACAGCGTTCACACCCTGCAGTATATCCCACATACTGTGTGTGTGACACAGCGCTCACACCCTGCAGTATATCCCACATACTGTGTGTGTGATACAGTGCTCACACCGTGCAGTATATCCCACACACTGTGTGTGTGACACAGTGCTCACACCCTGAAGTATATCCTACATACTGTGTGTGTGACACAGCGCTCACAGCCTGCAGTATATCCAACATACTGTGTGTGTGATACAGCGCTCACACCCTGCAGTATATCCCACACACTGTGTGTGTGAGACACAGCGCTCACACCCTGCAGTATATCCCACATACTGTGTGTGTGACACAGCGCTCACACCCTGCAGTATATCCCACATACTGTGTGTGTGACACAGCGCTCACACCCTGCAGTATATCCCACATACTGTGTGTGTGTGACACAGCGCTCACACCTTGCTGTGTATCCCACATTGTGTGTATGTCATCCAGTGCTCACACCCTGCAGTATATCCTACATACTGTGTGTGTGTGACACAGCGCTCACGCCCTGCAGTATATCCCACGTACTGTGTGTGTGACACAGCGCTCACACCCTGCAGTATATCCCACGTACTGTGTGTGTGACACAGTGCTCACACCCTGCAGTAAATCCCACACACTATGTGTGTGACACAGTGCTCACACCCTGCAGTTTATCCCACATACTGTGTGTGTGACACAGTGCTCACGCCCTGCAGCATATCCTACATACTGTGAGTGTGTGACACAGTGCTCACACCCTGCAGTATATCCCACACACTGTGTGTGTGACACAGTGCTCACACCCTGCATTATATCCCACATACTGTGTGTGTGACACAGCGCTCACACCCTGCAGTATATCCCACATACTGTGTGTGTGACACAGTGCTCACACCCTGCAGTATATCCCACATACTGTGTGTGTGACACAGCGCTCACACCCTGCAGTATATCCCACATACTGTGTGTGTGAGATACAACGCTCACACCCTGCAGTATATCCCACATACTGTGTGTGTGACACAGTGCTCACGCCCTGCAGTATATCCCACATACTGTGTGTGTGACACAGTGCTCACACACTGCAGTATATCCCACACACTGTGTGTGACACAGCGCTCACACCCTGCATTATATCCCACATACTGTGTGTGTGACACAGCGCTCACACCCTGCAGTATATCCCACATACTGTGCGTGTGACACAGTGCTCACGCCCTGCAGTATATCCCACATACTGTGTGTGTGACACAGCGCTCACACCCTGCAGTATATCCCACATACTATGTGTGTGACACAGTGCTCACACCCTGCAGTATATCCCATATACTGTGTGTGTGACACAGCGCTCACACCCTGCAGTATATCCCACATACTATGTGTGTGACACAGTGCTCACACCCTGCATTATATCCCACATACTGTGTGTGACACAGCGCTCACACCCTGCAGTATATCCCACATACTGTGTGTGTGACACAGTGCTCACACCCTGCAGTATATCCCACATACTGTGTGTGTGACACAGCGCTCACACCCTGCAGTATATCCCACATACTGTGTGTGTGAGATACAACGCTCACACCCTGCAGTATATCCCACATACTGTGTGTGTGACACAGTGCTCACGCCCTGCAGTATATCCCACATACTGTGTGTGTGACACAGTGCTCACACCCTGCAGTATATCCCACACACTGTGTGTGACACAGTGCTCACACCCTGATTTTATTTCCCACATACTGTGTGTGTGACACAGCGCTCACACCCTGCAGTATATCCCACATACTGTGTGTGTGACACAGTGCTCACGCCCTGCAGTATATCCCACATACTGTGTGTGTGACACAGCGCTCACACCCTGCAGTATATCCCACATACTATGTGTGTGACACAGTGCTCACACCCTGCAGTATATCCCACATACTGTGTGTGTGACACAGCGCTCACACCCTGCAGTATATCCCACATACTGTGTGTGTGACACAGCGCTCACACCCTGCAGTATATCCCACATACTGTGTGTATGACACAGCGCTCACACCCTGCATTATATCCCACATACTGTGTGTGTGACACAGCGCTCACACCCTGCAGTATATCCCACATACTGTGTGTATGACACTGTGCTCACACCCTGCAGTATATCCCACATACTGTGTGTGTGACACAGCGCTCACACCCTGCAGTAAATCCCACATACTGTGTGTGAGACACAGCGCTCACACCCTGCAGTATATCCCACATACTGTGTGTGTGACACAGCGCTCACACCCTGCAGTATATCCCACATACTGTGGGTGTGACACAGTGCTCACACCCTGCAGTATATCCCACATACTGTGTGTGTGACACAGCGCTCACACCCTGCAGTATATCCCACATACTGTGTGTGTGACACAGCGCTCACACCCTGCAGTATATCCCAAACACTGTGTGTGTGACACAGTGCTCACATCCTGCAGTATATCCCACATACTGTGTGTGTGACACAGTGCTCACACCCTGAAGTATATCCTACATACTGTGTGTGTGACACAGCACTCACATCCTGCAGTATATCCAACATACTGCGTGTGTGATACAGCGCTCACACCCTGCAGTATATCCCACACACTGTGTGTGTGACACAGCGCTCACACCCTGGAGTATATCCCACATACTGTGTGTGTGACACAGCGTTCACACCCTGCAGTATATCCCACATACTGTGTGTGTGACACAGCGCTCACACCCTGCAGTATATCCCACATACTGTGTGTGTGATACAGTGCTCACACCGTGCAGTATATCCCACACACTGTGTGTGTGACACAGTGCTCACACCCTGAAGTATATCCTACATACTGTGTGTGTGACACAGCGCTCACAGCCTGCAGTATATCCAACATACTGTGTGTGTGATACAGCGCTCACACCCTGCAGTATATCCCACACACTGTGTGTGTGAGACACAGCGCTCACACCCTGCAGTATATCCCACATACTGTGTGTGAGACACAGCGCTCACACCCTGCAGTATATCCCACATACTGTGTGTGTGACACAGCGCTCACACCCTGCAGTATATCCCACATACTGTGTGTGAGACACAGCGCTCACGCCCTGCAGTATATCCCACGTACTGTGTGTGTGACACAGCGCTCACACCCTGCAGTATATCCCACGTACTGTGTGTGTGACACAGTGCTCACACCCTGCAGTAAATCCCACACACTATGTGTGTGACACAGTGCTCACACCCTGCAGTTTATCCCACATACTGTGTGTGTGACACAGTGCTCACGCCCTGCAGCATATCCTACATACTGTGAGTGTGTGACACAGTGCTCACACCCTGCAGTATATCCCACACACTGTGTGTGTGACACAGTGCTCACACCCTGCATTATATCCCACATACTGTGTGTGTGACACAGCGCTCACACCCTGCAGTATATCCCACATACTGTGTGTGTGACACAGTGCTCACACCCTGCAGTATATCCCACATACTGTGTGTGTGACACAGCGCTCACACCCTGCAGTATATCCCACATACTGTGTGTGTGAGATACAACGCTCACACCCTGCAGTATATCCCACATACTGTGTGTGTGACACAGTGCTCACGCCCTGCAGTATATCCCACATACTGTGTGTGTGACACAGTGCTCACACCCTGCAGTATATCCCACACACTGTGTGTGTGACACAGCGCTCACACCCTGCATTATATCCCACATACTGTGTGTGTGACACAGCGCTCACACCCTGCAGTATATCCCACATACTGTGTGTGTGACACAGTGCTCACGCCCTGCAGTATATCCCACATACTGTGTGTGTGACACAGCGCTCACACCGTGCAGTATATCCCACATACTATGTGTGTGACACAGTGCTCACACCCTGCAGTATATCCCATATACTGTGTGTGTGACACGGCGCTCACACCCTGCAGTATATCCCACATACTATGTGTGTGACACAGTGCTCACACCCTGCAGTATATCCCACATACTGTGTGTGTGACACAGCGCTCACATCCTGCAGTATATCCCACATACTGTGTGTGTGACACAGTGCTCACACCCTGCATTATATCCCACATACTGTGTGTGTGACACAGCGCTCACACCTTGCAGTATGTCCCACATACTGTGTGTGTGACACAGTGCTCACACCCTGCAGTATATCCCACATACTGTGTGTGTGACACAGTGCTCACACCCTGCAGTATATCCCACACACTGTGTGTGTGACACAGTGCTCACACCCTGCATTATATCCCACATACTGTGTGTGTGACACAGCGCTCACTCCCTGCAGTATATCCCACATACTGTGTGTGTGACACAGTGCTCACACCCTGCAGTATATCCCACATACTGTGTGTGTGACACAGCGCTCACACCCTGCAGTATATCCCACATACTGTGTGTGTGAGATACAACGCTCACACCCTGCAGTATATCCCACATACTGTGTGTGTGACACAGTGCTCACGCCCTGCAGTATATCCCACATACTGTGTGTGTGACACAGTGCTCACACCCTGCAGTATATCCCACACACTGTGTGTGACACAGTGCTCACACCCTGATTTTATTTCCCACATACTGTGTGTGTGACACAGCGCTCACACCCTGCAGTATATCCCACATACTGTGTGTGTGACACAGTGCTCACGCCCTGCAGTATATCCCACATACTGTGTGTGTGACACAGCGCTCACACCCTGCAGTATATCCCACATACTATGTGTGTGACACAGTGCTCACACCCTGCAGTATATCCCACATACTGTGTGTGTGACACAGCGCTCACACCCTGCAGTATATCCCACATACTATGTGTGTGACACAGGGCTCACACCCTGCAGTATATCCCACATACTGTGTGTGTGACACAGCGCTCACATCCTGCAGTATATCCCACATACTGTGTGTGTGACACAGTGCTCACACCCTGCATTATATCCCACATACTGTGTGTGTGACACAGCGCTCACACCTTGCAGTATGTCCCACATACTGTGTGTGTGACACAGTGCACACACCCTGCAGTATATCCCACATACTGTGTGTGTGACACAGTGCTCACGCCCTGCAGTATGTCCCACATACTGTGTGTGTGACACAGTGCTCACACCGTGCAGTATATGCCACATACTGTGTGTGTGACACAGTGCTCACGCCCTGCAGTATATCCCACATACTGTGTGTGTGACACAGCGCTCACACCTTGCAGTATGTCCCACATACTGTGTGTGTGACACAGTGCTCACACCCTGCAGTATATCCCACATACTGTGTGTGTGACACAGTGCTCACGCCCTGCAGTATATCCCACATACTGTGTGTGTGACACAGCGCTCACACCCTGCATTATATCCCACATACTGTGTGTGTGACACAGCGCTCACACCCTGCAGTATATCCCACATACTGTGTGTGTGACACAGTGCTCACACCCTGCATTATATCCCACATACTGTGTGTGTGACACAGCGCTCACACCCTGCAGTATATCCCACATACTGTGTGTGTGAGATACAACGCTCACACCCTGCAGTATATCCCACATACTGTGTGTGTGACACAGCGCTCACACCCTGCAGTATATCCCACATACTGTGGGTGTGACACAGTACTCACACCCTGCAGTATATCCCACATACTGTGTGTGTGACACAGCGCTCACACCCTGCAGTATATCCCACATACTGTGTGTGTGACACTGCGCTCACACCCTGCAGTATATCCCACATAGTGTGTGTGTGACACAGTGCTCACACCCTGCAGTATATCCCACACACTGTGTGTGTGAAAAGTGCTCACACCCTGCAGTATATCCTACATACTGTGTGTGTGACACAGTGCTCACACCCTGCAGTAAATCCCACATAGTGTGTGTGTCATACAGTGCTCACACCCTGCAGTATATCCCACACACTGTGTGTGTGACACAGTGCTCACACCCTGCAGTATATCCCACATACTGTGCGTGTGACACAGTGCTCACACCCTGCAGTATATCCCACACACTGTGTGTGTGACACAGCGCTCACACCCTGCAGTATATCCCACATACTGTGTGTGTGATACAGTGCTCACACCGTGCAGTATATCCCACACACTGTGTGTGTGACACAGTGCTCACACCCTGAAGTATATCCTACATACTGTGTGTGTGACACAGCGCTCACAGCCTGCAGTACATCCCACATACTGTGTGTGTGATACAGCGCTCACACCCTGCAGTATATCCCACATACTGTGTGTGTGACACAGCGTTCACACCCTGCAGTATATCCTACATACTGTGTGTGTGACACAGCGCTCACACCCTGCAGTATATCTCACATACTGTGTGTGTGACACAGCGCTCACACCCTGCAGTATATTCCACACACTGTGTTTGTGACACAGCGCACACACCCTGCAGTATATCCCACATACTGTGTGTGTGATACAGCGCTCACACCCTGCAGTATATCCCACATAATGTGTGTGTGACACAGCGCTCACACCCTGCAGTATATCCCACATACTGTGTGGGTGACACAGCGCTCACACCCTGCAGTATATCCTACATCCTGTGTGTGTGACCCTGCGCTCACACCCTACAGTATATCCAACATACTGTGTGTGCGACACATTGCTCACACCCTGCAGTATATCCCACATACTGTGTGTGTGACACAGCGCTCACACCCTGCAGTATATCCCACATACTGTGTGTGTGACACAGCGCTCACACCCTGCAGTATATCCTACATCCTGTGTGTGTGACACAGCGCTCACACCCTGCAGTATATCCCACATACTGTGTGTGTGATACAGTGCTCACACCGTGCAGTATATCCCACACACTGTGTGTGTGACACAGTGCTCACACCCTGAAGTATATCCTACATACTGTGTGTGTGACACAGCGCTCACAGCCTGCAGTATATCCAACATACTGTGTGTGTGATACAGCGCTCACACCCTGCAGTATATCCCACATACTGTGTGTGTGACACAGCGTTCACACCCTGCAGTATATCCTACATACTGTGTGTGTGACACAGCGCTCACACCCTGCAGTATATCCCACATCCTGTGTGTGTGACACAGTGCTCACACCCTGCAGTATATCCCACATACTGTGTGTGTGACACAGCGCTCACACCCTGCAGTATATCCCACATACTGTGTGTGTGACACAGCGCTCACACCCTGCAGTATATCCCACATACTGTGTGTGTGTGACACAGCGCTCACACCTTGCAGTGTATCCCACATTGTGTGTATGTCATCCAGTGCTCAGACCCTGCAGTATATCCTACATACTGTGTGTGTGTGACACAGCGCTCACGCCCTGCAGTATATCCCACGTACTGTGTGTGTGACACAGCGCTCACACCCTGCAGTATATCCCACGTACTGTGTGTGTGACACAGTGCTCACACCCTGCAGTAAATCCCACACACTATGTGTGTGACACAGTGCTCACACCCTGCAGTTTATCCCACATACTGTGTGTGTGACACAGTGCTCACGCCCTGCAGCATATCCTACATACTGTGAGTGTGTGACACAGTGCTCACACCCTGCAGTATATCCCACACACTGTGTGTGTGACACAGTGCTCACACCCTGCATTATATCCCACATACTGTGTGTGTGACACAGCGCTCACACCCTGCAGTATATCCCACATACTGTGTGTGTGACACAGTGCTCACACCCTGCAGTATATCCCACATACTGTGTGTGTGACACAGCGCTCACACCCTGCAGTATATCCCACATACTGTGTGTGTGAGATACAACGCTCACACCCTGCAGTATATCCCACATACTGTGTGTGTGACACAGTGCTCACGCCCTGCAGTATATCCCACACACTGTGTGTGTGACACAGTGCTCACACCCTGCATTATATCCCACATACTGTGTGTGTGACACAGCGCTCACACCCTGCAGTATATCCCACATACTGTGTGTGTGACACAGTGCTCACGCCCTGCAGTATATCCCACATACTGTGTGTGTGACACAGCGCTCACACCCTGCAGTATATCCCACATACTATGTGTGTGACACAGTGCTCACACCCTGCAGTATATCCCACATACTGTGTGTGTGACACAGCGCTCACACCCTGCAGTATATCCCACATACTATGTGTGTGACACAGTGCTCACACCCTGCAGTATATCCCACATACTGTGTGTGTGACACAGCGCTCACATCCTGCAGTATATCCCACATACTGTGTGTGTGACACAGTGCTCACACCCTGCATTATATCCCACATACTGTGTGTGTGACACAGCGCTCACACCTTGCAGTATGTCCCACATACTGTGTGTGTGACACAGTGCTCACACCCTGCAGTATATCCCACATACTGTGTGTGTGACACAGTGCTCACACCCTGCAGTATATCCCACACACTGTGTGTGTGACACAGTGCTCACACCCTGCATTATATCCCACATACTGTGTGTGTGACACAGCGCTCACACCCTGCAGTATATCCCACATACTGTGTGTGTGACACAGTGCTCACTCCCTGCAGTATATCCCACATACTGTGTGTGTGACACAGCGCTCACACCCTGCAGTATATCCCACATACTGTGTGTGTGACACAGCGCTCACACCTTGCAGTATGTCCCACATACTGTGTGTGTGACACAGTGCTCACACCCTGCAGTATATCCCACATACTGTGTGTGTGACACAGTGCTCACGCCCTGCAGTATATCCCACATACTGTGTGTGTGACACAGCGCTCACACCCTGCATTATATCCCACATACTGTGTGTGTGACACAGCGCTCACACCCTGCAGTATATCCCACATACTGTGTGTGTGACACAGTGCTCACACCCTGCATTATATCCCACATACTGTGTGTGTGACACAGCGCTCACACCCTGCAGTATATCCCACATACTGTGTGTGTGAGATACAACGCTCAAACCCTGCAGTATATCCCACATACTGTGTGTGTGACACAGCGCTCACACCCTGCAGTATATCCCACATACTGTGGGTGTGACACAGTGCTCACACCCTGCAGTATATCCCACATACTGTGTGTGACACAGCGCTCACACCCTGCAGTATATCCCACATACTGTGTGTGTGACACTGCGCTCACACCCTGCAGTATATCCCACATAGTGTGTGTGTGACACAGTGCTCACACTCTGCAGTATATCCCACATACAGTGTGAGTGACACAGTGATCACACCCTGCAGTATATCCCACATACTGTGTGTGTGATACAGCGCTCACACCCTGCAGTATATCCCACATACTGTGTGTGTGATACAGCGCTCACACCCTGCAGTATATCCCACATACTGTGTGTGTGACACAGCGCTCACACCCTGCAGTATATCCCACATACTGTGTGTGTGACACAGCGCTCACACCATGCAGTATATCCCACATACTGTGTGTGTGACACTGCGCTCACACCCTGTAGTATATCCCACATACTGTGTGTGTGATACAGCGCTCACACCCGACTGTATATCCCACATACTGTGTGTGTGACACAGCGCTCACACCCTGCAGTATATCCCACATACTGTGTGTGCGACACAGCGCTCACACCCTGCAGTATATCCCACATACTGTGTTTGTGACACAGCGCTCACACCCTGCAGTATATCCCACATACTGTGTGTGCTACACAGCGCTCACACCCTGCAGTATATCCCACATACTGTGTGTGTGACACAGCGCTCACACCCTGCAGTATATCCCACATACTGTGTGTGTGATACAGCGCTCACACCCTGCAGTATATCCCACATACTGTGTGTGTGATACAGCGCTCACACCCTGCAGTATATCCCACACACTGTGTGTGTGACACAGCGCTCACACCCTGCAGTATATCCCACACACTGTGTGTGTGACACTGCGCTCACACCCTGCAGTATATCCCACGGACTGTGTGTGTGACACAGCGCTCACACCCTGCAGTACATCCTACATACTGTGTGTGAGATACAGTGCTCACACCCTGCAGTATATCCCACATACTGTGTGTGTGATACAGCGCTGACACCCTACAGTATATCCCACATACTGTGAGTGTGACACAGTGCTCACACCCTGCAGTATATCCCACATACTGTGTGGGAGACACAGGGCCCACAGCCAGCAGTATATCCCACACACTGTGTGTGTGATACAGCGCTCACACCCTGCAGTATATCCCACATACTGTGGGTGTGACACAGTGCTCACACCCTGCAGTATATCCCACATACTGTGGGTGTGACACAGTGCTCACACCCTGAAGTATATCCCACATACTGTGTGTGTGACACAGCGCTCACACCCTGCAATATATCCCACACACAGTGTGTGTGACACAGTGCTCACACTCTGCAGTATATCCCACACACTGTGTGTGTGAAAAGTGCTCACACCCTGCAGTATATCCTACATACTGTGTGTGTGACACAGCGCTCACACCCTGAAGTATATCCCACATACTGTGTGTGTGACACAGCGCTCACACCCTGAAGTATATCCCACATACTGTGTGTGTGACACAGCGCTCACACCCTGCAGTATATCCCAAACACTGTGTGTGTGACACAGTGCTCACATCCTGCAGAATATACCACATACTGTGTGTGAAACAGTGCTCACACCCTGAAGTATATCCTACATACTGTGTGTGTGACACAGCACTCACATCCTGCAGTATATCCAACATACTGCGTGTGTGATACAGCGCTCACACCCTGCAGTATATCCCACATACTGTGTGTGTGACACAGCGCTCACACCCTGCAGTATATCCCACATACTGTGTGTGTGACACAGAGTTCACACCCTGCAGTATATCCCACATACTGTGTGTGTGACACAGCGCTCACACCCTGCAGTATATCCCACATACTGTGTGTGTGTGACACAGCGCTCACACCTTGCAGTATATCCCACATACTGTGTGTGTATGTCATACAGTGCTCACACCCTGCAGTATATCCTACATACTGTGTGTGTGTGACACAGCGCTCACACCTTGCAGTATATCCCACATACTGTGTTTGTGACACAGCGCTCACACCCTGCAGTATATCCCACACACTGTGTGTGTGACACAGTGCTCACACCCTGCAGTAAATCCCACACACTATGTGTGTGACACAGCGCTCACACCCTGCAGTATATCCCACATACTGTGTGTGTGACACAGTGCTCACACCCTGCAGTAAATCCCACACACTATGTGTGTGACACAGTGCTCACACCCTGCAGTATATCCTACATACTGTGAGTGTGTGACACAGTGCTCACACCCTGCAGCATATCCTACATACTGTGAGTGTGTGACACAGTGCTCACACCCTGCAGTATATCCCACACACTGTGTGTGTGACACAGTGCTCACACCCTGCATTATATCCCACATACTGTGTGTGTGACACAGTGCTCACACCCTGCAGTATATCCCACATACTGTGTGTGTGACACAGTGCTCACACCCTGCACTATATCCCACATACTGTGTGTGTGACACAGCGCTCACACCCTGCAGTATATCCCACATACTGTGTGTGTGACACAGTGCTCACACCCTGCATTATATCCCACATACTGTGTGTGTGACACAGCGCTCACACCCTGCAGTATATCCCACATACTGTGTGTGTGAGATACAACGCTCACACCCTGCAGTATATCCCACATACTGTGTGTGTGACACAGTGCTCACACCCTGCAGTATCTCCCACATACTGTGTGTGTGACACAGTGCTCACGCCCTGCAGTATGTCCCATATACAGTGTGTGTGACACAGTGCTCACACCCTGCAGTATATGCCACATACTGTGTGTGTGACACAGTGCTCACGCCCTGCAGTATATCCCACATACTGTGTGTGTGACATAGCGCTCACACCTTGCAGTATGTCCCACATACTGTGTGTGTGACACAGTGCTCACACCCTGCAGTATATCCCACATACTGTGTGTGTGACACAGTGCTCACGCCCTGCAGTATATCCCATATACTGTGTGTGTGACACAGCGCTCACACCCTGCATTATATCCCACATACTGTGTGTGTGACACAGCGCTCACACCCTGCAGTATATCCCACATACTGTGTGTGTGACACAGTGCTCACACCCTGCATTATATCCCACATACTGTGTGTGTGACACAGCGCTCACACCCTGCAGTATATCCCACATACTGTGTGTGTGAGATACAACGCTCACACCCTGCAGTATATCCCACATACTGTGTGTGTGACACAGCGCTCACACCCTGCAGTATATCACACATACTGTGGGTGTGACACAGTGCTCACACCCTGCAGTATATCCCACATACTGTGTGTGTGACACAGCGCTCACACCCTGCAGTATATCCCACATACTGTGTGTGTGACACAGCGCTCACACCCTGCAGTATAACCCACACACTGTGTGTGTGACACAGCGCTCACACCCTGCAGTATATCCCACATACTGTGTGTGTGACACTGCGCTCACACCCTGCAGTATATCCCACATACTGTGTGTGTGACACAGCGCTCACACCCTGCAGTATATCCCACATACTGTGTGTGTCACACAGCGCTCACACCCTGCAGTATATCCTACATACTGTGTGTGTGACACAGCGCTCACACCCTGCAGTATATCCCACATACTGTGTGTGTGACACAGCGCTCACACCCTGTAGTATATCCCACATACTGTGTGTGTCACACAGCGCTCACACCCTGCAGTACATCCCACATACTGTGTGTGTGACACAGTGCTCACACTCTGCAGTATATCCCACACACTGTGTGTGTGAAAAGTGCTCACACCCTGCAGTATATCCTACATACTGTGTGTGTGACACAGTGCTCACACCCTGCAGTAAATCCCACATACTGTGTGTGACATACAGTGCTCACACCCTGCAGTATATCCCACACACTGTGTGTGTGACACAGTGCTCACACCCTGCAGTATATCCCACATACTGTGCGTGTGACATAGTGCTCACACCCTGAAGTATATCCTACATACTGTGCGTGTGACACAGCGCTCACAGCCTGCAGTATATCCAACATACTGTGTGTGTGATACAGCGCTCACACCCTGCAGTATATCCCACACACTGTGTGTGTGACACAGCGCTCACACCCTGCAGTGTATCCCACATACTGTGTGTGTGACACAGCGCTCACACCCTGCAGTATATCCTACATACTGTGTGTGTGACACAGCGCTCACACCCTGCAGTGTATCCCACATACTGTGTGTGTGACACAGCGCTCACACCCTGCAGTATATCCTCCATCCTGTGTGTGTGACACAGCGCTCACACCCTGCAGTATATCCCACATACTGTGTGTGTGATACAGTGCTCACACCGTGCAGTATATCCCACACACTGTGTGTGTGACACAGTGCTCACACCCTGAAGTATATCCTACATACTGTGTGTGTGACACAGCGCTCACAGCCTGCAGTATATCCAACATACTGTGTGTGTGATACAGCGCTCACACCCTGCAGTATATCCCACACACTGTGTGTGTGACACAGCGCTCACACCCTGCAGTATATCCCACATACTGTGTGTGTGACACAGCGTTCACACCCTGCAGTATATCCTACATACTGTGTGTGTGACACAGCGCTCACACCCTGCAGTATATCCTACATACTGTGTGTGTGACACAGTGCTCACACCCTGCAGTATATCCCACATACTGTGTGTGTGACACAGCGTTCACACCTTGCAGTATATCCTACATACTGTGTGTGTGACACAGCGCTCACACCCTGCAGTATATCCCACAGACTGTGTGTGTGACACAGTGCTCACACCCTGCAGTATATCCCACATACTGTGTGTGTGACACAGCGCTCACACCCTGCAGTATATCCTACATACTGTGTGTGTGTGACACAGCGCTCACACCTTGCAGTGTATCCCACATTGTGTGTGTGTCATACAGTGCTCACGCCCTGCAGTATATCCCACATACTGTGTGTGTGACACAGCGCTCACACCCTGCAGTATATCCCACATGCTGTGTGTGTGACACAGCGCTCACACCCTGCAGTATATTCCACACACTGTGTTTGTGACACAGCGCACACACCCTGCAGTATATCCCACATACTGTGTGTGTGATACAGCGCTCACACCCTGCAGTATATCCCACATACTGTGGGTGTGACACACTGCTCACACCCTGCAGTATATCCCACATACTGTGGGTGTGACACACTGCTCACACCCTGCAGTATATCCCACATACTGTGTGTGTGACACAGCGCTCACACCCTGCAGTATATCCCACATACTGTGTGTGTGACACAGTGCTCACACCCTGCATTATATCTCACATACTGTGTGTGTGATACAGCGATCACACCCTGCAGTATATCCCACATACTGTGTGTGTGAGATACAACGCTCACACCCTGCAGTATATCCTACATACTGTGTGTGAGACACAGCGCTCACACCCTGCAGTATATCCCACATACTGTGTGTGTGATACAGCGCTCACACCCTACAGTATATCCCACATACTGTGTGTGTGATACAGCGCTCACACCCTACAGTATATCCCACATACTGTGTGTGTGAGATACAACGCTCACACCCTGCAGTATATCCTACATACTGTGTGTGAGACACAGCGCTCACACCCGCAGTATATCCTACATACTGTGTGTGTGACACAGCGCTCACACCCTGCAGTATATCCCGCATACTGTGTGTGTGATACAGCGCTCACACCCTGCAGTATATCCCACATACTGTGTGTGTGACACAGCGCTCACACCCTGCAGTATATCCCGCATACTGTGTGTGTGATACAGCGCTCACACCCTACAGTATATCCCACATACTGTGTGTGTGACACAGTGCTCACACCCTACAGTATATCCCAAATACTGTGTGTGTGACACAGCGCTCACACCGTGCAGTATATCTCACACACTGTGTGTGTGACACAGCGCTCACACCCTGCAGTATATCCCACATAATGTGTGTGTGACACAGCGCTCACACCCTGCAGTATATCCCACATAATGTGTGTGTGACACAGCGCTCACACTCTACAGTATATCCCACATACTGTGTGTGTGACACAGTGCTCACACCCTGCAGTATAACCCACATATTGTGTGTGTGACACAGCGCTCACACCCTGTAGAATATCTCACACACTGTGTGTGTGATACAGTGCTCACACCCTGCAGTATATCCCACACACTGTGTGTGTGACACAGCGCTCACACCCTGCAGTATATCCCACATACTGTGTGTGTGACACAGTGCTCACACCCTGCAGTATAACCCACATATTGTGTGTGTGACACAGCGCTCACACCCTGTAGAATATCTCACACACTGTGTGTGTGACACAGCGCTCACACCGTGCAGTATATCTCACACACTGTGTGTGTGACACAGCGCTCACACCCTGCAGTATATCCCACATACTGTGTGTGTGATACAGTGCTCACACCCTGCAGTATATCCCACATAATGTGTGTGTGACACAGTGCTCACACCCTGCAGTCTATCCCACATACTGTGTGTGCGACATATTGCTCACACCCTACAGTATATCCCACATACTGTGTGTGTGACACAGCGCTCACACCCTGCAGTATATCCCACATACTGTGTGTATGACACTGTGCTCACACCCTGCAGTATATCCCACATACTGTGTATGTGACACAGCGCTGACACCCTGCATTATATCCCACATACTGTGTGTGTGACACAGTGCTCACACCCTGCATTATATCTCACACACTGTGTGTGTGACACAGCGCTCACACCCTGCAGTATATCCCACATACTGTGTGTGTGATACAGTGCTCACACCCTGCAGTATATCCCACATAATGTGTGTGTGACACAGTGCTCACACCCTGCAGTCTATCCCACATACTGTGTGTGCGACATATTGCTCACACCCTACAGTATATCCCACATACTGTGTGTGTGACACAGCGCTCACACCCTGCAGTATATCCCACATACTGTGTGTATGACACTGTGCTCACACCCTGCAGTATATCCCACATACTGTGTGTGTGACACAGCGCTCACACCCTGCAGTAAATCCCACATACTGTGTGTGAGACACAGCGCTCACACCCTGCAGTATATCCCACATACTGTGTGTGTGACACAGCGCTCACACCCTGCAGTATATCCCACATACTGTGGGTGTGACACAGTGCTCACACCCTGCAGTATATCCCACATACTGTGTGTGTGACACAGCGCTCACACCCTGCAGTATATCCCACATACTGTGTGTGTGACACAGCGCTCACACCCTGCAGTATATCCCAAACACTGTGTGTGTGACACAGTGCTCACATCCTGCAGTATATCCCACATACTGTGTGTGTGACACAGTGCTCACACCCTGAAGTATATCCTACATACTGTGTGTGTGACACAGCACTCACATCCTGCAGTATATCCAACATACTGCGTGTGTGATACAGCGCTCACACCCTGCAGTATATCCCACACACTGTGTGTGTGACACAGCGCTCACAGCCTGCAGTATATCCAACATACTGTGTGTGTGATACAGCGCTCACACCCTGCAGTATATCCCACACACTGTGTGTGTGAGACACAGCGCTCACACCCTGCAGTATATCCCACATACTGTGTGTGTGACACAGCGCTCACACCCTGCAGTATATCCCACATACTGTGTGTGTGACACAGCGCTCACACCCTGCAGTATATCCCACATACTGTGTGTGTGTGACACAGCGCTCACACCTTGCAGTGTATCCCACATTGTGTGTATGTCATCCAGTGCTCACACCCTGCAGTATATCCTACATACTGTGTGTGTGTGACACAGCGCTCACGCCCTGCAGTATATCCCACGTACTGTGTGTGTGACACAGCGCTCACACCCTGCAGTATATCCCACGTACTGTGTGTGTGACACAGTGCTCACACCCTGCAGTAAATCCCACACACTATGTGTGTGACACAGTGCTCACACCCTGCAGTTTATCCCACATACTGTGTGTGTGACACAGTGCTCACGCCCTGCAGCATATCCTACATACTGTGAGTGTGTGACACAGTGCTCACACCCTGCAGTATATCCCACACACTGTGTGTGTGACACAGTGCTCACACCCTGCATTATATCCCACATACTGTGTGTGTGACACAGCGCTCACACCCTGCAGTATATCCCACATACTGTGTGTGTGACACAGTGCTCACACCCTGCAGTATATCCCACATACTGTGTGTGTGACACAGCGCTCACACCCTGCAGTATATCCCACATACTGTGTGTGTGAGATACAACGCTCACACCCTGCAGTATATCCCACATACTGTGTGTGTGACACAGTGCTCACGCCCTGCAGTATATCCCACATACTGTGTGTGTGACAAAGTGCTCACACCCTGCAGTATATCCCACACACTGTGTGTGTGACACAGCGCTCACACCCTGCATTATATCCCACATACTGTGTGTGTGACACAGCGCTCACACCCTGCAGTATATCCCACATACTGTGTGTGTGACACAGTGCTCACGCCCAGCAGTATATCCCACATACTGTGTGTGTGACACAGCGCTCACACCCTGCAGTATATCCCACATACTATGTGTGTGACACAGTGCTCACACCCTGCAGTATATCCCATATACTGTGTGTGTGACACAGCGCTCACACCCTGCAGTATATCCCACATACTATGTGTGTGACACAGTGCTCACACCCTGCAGTATATCCCACATACTGTGTGTGTGACACAGCGCTCACATCCTGCAGTATATCCCACATACTGTGTGTGTGACACAGTGCTCACACCCTGCATTATATCCCACATACTGTGTGTGTGACACAGCGCTCACACCTTGCAGTATGTCCCACATACTGTGTGTGTGACACAGTGCTCACACCCTGCAGTATATCCCACATACTGTGTGTGTGACACAGTGCTCACACCCTGCAGTATATCCCACACACTGTGTGTGTGACACAGTGCTCACACCCTGCATTATATCCCACATACTGTGTGTGTGACACAGCGCTCACACTCTGCAGTATATCCCACATACTGTGTGTGTGACACAGTGCTCACACCCTGCAGTATATCCCACATACTGTGTGTGTGACACAGCGCTCACACCCTGCAGTATATCCCACATACTGTGTGTGTGAGATACAACGCTCACACCCTGCAGTATATCCCACATACTGTGTGTGTGACACAGTGCTCACGCCCTGCAGTATATCCCACATACTGTGTGTGTGACACAGTGCTCACACCCTGCAGTATATCCCACACACTGTGTGTGACACAGTGCTCACACCCTGCATTATATCCCACATACTGTGTGTGTGACACAGCGCTCACACCCTGCAGTATATCCCACATACTGTGTGTGTGACACAGTGCTCACGCCCTGCAGTATATCCCACATACTGTGTGTGTGACACAGCGCTCACACCCTGCAGTATATCCCACATACTATGTGTGTGACACAGTGCTCACACCCTGCAGTATATCCCACATACTGTGTGTGTGACACAGCGCTCACACCCTGCAGTATATCCCACATACTGTGTGTGTGACACAGTGCTCACACCCTGCAGTATATCCCACATACTGTGTGTGTGACACAGCGCTCACATCCTGCAGTATATCCCACATACTGTGTGTGTGACACAGTGCTCACACCCTGCATTATATCCCACATACTGTGTGTGTGACACAGCGCTCACACCTTGCAGTATGTCCCACATACTGTGTGTGTGACACAGTGCACACACCCTGCAGTATATCCCACATACTGTGTGTGTGACACAGTGCTCACGCCCTGCAGTATGTCCCACATACTGTGTGTGTGACACAGTGCTCACACCCTGCAGTATATGCCACATACTGTGTGTGTGACACAGTGCTCACGCCCTGCAGTATATCCCACATACTGTGTGTGTGACACAGCGCTCACACCTTGCAGTATGTCCCACATACTGTGTGTGTGACACAGTGCTCACACCCTGCAGTATATCCCACATACTGTGTGTGTGACACAGTGCTCACGCCCTGCAGTATATCCCACATACTGTGTGTGTGACACAGCGCTCACACCCTGCATTATATCCCACATACTGTGTGTGTGACACAGCGCTCACACCCTGCAGTATATCCCACATACTGTGTGTGTGACACAGTGCTCACACCCTGCATTATATCCCACATACTGTGTGTGTGACACAGCGCTCACACCCTGCAGTATATCCCACATACTGTGTGTGTGAGATACAACGCTCACACCCTGCAGTATATCCCACATACTGTGTGTGTGACACAGCGCTCACACCCTGCAGTATATCCCACATACTGTGGGTGTGACACAGTACTCACACCCTGCAGTATATCCCACATACTGTGTGTGTGACACAGCGCTCACACCCTGCCGTATATCCCACATACTGTGTGTGTGACACTGCGCTCACACCCTGCAGTATATCCCACATAGTGTGTGTGTGACACAGTGCTCACACTCTGCAGTATATCCCACACACTGTGTGTGTGAAAAGTGCTCACACCCTGCAGTATATCCTACATACTGTGTGTGTGACACAGTGCTCACACCCTGCAGTAAATCCCACATAGTGTGTGTGTCATACAGTGCTCACACCCTGCAGTATATCCCACACACTGTGTGTGTGACACAGTGCTCACACCCTGCAGTATATCCCACATAAGGTGCGTGTGACACAGTGCTCACACCCTGCAGTATATCCCACACACTGTGTGTGTGACACAGCGCTCACACCCTGCAGTATATCCCACATACTGTGTGTGTGACACAGCGTTCACACCCTGCAGTATATCCTACATACTGTGTGTGTGACACAGCGCTCACACCCTGCAGTATATCCTACATACTGTGTGTGTGACACAGTGCTCACACCCTGCAGTATATCCCACATACTGTGTGTGTGACACAGCGTTCACACCTTGCAGTATATCCTACATACTGTGTGTGTGACACAGCGCTCACACCCTGCAGTATATCCCACAGACTGTGTGTGTGACACAGTGCTCACACCCTGCAGTATATCCCACATACTGTGTGTGTGACACAGCGCTCACACCCTGCAGTATATCCTACATACTGTGTGTGTGTGACACAGCGCTCACGCCTTGCAGTGTATCCCACATTGTGTGTGTGTCATACAGTGCTCACGCCCTGCAGTATATCCCACATACTGTGTGTGTGACACAGCGCTCACACCCTGCAGTATATTCCACACACTGTGTTTGTGACACAGCGCACACACCCTGCAGTATATCCCACATACTGTGTGTGTGATACAGCGCTCACACCCTGCAGTATATCCCACATACTGTGGGTGTGACACACTGCTCACACCCTGCAGTATATCCCACATACTGTGGGTGTGACACACTGCTCACACCCTGCAGTATATCCCACATACTGTGTGTGTGACACAGCGCTCACACCCTGCAGTATATCCCACATACTGTGTGTGTGACACAGTGCTCACACCCTGCATTATATCCCACATACTGTGTGTGTGATACAGCGATCACACCCTGCAGTATATCCCACATACTGTGTGTGTGAGATACAACGCTCACACCCTGCAGTATATCCTACATACTGTGTGTGAGACACAGCGCTCACACCCTGCAGTATATCCCACATACTGTGTGTGTGATACAGCGCTCACACCCTACAGTATATCCCACATACTGTGTGTGTGATACAGCGCTCACACCCTACAGTATATCCCACATACTGTGTGTGTGAGATACAACGCTCACACCCTGCAGTATATCCTACATACTGTGTGTGAGACACAGCGCTCACACCCGCAGTATATCCTACATACTGTGTGTGTGACACAGCGCTCACACCCTGCAGTATATCCCGCATACTGTGTGTGTGATACAGCGCTCACACCCTGCAGTATATCCTACATCCTGTGTGTGTGACACAGCGCTCACACCCTGCAGTATATCCCACAATGTGTGTGTGATACAGTACTCACACCGTGCAGTATATCCCACACACTGTGTGTGTGACACAGCGCTCACACCCTGCAGTATATCCCACATAATGTGTGTGTGACACAGCGCTCACACCCTGCAGTATATCCCACATAATGTGTGTGTGACACAGCGCTCACACTCTACAGTATATCCCACATACTGTGTGTGTGACACAGTGCTCACACCCTGCAGTATAACCCACATATTGTGTGTGTGACACAGCGCTCACACCCTGCAGTATATCTCACACACTGTGTGTGTGATACAGTGCTCACACCCTGCAGTATATCCCACATAATGTGTGTGTGACACAGCGCTCACACCGTGCAGTATATCTCACACACTGTGTGTGTGACACAGCGCTCACACCCTGCAGTATATCCCACATACTGTGTGTGTGATACAGTGCTCACACCCTGCAGTATATCCCACATAATGTGTGTGTGACACAGTGCTCACACCCTGCAGTCTATCCCACATACTGTGTGTGCGACATATTGCTCACACCCTACAGTATATCCCACATACTGTGTGTGTGACACAGCGCTCACACCCTGCAGTATATCCCACATACTGTGTGTATGACACTGTGCTCACACCCTGCAGTATATCCCACATACTGTGTATGTGACACAGCGCTGACACCCTGCATTATATCCCACATACTGTGTGTGTGACACAGTGCTCACACCCTGCATTATATCTCACACACTGTGTGTGTGACACAGCGCTCACACCCTGCAGTATATCCCACATACTGTGTGTGTTATACAGTGCTCACACCCTGCAGTATATCCCACATAATGTGTGTGTGACACTGTGCTCACACCCTGCAGTCTATCCCACATACTGTGTGTGCGACATATTGCTCACACCCTACAGTATATCCCACATACTGTGTGTGTGACACAGCGCTCACACCCTGCAGTATATCCCACATACTGTGTGTATGACACTGTGCTCACACCCTGCAGTATATCCCACATACTGTGTGTGTGACACAGCGCTCACACCCTGCAGTAAATCCCACATACTGTGTGTGAGACACAGCGCTCACACCCTGCAGTATATCCCACATACTGTGTGTGTGACACAGCGCTCACACCCTGCAGTATATCCCACATACTGTGGGTGTGACACAGTGCTCACACCCTGCAGTATATCCCACATACTGTGTGTGTGACACAGCGCTCACACCCTGCAGTATATCCCACATACTGTGTGTGTGACACAGCGCTCACACCCTGCAGTATATCCCAAACACTGTGTGTGTGACACAGTGCTCACATCCTGCAGTATATCCCACATACTGTGTGTGTGACACAGTGCTCACACCCTGAAGTATATCCTACATACTGTGTGTGTGACACAGCACTCACATCCTGCAGTATATCCAACATACTGCGTGTGTGATACAGCGCTCACACCCTGCAGTATATCCCACACACTGTGTGTGTGACACAGCGCTCACAGCCTGCAGTATATCCAACATACTGTGTGTGTGATACAGCGCTCACACCCTGCAGTATATCCCACACACTGTGTGTGTGAGACACAGCGCTCACACCCTGCAGTATATCCCACATACTGTGTGTGTGACACAGCGCTCACACCCTGCAGTATATCCCACATACTGTGTGTGTGACACAGCGCTCACACCCTGCAGTATATCCCACATACTGTGTGTGTGTGACACAGCGCTCACACCTTGCAGTGTATCCCACATTGTGTGTATGTCATCCAGTGCTCACACCCTGCAGTATATCCTACATACTGTGTGTGTGTGACACAGCGCTCACGCCCTGCATTATATCCCACATACTGTGTGCGTGACACAGCGCTCACACCCTGCAGTATATCCCACATACTGTGTGTGTGACACAGTGCTCACGCCCAGCAGTATATCCCACATACTGTGTGTGTGACACAGCGCTCACACCCTGCAGTATATCCCACATACTATGTGTGTGACACAGTGCTCACACCCTGCAGTATATCCCATATACTGTGTGTGTGACACAGCGCTCACACCCTGCAGTATATCCCACATACTATGTGTGTGACACAGTGCTCACACCCTGCATTATATCCCACATACTGTGTGTGTGACACAGCGCTCACACCCTGCAGTATATCCCACATACTGTGTGTGTGACACAGTGCTCACACCCTGCAGTATATCCCACATACTGTGTGTGTGACACAGCGCTCACACCCTGCAGTATATCCCACATACTGTGTGTGTGAGATACAACGCTCACACCCTGCAGTATATCCCACATACTGTGTGTGTGACACAGTGCTCACGCCCTGCAGTATATCCCACATACTGTGTGTGTGACACAGTGCTCACACCCTGCAGTATATCCCACACACTGTGTGTGACACAGTGCTCACACCCTGCATTATATCCCACATACTGTGTGTGTGACACAGCGCTCACACCCTGCAGTATATCCCACATACTGTGTGTGTGACACAGTGCTCACGCCCTGCAGTATATCCCACATACTGTGTGTGTGACACAGCGCTCACACCCTGCAGTATATCCCACATACTATGTGTGTGACACAGTGCTCACACTCTGCAGTATATCCCACATACTGTGTGTGTGACACAGCGCTCACACCCTGCAGTATATCCCACATACTATGTGTGTGACACAGTGCTCACACCCTGCAGTATGTCCCACATACTGCGTGTGTGACACAGCGCTCACACCCTGCAGTATATCCCACATGCTGTGTGTCTGACACAGCGCTCACACCCTGCAGTATATCCCACACACTGTGTGTGTGACACAGCGCTCACACCCTGCAGTATATCCCACATACTATGTGTGACACAGCGCTCACACCCTGCAGTATATCCCACACACTGTGTGTGTGACACAGTGCTCACACCCTGCAGTATATCCCACACACTGTGTGTGTGACACAGCGCTCACACCCTGCAGTATATCCCACACACTGTGTGTGTGACACAGCGCTCACACCCAGTTCTATAACCCAGCGATCACTCGTGCTTTCCTGCAAAAACGATTGAAAGCAGGTCACCTGACTCTCTTTGGCATTGCTGTTTCCACAACAGCAGTTGATGTGCATCTTGCAGTTGATCTCGCGATGGAGGTGTTTATGATTACACATCGTTCAGCTGGCGAGACTAGCTCATTGGTGTATGGGCGAACCACTCGTTAGCAATGACCAACTTCTTCTGCCTGACCAAAATGACGAGAGCGGGCTGCATTTACCTGAACAAGTTGGGGCCTCAAACAATTTCGAAGCCTTCAGCAAATCTCTCCCTCCCATTGCAATCAATGTCACTTTCAGCTTGAAAAAATGATGCTTTTTGATCATTATATCATTGCTATAAATAAGCTGTAAACTCCTTTAATTATGACGTCCCGATCTCAGTGTGAAGCAGCCACCCTGTGCCTTATGTATACAGCAAAAAACATCAGTGAACAACAATAATGAAGCAACATTCTGATTCGCACAGGAATCATCTCAGGGATCACTGACTACAATTCCCACTTTTTTCCCTGTTTATATTTTTAGGAAGAGAGCTGTCCAACATGGAAACAGACCCTTCAGTCCAACTAAATTGAACGTAGTATTCCAAAAGTGGCGTAACCAATGTCCTGCACATCTGCAACATGACTTTCCAACTCCTGTACTCCATGCACTGACCAATAAAGGCAAGAGTACGAAATGCCTTCTTCCTACGCTGTCGACCTGTGAGTCCACTATGAACCTGCACTCCAAGGTCTATCTGTTTGCAACACTCCCCAGGACGTTCCCATTAAATGTCTAAGTCCTGCCCTGATTTGCCTTACCCAAAAGAAGCGCCTGGCATTTCTCTAGATTAAGCTCCATGTGCCACCCATCAGCTGGCTCATCTCCGTGATGCTCAGCAGATGTTGCATTTGGCTGTTCCTTTTGGGTGGTGGTTGCTTCGAGGGAAGCCCGAGCCAGGATGCAAGGGAAAAGTCCCCTGCCCCTTGCGAGCTCTGGATACTGCCCGAGAATCTTTCACCTCATTAACCCGAAGCAAATGAGGTCACCAGTCCAGAGATGAAAGCGAAGAGGCGGATACAGGCACTGGTGAGCGATGGAGGGAAAGAAGCATCGGAGAAATCATTTGTGAGATTGCTGGGGGGGACGGAGCACAGACTTGAAGAACAGACAATCTACGGTCAGCCAAGAGGAATGAGTCGTGCGATTGCACGAGGAAATTTTTTTTAATGTAAATGTGACCGCACTCTAAAAATGGCTCAGACAGAAAGAAAGTAAATATGAAACGTGGAATCTCAGGCAGTGTGTGCTGCGCCAAAGCTGCTGTTCGATCAAACAGAGTGATAAATCTCGCCCCAGGACTCAGTTCGAGGCTGAGCTGAGAGGAAGCGCAGCCATGAGGCAAGCAGCCTTCAGCTCCAACAAAGGTGGCCTCCAAAACAAAGCAATTACGAACCCTCGGGGTCTTATGGAGGGACAACAGTGAGCGCAAGAGTGCTGAACCTCTGAAATAAAGAGGGGGGTGAGAAAACTCCACCCCCCTCTCTCACTCTCTGGCAGCAGCCAGTTTTGGCTAAGCCCCCGGCCTAACGACGCACTGAACGCTAAACAGTGCCTGTGATGTTTGTGGAGACTGGGAGCATCCAAGCCAGCCCTGGACGCCTCTCATTTCCGAGAGGCTGGAGGTCACAGGTTAATCTCTGTGGATCTCCAGATGATTGGACTTCATATGAACTACAGGCTGAGGCAGGAAGATATCAGTGAAATCATCCAACCTCATAAATATGGATTAATGGGGAGAGTGAAAGCCAGTGCCAAGGGACAATCTAATTCCCCACCACTCAACTGAACTCGATTCTCTCTTGCCTGGCCTCCAATGCATCTGTCTATCACAACTTATTTATTCGCTATCTCATGCATTTGTTTGTCTCTCATAGAAATACCCTTCATTCATATTCTCTCTCTCACATACATTCCTCAATCGTACTCTCCCTGTCGAACACCATCCGATACTCTGTCTCCTTCGCACACACACCACCATTCCATAACTCTCTGTCTCACACCACCATTCCATAACTCACTTATGGGCGGCACGGTGGCACAGTGGTTAGCACTGCTGCCTCACAGCGCCAGCGACCCGGGTTCAATTCCCGCCTCAGGCGACTGACTGTGTGGAGTTTGCACGTTCTCCCCGTGTCTGCGTGGGTTTCCTCCGGGTGCTCCGGTTTCCTCCCACAGTCCAAAAAATGTGCAGGCCAGGTGAGTTGGCCATGCTAAATTGCCCGTAGTGTTAGGTGAAGGGGTAAATGTGGGGGAATGGGTCTGGGTGGGTTGCGCTTCGGCGGGTCGGTGTGGACTTGTTGGGCCGAAGGGCCTGTTTCCACACTGTAATCTAATCTAAATCTCAGTCGCACACCACCATTCCATAACTCTCTGTCTCACACAGACACTGACCAAATTTGCGCTTACACATGTACACAAAACCACTCTCACACATACACATCCCCATTGTCTCCCTCCCTCTCACACACACATCCCCATTCTCTCTCTCTCTCACACACACACATCCCCATCCTCCCTCTCTCACACACATCCCCATTCTCTCTCTCTCTCACACACACACATCCCCATCCTCCCTCTCTCACACACATCCCCATCCTCCCTCTCTCACACACATCCCCATTCTCTCTCTCTCTCTCTCTTTCACACACACACACACGCCCATTCTCTCTCTTTCACACACACATGCCCACTTTCTCTCTCTCAAACACACAAACGCCCATTCGCACTCTCCCTTACACACACATCCCCATTCTCTCTCTCTCACACAAACACACCCTTTCTCTCTCTCTCACACACACACCCATTATCTCTCTCTCTCTGTCTCTCTAACACACACACGCCCATTCTCTCTCTTTCACACACACACACATACGCTCATTCTCTCTCTCCCTCCCTCTCACACACACACACACACCCATTCTCTCTTTCTCACACACACACGCCCATTCTCTCTCTCTCTCTCTCACACACACACACCCATTCTCTCTCTCTCTCTCTCACACACACACACACCCATTCTCTCTCTCACACACACACACCCATTCTCTCTCTCTCTCACACACACACGCCCATTCTCTCTCTCTCTCACACACATGCCCATTCTCACTCTTTCACACACACGCCCATTTTCTCTCTCTCTCTCTCTCACACACACCCCCATTCTCTCTCTCCTACACACACACATGCCCATTCTCTCTCTCTCTCTCTCACACACACACACCCATTCTCTCTCTCTCTCTCACAAACACACACCCATTCTCTCTCTCTCACACACGCACGCCCATTCGCTCTCTCTCTCTCTCTCTCTCACACATACACACGCCCACTGTCTCATTTTCACACACACAGACCCATGCCCATTCTCTCTCTCTCTCACACACACACCCACTTTCTCTTTCACACACACACACACGTCCACTCTCTCTTTCACACACACACGCCTATTCTCTCTCTCACACATACACACGCCCACTGTCTCACACACACACCCCCATTCTCTCTTTCACACACACACACACACACACACACACACCAATTCTCTCTCTCTCACACACATGCCCATTCTCTCTCTCACTCCCTTTCACACACACATCCCCATTCACTCTCTGTCTCTCTCTCCCACACATGTCCATTCTCTCTCTCACACACACGAACACATTCTCTCTCTCACACACACACCCATTCTCTCTCTCTCACTCACACACACACGTTCTCTCTCTCTCTCTCACACACACCCAATCTCTCTCTCTCACACACACACAAACGCCCATTCTCTCTCTCTCACTCACACACACACGTTCTCTCTCTCTCACACACACATGCCCATTCTCTCTCTCTCTCTCTCTCACACACACACGCCCATTCTCTCTCTCCCTCCCTTTCACACACACATCCCCATTCTCTCTCTCCGACACACACACATCCCCATTCTCTCTCTCCGACACACACACATCCCCATTCTCTCTCCCACACACACACATCCCCATTCTCTCTCTTTCACACACACACACACTCTCTCTCTCATTCACACACATCCCTATTTTCTCTCTCTCTTTCTCACACACACGCCCATTCTCTCTCTCTCTCTCACACACACACACGCCCATTCTCTCTCTCTCTCACACACACACGCCCATTCTCTCTCTGTCTCACACACACACACCCATTTTCTCTCTCTCTCTCACACACACACGCCATTCTCTCTCTCTCACTCACACACACACGCCCATTCTCTCTCTCTCACTGACACACACACGCCCATTCTCTCTCTCTCACTCTCTCTGACACACACACGCCCATTCTCTCTCTCTCTCACACACACACGCCATTCTCTCTCTCTCACTCACACACACGCCCATTCTCTCTCTCACACACACACACGCCCATTCTCTCTCTCACACACACACACACACGCCCATTCTCTCTCTCACACACACGCACGCCCATTCTCTCTCTCTCACTCACACACACACACCCATTCTCTCTCTCACACACACACACGCCCATTCTCTCTCTCTCTCACACACACACGCCCATTCTCTCTCTCACACACACACACGCCCATTCTCTCTCACTGACACACACACCCCCATTCTCTCTCTCACACACACACATCCCCATTCTCTCTCTCTCACTCACACACACACGCCCATTCTCTCTCTCTCTCACACACACACGCCCATTTTCTCTCCCTCTCTCACACACACACGCCATTCTCTCTCTCTCACTCACACACACACGCCCATTCTCTCTCTCTCACACTGACACACACACGCCCATTCTCTCTCTCACACTGACACACACACGCCCATTTTCTCTCTCTCCGACACACACACACCCCCATTCTCTCTCTCACACACACACATCCCCATTCTCTCTCTTTCACACACACACACACGCCATTCTCTCTCTCTCACTCACACACACACGCCCATTCTCTCTCTCTCTCACACACACACGCCCATTCTCTCTCTCTCTCACACACACACGCCCATTCTCTCTCTCTCACTGACAAACACACGCCCATTTTCTCTCTCTCACACACACACACCCCCATTCTCTCTCTCACACACACACATCCCCATTCTCTCTCTTTCACACACACACACACGCCATTCTCTCTCTCTCTCACTCACACACACACGCCCATTCTCTCTCTCTCTCACACACACACGCCCATTCTCTCTCTCTCTCACACACACACGCCCATTCTCTCTCTCTCTCACACACACACGCCATTCTCTCTCTCACTCACACACACACGCCCATTCTCACTCTCTCTCACACACACGCCATTCTCTCTCTCTCACTCACACACACACGCCCATTCTCACTCTCTCTGACACACACACGCCCATTCTCTCTCTCTCTCTCACTGACACACACACGTCCATTCTCTCTCTCACTGACACACACACGCCCATTCTCTCTCTCACACACACGCCCATTCTCTCTCTCTCACACACACACGCCCATTCTCTCTCTCTCTCACACACACACACGCCCATTTTCTCTCTCTCTCACACACACACGCCATTCTCTCTCTCTCACACACACACACGCCCATTCTCTCTCTCTCTCTCACTCACACACACACGCCCATTCTCTCTCTCTCTCACACACACACACGCCCATTCTCTCTCTCACACACACACACATTCTCTCTCTCTCACACACACACACGCCCATTCTCTCTCTCTCTCTCACTCACACACACACGCCCATTCTCTCTCTCTCTCACACACACACGCCATTCTCTCTCTCTCACTCACACACACACGCCCATTCTCACTCTCTCTGACACACACACGCCCATTCTCTCTCTCTCTCTCACTCACACACACACGCCCATTCTCACTCTCTCTGACACACACACGCCCATTCTCTCTCTCTCTCTCTGACACACACACGCCCATTCTCACTCTCTCTCTCACACACACGCCCATTCTCTCTCTCACACACACACAAGCCCATTCTCTCTCTCTCTCTCACACACACGCCCATTCTCTCTCTCTCTCACACACACACGCCCATTTTCTCTCTCTCTCTCACACACACACGCCCATTCTCTCTCTCTCTCACACACACACGCCCATTTTCTCTCTCTCTCTCACACACACACGCCCATTCTCTCTCTCACACACACACACGCCCATTCTCTCTCTCTCCCTCCTTCTCACACATACATGCCCATTCTCTCTCTCTCTCTCTCACACACACACACGCCCATTCTCTCTCTCTCTCTCTCACACACACACACGCCCATTCTCTCTCTCTCTCACACACACACGCCATTCTCTCTCTCTCTCACACACACACGCCCATTCTCTCTCTCTCTCACACACACACGCCCATTTTCTCTCTCTCTCTCACACACACACGCCATTCTCTCTCTCTCTCTCTCACACACACACGCCATTCTCTCTCTCTCTCTCTCACACAAACACACGCCCATTCTCTCTCTCTCTCTCACTCACACACACACGCCCATTCTCTCTCTCTCTCACTGACACACACGCCATTCTCTCTCACTGACACACACACGCCCATTCTCTCTCTCACACACACACACATTCTCTCTCTCTCACACACACACACGCCCATTCTCTCTCTCTCTCTGACACACACACGCCCATTCTCACTCTCTCTCTCACACACACGCCCATTCTCTCTCTCACACACACACACGCCCATTCTCTCTCTCTCACTCACACACACACGCCCATTCTCTCTCTCTCACTGACACACACACACCCATTCTCACTCTCTCTGACACACACACGCCCATTCTCTCTCACTCACACACACACACCCATTCTCTCTCTCTCTCTCACACACACACACGCCCATTCTCTCTCTCTCTCTCACACACACACGCCCATTCTCTCTCTCTCTGACACACACACACCCATTCTCACTCTCTCTGACACACACACACCCATTCTCTCTCACTCACACACACACACCCATTCTCTCTCTCTCTCTCACACACACACACGCCCATTCTCTCTCTCTCTCTCACACACACACGCCCATTCTCTCTCTCACTGACACACACACGCCCATTCTCACTCTCTCTGACACACACACACCCATTCTCTCTCTCACTCACACACACACGCCCATTCTCTCTCACTCACACACACACGCCATTCTCTCTCTCTCACTGACACACACACGCCCATTCTCACTCTCTCTGACACACACACGCCCATTCTCTCTCACTCACACACACACGCCCATTCTCTCTCTCTCTCTCACACACACACACACGCCCATTCTCTCTCTCTCTCTCACACACACACACGCCCATTCTCTCTCTCTCTCTCACACACACACACGCCCATTCTCTCTCTCTCTCTCACACACACACACGCCCATTCTCTCTCTCTCACACACACACACGCCCATTCTCTCTCTCTCTCACACACACACGCCCATTTTCTCTCTCTCTCTCACACACACACACGCCCATTCTCTCTCTCTCACTGACACGCACACGCCCATTCTCACTCTCTCTGACACACACACGCCCATTCTCTCTCTCTCTCTCTCACACACACACGCCCATTTTTTCTCTCTCTCTCACACACACACGCCCATTCTCTCTCTCACACACACACACGCCCATTCTCTCTCTCACTCACACACACACACCCATTCTCTCTCTCACTCACACACACACGCCCATTCTCTCTCACTGACACACACACGCCCATTCTCACTCTCTCTGACACACACACGCCCATTCTCACTCTCTCTGACACACACACGCCCATTTTCTCTCTCTCTCACACACACACGCCATTCTCTCTCTCTCTCTCACACACACACACGCCATTCTCTCTCTCTCACTCACACACACACGCCCATTCTCACTCTCACTCACACACGCCCATTCTCACTCTCACTCACACACACACGCCCATTCTCTCTCTCTCACTGACACACACACGCCCATTCTCACTCTCACTCACACACACACGCCCATTCTCTCTCTCACTCACACACTCACGCCCATTCTCTCTCTCACACACACACACGCCCATTCTCTCTCTCTCCCTCCTTCTCACACATACATGCCCATTCTCTCTCTCCTACACACACAACCCCATTTTCTCTCTCTCTCTCTTTCACACACACACGCACCCATTCTCTCTCTCTCACACACACACACACGCCCATTCTCTCTCTCACTCACACACACGCACACCCATTCTCTCTCTCTCACTCACACACACGCACACGCCCAGTCTCTCTCTCTCACTCACGTGCACACACGCTCATTCTCTCTCTCACACACACACACACACACACACACATGCCCACTCTCTCTCACACACACACACGCCCATTCTCTCTCTCTCCCTCCTTCTCACACATACATGCCCATTCTCTCTCTCCTACACACACACACACATATCCCCATTCTCTCTCTCTCTCACATACGCCCATTCTCTCTCTCTCTTTCACACACACACACCCATTCTCTCTCTTTCACACACACACGCGCCTATTCTCTCTCTCACTCATACACACGCCAACTCTCTCACACACACACCCATTCTCTCTTTCACACACACACACACACCAATTCTCTCTCTCTCACACACACACACATACACACGCCCATTCTCTCTCTCCCTCCCTGTCACACACACATCCCCATTCACTCTCTCCTATGCACACACATCCCCATTCTCTCTCTCTCTCCCTCACACACACAGACACATTCTCTCTCACTCTCTCACATACACACACACATCCCCATTCTCACTCTCTCTCCCTCACACACACATCCCATTCTCTCTGTCCTACACACACAACCCCATTTTCTCTCTCTCTCTCACACACACACGCACACACGCGCTCATTCTCTCTCTCACACACACTCGCCCATTGTCTCTCTCCCTCCCTCTCACAGACACACACGACCATTCTCTCTCTCTCTCTCACTCACACACACACACACACACGTCCTCTCTCTCTCTCACACACACACACGCCCAATCTCTCTCTCTCTCACACACACACATACACGCCCATTCTCTCTCTTTCACACACACACACGCCCATTCTCTCTCTCACACACACACACACACGCCCATTCTCTCTCTCCTACACACACATCCCCATTCTCTCTCACTCTCACATACGCCCATTCTCTCTCTCGCACACACACACGCCCATTCTCTCTCTCTCACTCACACACACGCACACCCATTCTCTCTCTCTCTCTCACACACACACACACACACACACACACACACACGCCCATTCTCTCTCTCTCACACACACACAAACACACACACTCTCTCTCTTTCACACACACACATCCCTATTTTCTCTCTCTCTTTCTCACACACACGCCCATTCTCTCTCTCTCTCACTGACACACACACGCCCATTTTCTCTCTCCCATTGACACACACACGCCCATTCTCTCTCTCTCACACACGCACACACACCCATTCTCTCTCTCTCTTTCACACACACACACACACACACATCCCCATTCTCTCTCTCACACACACACACACACACACACACACACACACACACACACACACACACCCATTCTCTCTCTCTCACACACACACGCCCATTCTCCTTCTCACACACACACACACCCATTCTTTCTCTCGCACTCACTCACACACACGCCCATTCACTCTCTCCCTCCCTTTCACACACACATTCCCATTCACTCTCTCCCTCCCTTTCACACACACATCCCCATTCACTCTCTCCTACGTACACACCTCCCCATTCTCTCTCTCTCTCTCACACACATCCCCATTCTCTCACTCACTCACATACGCCCATTCTCTCTCTCACTTACATGCACCATTTCTCTCTCTCATTCACACACACGCCCATTCTCTCTTTCACACACATGCCCACTTTCTCTCTCATACACACATTCTCTCTCGCTCTCTCACACACACACACGCCCATTCTCTCTCTTTCACACACATGCCCACTTTCTCTCTCATACACACATTCTCTCTCGCTCTCTCACACACACACACGCCCATTCTCTCTCTTTCACACACACACACCCATTCTCTCTCTCTCTCTCTCACACACACACCCATTCTCTCTCTCACACACACACACACCTATTCTCTCTCTCTTTCACACACACACACACACCTATTCTCTCTCTCTTTCACACACACACACGCCCATTCTCTCTCTTTCACACACACACACCCATTCTCTCTCTCTCTCTCACACACACACACGCCCATTCTCTCTCTCTCTCTCACACACACACACGCCCATTCTCTCTCTCTCACACACACACACGCCCATTCTCTCTCTCTCTCACACACACACGCCCATTCTCTCTCTCTCTCACACACACACGCCCATTTTCTCTCTCTCTCTCACACACACACACGCCCATTCTCTCTCTCTCACTGACACGCACACGCCCATTCTCACTCTCTCTGACACACACACGCCCATTCTCTCTCTCTCTCTCTCACACACACACGCCCATTTTTTCTCTCTCTCTCACACACACACGCCCATTCTCTCTCTCACACACACACACGCCCATTCTCTCTCTCACTCACACACACACACCCATTCTCTCTCTCACTCACACACACACGCCCATTCTCTCTCACTGACACACACACGCCCATTCTCACTCTCTCTGACACACACACGCCCATTCTCACTCTCTCTGACACACACACGCCCATTTTCTCTCTCTCTCACACACACACGCCATTCTCTCTCTCTCTCTCACACACACACACGCCATTCTCTCTCTCTCACTCACACACACACGCCCATTCTCACTCTCACTCACACACACACGCCCATTCTCACTCTCACTCACACACACACGCCCATTCTCTCTCTCTCACTGACACACACACGCCCATTCTCACTCTCACTCACACACACACGCCCATTCTCTCTCTCTCACACACACACGCCCATTCTCTCTCTCTCCCTCCTTCTCACACATACATGCCCATTCTCTCTCTCCTACACACACAACCCCATTTTCTCTCTCTCTCTCTTTCACACACACACGCACCCATTCTCTCTCTCTCACACACACACACACACGCCCATTCTCTCTCTCACTCACACACACGCACACCCATTCTCTCTCTCTCACTCACACACACGCACACGCCCAGTCTCTCTCTCTCACTCACGTGCACACACGCTCATTCTCTCTCTCACACACACACACACACACACACATGCCCACTCTCTCTCTCTCACACACACACACGCCCATTCTCTCTCTCTCCCTCCTTCTCACACATACATGCCCATTCTCTCTCTCCTACACACACACACACATATCCCCATTCTCTCTCTCTCTCACATACGCCCATTCTCTCTCTCTCTTTCACACACACACACCCATTCTCTCTCTTTCACACACACACGCGCCTATTCTCTCTCTCACTCATACACACGCCAACTCTCTCACACACACACCCATTCTCTCTTTCACACACACACACACACCAATTCTCTCTCTCTCACACACACACACATACACACGCCCATTCTCTCTCTCCCTCCCTGTCACACACACATCCCCATTCACTCTCTCCTATGCACACACATCCCCATTCTCTCTCTCTCTCCCTCACACACACAGACACATTCTCTCTCACTCTCTCACATACACGCACACATCCCCATTCTCACTCTCTCTCCCTCACACACACATCCCATTCTCTCTGTCCTACACACACAACCCCATTTTCTCTCTCTCTCTCACACACACACGCACACACGCGCTCATTCTCTCTCTCACACACACTCGCCCATTGTCTCTCTCCCTCCCT